>NC_057712.1:102626791-102728366 GCF_004010195.1 Chiloscyllium plagiosum | reverse complement strand
TTTCCAGCATCTGCAGTCATTGTTTTTACCTCGTTGATTTTAACCCTACTGTGAATCCTCTTGCAAGGATGCCTGCCTTGAAGAAGTTTTCCTCCTCTCTCTACAAGAATCTCAGGGAGTCTCTCTCTCATTGCAACTCCCAGGTCATTTCCTCAGCCTTCTCTAGCTTATCTCTCCATGCTTCAGGCTCTCTGCCTTTATTCCTGATGAAGGGCTTTTGCCCGAAACGTCGATTTTGCCTGGCCTCGGATGCTGCCTGAATTGCTGTGCTCTTCCAGCACCACTAATCCAGAATCTGGTTTCCAGCATCTGCAGTCATTGTTTTTACCTCGTAGTGGGAAACCAGTTAAGCAAGATATGAGATAATGGGAACTGATGGGTAGGTTCACATGGTAAATTGTGGAAAATTGAGTATTTTACTAATCATAGGACTGAATCATATATTAACTATTTGTCTACATGCAGCTTGAACAATTTAGAAGCCAACATTTCATTTCAATTCCTCCAGCAAGTTTTGGTTGCCAAACAACTGACTATATCCAGTTTGCCAGCTCTGAGAAGAATGAGAAAGAAACTAATTCCCTTTTTGAGGCAACTGACAGGCATAGCCTGGGAGGAGTGATACATTAAATAATATGTGTGGAAGGAGAGGACTTTGGATGAGCTGCACTTGGATGAGCTGGCAGAGGTCCAGAGTATTTTCTTCTCTGTGGCTCAAGAGTAAAACTTTAGCTTTTCTGAGCCATAGGTGAGGAATTTAAATTCAGTGTGAATGGTAAATGGAAAATAAGTGCAAACAGGAGATGGATTATTGCTGGTTGTTAAACAGGATCACAGAAACTACTGAAATAATTCATCCCTCAGAATCTTGGTCAAGTTATAGTACAAAGTTAGGAATTTCCAGTGAAAAAAATCTGTCCATTGATGTCAAGCAGGAGGTCAGTGGCAGCAATTTGGTAAGGTTAGTGTTTGCCAGGTAAAAGCTACTATAATCTTTGTGGAGATCACTAATGTTTAAAGAGAATTTCAGCTACCCAGTTATTTATTGAAAGCATGAATCTATAAGTTTTTGTGTTTAAGCAAATAAATTTTATCATTTATGAATCAGATTAAAAAACCATTACTACTACTACACAGATACCACCATTAACTCCCACCATGTACGTTGCAGGTACTCATGCAACTCAGCCAACGTTGTCTACCTCATACGCTGCAGGCAAGGATGCCCTGAGGCATGGTACATTGGTGAGACTGAGCAGAGGCTATGGCAACGAATAAATGGACACCGTACAACAATCAACAGACAGGAGTGTTCCCTCTCAGTTGGAGAACACTTCAGCGGTCTGGGACATTCAACTTCGGACCTTTGGGTGACCGTCTTCCAAGGTGGACTTCGGGAAAGGCAATAATGCAAAGTGGCCGAGTAGGGGCTAGTAGCTAAGTTTGGTACCCATGGGGATGGCCTTGACTGGGACCTTGGGTTCATGTCACACTACAGGTGACTATCATTGCACTATACACACACAGACACTCCTACACTCAAACATACACTCCTACAGACACACACACTCCGATAGACCCATACACTCACGCAGACCCTCTCTCATACACAAGCTCTCTCTCATACTCGCACATACACTCCCACACGCACCTCTCACAGACTTTAGATTAGAATCAGTCTGAACATTATGGCACAATCTCACACAAGGCACCTCACACCTTGAATGTATTATCTGGGCCGACATGATACCTACTGTTAAAGTTCACTTGAAAATGTAACTTTTAGAAAGTTCTGCAATTTACATTTGAAAGAACTGAAACAAACATGTTCATTCAAAAAGACGAGAGACTTAACAAACAATCCGGGTCTTTTTCAATGTATAATTTCAGTTACATCACACTGTAAACTTTTGCTATAAATTCTGTGTCTATCGATCTTATTCTCCACAACCACCTGATGAAGGAGCAGTGCTCCGTAAGCCAGTGCTTCCAAATAAACCTGTTGTACAATAACCTGGTGTTGTGCGATTTTTAACTTTGTACTGAATAAATGGTAATTTAAATAATTTATTATATTTCACATTGGTAAATGCAGTAAAATATAACCATAAATATTTCAGACTAACACCCCCAGTAGAATATTGCATTTTCCACTTTGACTCCACGGGTGTCTTATAAGGTCTGGGACACTGAAGCGTGGAGAGGTCTGGACTAGTTACCCACCAGGGTGGTGCCAACATAATGGATTCAATTCCTGGACTGGCTGAGCTGATATGAAGAATTTTCCTTCTCAACCTCTTCCTTCACTTGGAGCATGCTGCTACACAGGATAAACTCACCAACAGTCATTTCTCTTTCTAAGGAGCGAGCAGGACCTGGCATTACATTTTATTTAATAAAGTGCAATATTTCTAGCAATGGAGCTTGTCAGTATGATAGACTGAAAAGTGGAAGGTAAGAAAGCCTGGAATGTGTTTTCTGCATGTTCTTAGGTGCGAACTGACTGGATCTAGCAATTGATGCACTTCAACTGATGGGTGTGTCGATCATGCAACAACAGTTCTCTTGCTTCAGAACCAATCAATTCCTGCTGGCACCAATCCACACCCTGAGAAGAAGACTAGTGAGTACAATTACAGCATTCAACAGCTATCTGGATGGGTTTATGAATAGGAATGGTTTAGAGGAAAATGGGCCAAATGCTGGTAAATGGGACTGGGTCAGATTGGGATGTTTGATCAGCACGGATGAGTTTGACTGAAGGATCTGTTTCTGTATTGCATGACTCTATAAGAGCTGTCACAAGAAAGAACAAAGTTGTTCATCAAGGTCTACGGCAGATTGAGGGAGCTGGGAGCATAATTGGGACAAGGAATGGTGAATTAGACAATAGACAATAGACAATAGGTGCAGGAGTAGGCAATTTTGCCCTTCGAGCCTGCACCACCATTCAATATGGTCATGGCTGATCATCCTTAATCAGTATCCTGTTCTTGCCTTATCTCCGTAGCCCTTGATTCCACTATCCTTGAGAGCTCTATCCAACTCTTTCTTAAATGAATCCAGAGACTGGGCCTCCACTGCCCTTTGGGGCAGAGCAGTCCACACAGCCACCACTCTCTGGGTGAAGAAGTTTCTCCTCATCTCTGTCCTAAATGGTCTATCCCGTATTTTTAAGCTGTGTCCTCTGGTTCGGCACTCTTCCATCAGCGGAAACATGTTTCCTGCCTCCAGAGTGTCCAATCCTTTAATAATCTTATATGTCTCAATCAGATCTCCTCGCAGTGTTCTAAACTCAAGGGTATACAAGCCCAGTTGCTTCAGTCTTTCAGTGTAAGGTAATCCCGCCATTCCAGGAATTGACCTTGTGAACCTACGCTGCACTCCCTCAATAGCCAGAATGTCTTTCCTCAAATTTGGAGACCAGAACTGCACACAGTACTCCAGGTGTGGTCTCACCAGGGCCCTGTACAGCTGCAGAAGAACCTCTTTGCTTCTATACTCAATCCCTGGTTATGAAGGCCAGCATGCTATTAGCCTTCTTCACTACCTGCTGTACCTGCATGCTTACCTTCATTGACTGGTGCACAAGAACACCCAGATCTCTTTGTACTGCCCCTTTACCTAAATTGATTCCAAAATTGAGCCCTAATTTTGCTCACTAATCTCCTATGTGGGACTTTATTAAAAGCTTTCTGAAAGTCCAGGTACACTACATCTAATGGATCTCCCTCGTCCATCTTCATTGATGGGAGTCAATGATCCACTGTGTTAATGTGGGTCCAGGAGGAGTACTCATGCTCCTTCTTGGTTACTGTGAAGTTGATCTCACAGACAACCTTTGCATTTTTTCTATAGACTCCAAGGTCATTTTAAATAGCAACCCACTGATCACTGAAGGGACATAAAAGACTGCCAATATTATTCCCAGATGATTTTGAGTACGGGACGTCATACACCCCAAAGTAGTGTTCTTGTTTTAACACCTAAAACGCAAGTCAAAATATTATTTCTATTTTAAAAAAACATGGGTTGGAACTTCCATGAAGCAGCCACACCATTGGAATTCTGCTGTGGTCCTACCTTTCTGCACCTTGATGTTGCTCAGCAATACTTGGCTTCATCGGAAATGTTGATCAAACTGACTAAGAGCTCCATTGTAGGAAAGTAGCGGAAGCAACATGGGGCTGGGGTGACGGAGAATGAAAAAAACTTCCTTTTTAACTACACTAGCTCCCATAGATGAGTTAAAATGTCCACGGTGAATATTAATGAATGGGTGAAACATTGATGGTTAGTCAATGGGTAAGTCAAGGAATGAGTCAATAGATTCGAGATTCGAGTGGTGCTGGAAAAACACAGCAGGTCAGGCAGCATTCGAGGAGCAGGAAAATCGATGTTTCGGGCAAAAACTCTTCATCAGGATTGAGTCAAGAGGCAGAGTGGTGTGGGTGGATGGGTGGGTGGCTGATGTGACTGATAAGGTGCAGTGTGGAAAATGTGAGGTGGGGTCAGCACTGGTTCGGTGATGGGGAGAGCAGGTCTGGATTATCAATCTGATTGCTTTTGGGTAGTTGTGTAGTTATCCAGAGGGTGGACATACGATTTGTTTGTCTGACATTTTCCGGGTAACAATCCAGGTTAGTATGTCAGAATATTCTTAAATCTCTGACTCTGACTTGTAGGCCCCTGGGGAACAGGGGAATTGCCTGTCAGAAATTCAGACTTCCCAGAAAACTCCCACAGAGGCCATTGTGTTGGGACTTCTGTGAGACCCTGGCTGTATTGTAGGACCATACCTTTACTTTTCAATGATCCAGACTCAGAGGACCTGGATCCTGATGTGGGAAACCGTACAGAAAGGGGCTAAACCAAAAGCTGGAGTAACAGGGTCAAACTGACACAGCATGGTATTCATACACTGGGTCAGGAGTCACACAACACCAGGTTATAGTCCAACAGGTTTATTCGAAATCACAAGCTTTCGGTACCTAGCCCCTTCCTCGGGTGAAGTGAGAGAGAAGCACAGACACCGAATGTATAGACATCTCTACTATAATCTGGTGTCGTCTAATTTCGGCCTTTGTACAGCCCAGTCCAACACCGACCCCTCCGCATCGTTCAGCTTAAGAAGGGAAAGCAAACTCTCAGCCTGTGGGAACATGGTGTTCCTTGTCAAACAGATAGGGGAAACGCGCAGAATAGCTCGGAACCCGAGCAGGGATCACTCTGATGTTCCGCATGCAATTTCAGACAGTCCCTGGCTCACTGAGACAGACCGGGATTAGTACAGACACACAATCATTGAGTGTCACACCTGCACTTAGTTCTGGGATAATACTGCAGTGTAATTGGAATAAGGGGCAGAATGAAAGGCATATGAATTTGAGTTGAATCGGACTGAGAACAGTAACCATTGATAAACTCTAGCGGAGGCAGCCAGCTTGACTTCAGATCTGAAGCAATTTTCATCTGGGCTCATTCGTTTTACTCTTCTGTGTTGGGTTCGTCTGTTTTTAATATATTTTAATCTGCTTTCTATTGGAGCAATTTGCCCTGGGAGATGAATTTAAAATCCTGTCGGGCACGTACTGTTTCATCCCATTCAGCGCAGGATGCGGGTGTTTTGTTTTTACCTTCTCTCCTGTTGGAATATGCAGCCCCTCCATCACCTTGGCAAAGGAGCCTTTGTTAATCATCTTCCCCACCAGGTAATTGCCGACCCGTTTGGTGTGAGAGAAGCTTCTCATCAGATCCTGAGGCAAGCTCATGAAACACTCGGGCACTTGCGAGTCCTTGCCGAGTTGGGCGGGCTGCCCTTCTCCCTCCTGTGTCCTGGTGTGTTCCCGAGCGAGAGCAGGCATGCCTGGCCTTGGGCTGGGCAGGATGAGCCGCCCCCTTAACCCGACACTTCACTGCAGTGAGCTCCGCTTGGTGAGCAGCAGAGCTGCGAGCCCATCATCACTCGGCTTCCTCTCTGACAGATCCGTTAATGATTTCCCTCCAGGCAGACTGGACCCCCTCAGGCAAAACGCTGACATCGATAATTAACCAGGCTGACATCCTCCCGGGCCATCCACATCCGATATTCAATCCCTGTGTGGAGATCATCCTTGTGACACGCACAGATTTCGGATGATCGGCTGTGGAGTGGGGGCAGTTGTGCAGTGACTGAACTGGTTATTGATGGTGACCATTCGCTTTGAAGTAACTCACTTAAAGAGACCCGGGAGAGCCCACTTTGCCAAAGATTGGGATGATTGCAAAAGTATTGATTTCCACTTCCTCATACCCCAGAGAGATCGCTGACAGTGAATGCAAATACCTGACTTGCTTTACCCACCAACTTTGTTTGGATCGACAGTACCGGCGTGGTGACCTTTTGTTTAGCTACTTTCTCGAATGAACATCGCTCTCCTCACTGTGAGTTCCACATATTACCCTGGCAGTACCTTATCTCCTCACCTCTCACAATCAAAGATTGACCTGCTCCCTTATCTCTTTAAAATTACTCCTCCTGGTACACATGAGTAAACCTTCCCAACACAGGTCAATTCTTTAAAGAGATCTGCTTAGGCTGTACATTCTTTTGCAGCTCTTTAACTTCCCCTTTACCACTTCAACAATACGCACTGGCTTATCCTGTTTTCCCACATCTGTCTTCTCAGTGCTTTTTCTAAACCACCAGCAGACCTTGGCTATTCTCCCTATCCAAGGGAGACAAACAGGAGGCTGGAAGAACACAGCAAGCCAGGCAGCATCAGGGGGTGGAGAAGTCGGGTGTAATCAAAGAAGGGTTATACCCAAAAGGTCAACTTCTCCACCTCTCCCATAGCAGGGAGACCAGAATTGACTGCAGTAATCCAAAGTGGCCTAACCAATGTCATGTACAGCCACAACATGACCTCCTAATGCCTATACTCAATGAACTGATCGATAAAGGGAGTCCAAAACTAGAGGGCATAGGTTTAAGGTGACAGTGGAAAGATTTAAAACGGAGCTAAGGGACTAGTTTATCACACAGAGGATGGTGTATTTGTGGAATGAGCTGCCACAGGAAGTGGTGGAAGCTGGAATAATAACAACATTTAAAAAACATTTGGATGGGTATATGAAGAGAGGGGTTTTGACAGATATGGGGCAAGTGCTGGCAAATGGGCCTTGATTAATTTAGGATATCTTGTCAAGATGGACAAGTTGGACCAAAGAGTCTGTTCCCATGCTGTACAGTTCTTTGACTCTATGACTCAAGCTGCAACTTCATGTGGCCTACTTTATTGCAGTGAAAGCACCTGAGTTATTTTTTACATTGCTTTCCTCCTCATGGGTTTCCTTTTTAACCTGAGGTAAACTACCTTAACTATCTTCAATGAGATCTACTTTTCCTTTACCACCTGAAGATTTCTGTTTTCCCCAGTTTCTTTCCTTCATAGATGGAAATTGATGTCAGAAGCCAAACTTTGACTTATGTCCCAACTCATCTGCCATTTCAGCTGCAAAACTTGCAGTCTTACCTCACTGCTCTTCCATATGAGTTCTCACTACTTCAGGAGTGACTTTTTGAACTCTTCCAAAATAATTGTCTCTCTAAGAGTATCATTTATGTGATCTATTTCAATGTCCTTATCCACCTATTAAAATTATTTTGTTTGGTCATTTCAAACTCTATGTACATTTAACCATGTTCCCTCTTTAGGTTCCTAAAACATTGTCTATAGGCCTCTGGCGTGGGCTTATATGCACTTAAGATGGCCTTTTTCATCAACTCGTACTCCACAGATATCTCCTTTGATAAGGATGCAAATACCTCACAAGCTTTACCTACCAACTTTGTTTGGATCAACAATACTGGCATGGTCACCAGCAATTTCATTTGTTTAGGCATTTTCTCTAATGAAATGATAAAGGCTTCTACATCCTTCTTGTTGAACTTAAGCAACGCTTGGACATATTTAAATAAATCCCCACCACTACTTTGGCTACGATAGGGTTGCTCTCCATCACTGTCTTCATCACTACTCCTACATTTCACCTCTACCTCCACCATTTTAAGTCGACTTTCAGTTTTCAGTTGTAACTTCTGCAGTTCAAAAACTCTCTCCCTTTCTTCTCTCTCTGTCTCTGTTTTTCTTCTGCTTTCAATTGTAATTTAAACTGTTTCATTTCCTTTTTCATGTTCAAGCTGCTTCACCTGCAATTGAATTTTAGCCATTTCCAAATATTCCAATTACATTGCTGGCAATTGTAAATGTAGAGCTATTGCCACAATTATTTCCCCTTTCCTCACAGATGCAGGTAACTCCGATGTCAACTTGTCTGCCAATTCCAAAAGCTTTGCCTTGCTCACTTGCTGTAAAACCCCCAAAGTGACCTCTTCCACCCCCAGAAAACTCTTAGTAACTTAAAGAGCCATTACTACACAAGGCACATCCTTTTTAAACAAACAGAAAAACAACACCTGAAAGAAATACCAACGCTCACCACTCACTGACTTTGAGTCCAATAACCAAAACTGAACCTGGATTTTGAGATTTTGATTCTGACAAAGAGCTCCAATTTTTCATGGACCAGACCAACACCCCCTCAAATATATCAAGGAGGCAGCTACACCCTAACTTTTATCTTATTTAAAGAGAAGTGTAAGTTGCTGTGTTACAGATTAGTTACACTACTCAGCTTTAAGCAAAACACATTTTATTCTCAACCTACAGTTAAAATACAAACAAAAGAAAGAAGAATTGGAAAATTTAACAGAATAATAGATTATTTAACTACTAAACAATAACTGTTCCAATAAAGTAACATTCCATAAACACACTCCTAGCAAAGGCAAATTCAGGAAAATAGATTGTCTCACATGCAACATTTCTCCAGTCCAGGAGAAAAGAACATGAAGAGAAAATTCAGGTGGAGAGGAATCCAGCTTTTAGCTATAACAGAGAGAAATATAGCTTCCACAGCCAGCTTGAAAAGCCCAGTATTACTGAAAGTGAAACTAAACCCTGGTTCTGTGAGAGCCTTACTCCAACCATTTATGCTACTTCTATTGTTCCAATTTAAAAAAAAACCAAGGCCTCACAAGCTGTTTACGTTATTGGCTTGAAACAGACCGCTTGTTACTGCTGTATTCAACACTCATTAAAAAAAAGACAAAAAACACCTCTGAAAGCATCATATCATCACATGGGGGAAAAGAGCAATGTGAATGTGTACAATAAGGTCAGCAATGATCTTACTGAAGGACAGAATAGGCTCGAGAGACCAAGTCACCAATTCTTGCTCCTGATTTGTATGTTTCTACATTTACATTGTGATTTACTCAGGCAACTACTCCTTGTATCTTGTGGTATTTTCTATCTTTAGCAATATGTGATACTGGGTAAGGATTGTATGAGGTAGCTCGCTGTCACCAGTCTTCTTTTGACTCTGTTTTGTCTTGGGTCTATTGAGAGATTCATAGTAGAGGATGCACCACCATACAGTATCTATACAAGAGACACTGTGTTGAAGTAGCGATAAGTACAACTACACTGGTAAAGCATATTAGTGAGCTGAGATACATCTACTCCCTTCAAAAGCTGGAATTGTCTCCACCCACAGGCTGTGTGTGACATCAACAAAATGCATGGAGCTAATGTATCATGAATATGAACTTTACAGAATACCCTACACAACATGTATGTTTTTTTTTAAATTTTATCGTCTCATTCATTGTGCTGATGAACGGTGATGGTAAAATAACGCAATTTGGATTGTTATCTTGTTTCACCACATGATTTCTAGTTAATGAAAAAGTCATTGACTCTAAGATTAAGATTTAAGATTCATATAAAATTTTTCACCAGAGCACATACTTTTGCTTTATGGTAAGTTTAATGTCGTTTCCATTTTTCTCTGTGTCAACAAAATATGAATGAAAATTTGAAATAAAGAAGAAAACATCCTGAACTGTGCAGGTAGGTTGATCAATTTCTGAAAAATGAATGTAGGCCAATAATATACAGAGGCAAACCTTCATCAGAATAAACTAAAATTATTCTGCTTAAAATTTTAGCCATGATTTGGAGATACCAGTGTTGGACTGGGGTGGACAAAGTTAAAAATTATACAACACCAGGTTACAGTCCAACAGGTTTAATAGGAAGCACTAGCTTCCTGATGAAGTAGCAGCACTCAAAAAGCTAGTGTTTCCAAATAAACCTGTTGGACTATAACCTGATATTGTGTGATTTTTAAAATTTTAGCAAGTGGGAACGATTATACCAATTGACAGAACTTACACAGTAAGTGTCATTCCACAAAATTATTACAAACTGACAGTATCTAATGTCGGCATCACTGAATATCTGAGAGATGATTAAAGGTTAGCTTCAACAGGAACTAGCACTCGAGTGGATTAGATTGAATTACTTTGGATTGATGTTAAGGCACTGTTGACAGGTTTGTGTAAATTCGTGTCTACATTGTCTAAACAGAGTCTGTCATGAACCCATCAGACAGAAACAGATTAACAGCAATGTTAAAATTCTGAAGATAGGGATTTATAAGAACATTAACTGGGCATTAAAATAGAGGAGACTGTTAAAGCTTTTATGATGCAAAGCTGTCAGTCTGACTGTTGGTGCAGCATGCTCACGAACTGTGGATTGATTTTGCCATTAAATTTGTGTCTTTACATTAGATGTCTTAAATAATATGTAAAAAGGACTGCCAATATTATTTCAGTTTGCATGTTTCAAGATATGTTGATGTGCTCTTTTGATTCTCAGCTGTTGCTTTAATTTCTTTCCTGTTTTTGCACTGTGGAAAGATCAAACAATTTGAGAGACATAAATTGGGTTCAGTGTTGTTGAAGAGGCATTTGGGGATGGAGTTGCTTTTGTAATCGAGTAAATACCACTCACTAAAATATTAGCAACACTCTTAAACCAGTGGAGAATTTTGAACTAACAAACGTTCACTCTTAATATAATTGCTGCTCGCTAAGTCAGTATTAACTAATATTGCTCTTCAAAAATACTATCTCTTCATGTTATATTTCCATTGTTCACAAAAAGAATACCAGCAGCAAATTTGAAGTAATTAAAATGTCCCCATGTCCTTCATAAATCTGAAAAGTTGTTTTCAAAATTATTAATAAGAACTGAGCAGTGATAGACAAAGCATAATGAAGGAGATGTAAAACAAAATCTAAGAGATATATTTTCTGAAGGATTTTGGAAGATTGTAGTAGTCACCAAAGTCCCAGTTGACCATAGGGCTGCTCTCTCATTGGAGAGAGACAAGTGGTAGTGAGTTTAACCTGAGGGTCACCACACCACAGGCAAGGTCAAGAAGGGAGGACCTACATGATGACCTCACTGTTGATAACCAAACAGCCACCCAAGCTAACTGATTCCTGTTGAAAGATTAGAGTCGACAGGATGCCAGAAAAAAATTGCAAAATTCTCTCGGGCCCCAGGATTCATGGGCCCTACGTTTGTGGAACTGATTTAGGAACTTAATTTAATAAATAACGGACCTTCCTACTTTTTAACTACTTAATTCAAACATTTACAATGGCACATTATGACCTGGAGAAGCCTACTAGCCTGCTTGTCATTACACTAATTATCATAGACACCAGTGATCAGTGCCCTCTCTCGTTCATAATAATTCATAATGGCTTCTCAGCCAAGTGATTAATTATTATGGCTTGAACATACACATTTGTTGAATGATAGTCAGCATTTCATCAAGAGAAAATTATTTGGACAGTTTATAAATAAATTAGACAGTTTTATTCTGAGGTATTGTTTAGTACCTATTGCAATAACATAGTATGGAGTTGCTGGTGTTGGGCTGGGGTGTACAAAGTTAAAAATCACACAACACCAGGTTATAGTCCAACAGGTTTATTTGAAAGCACTAGATTTCAGAGCGCTGCTCCTTCATCAGGTGGTTGTAGAGAATAAGATTGTAAGACACAGAATTTATAGCAAAAGTTTACAGTGCAATGTAACTAAATTATATATTGAAAAAGACCTGGATTGTTTGTTAAGTCTCTCATCTTTTAGAATGATTTGGAGATCTTTTAGAATGACCATGTTGGTTGTGTGTATATGTGTATGTCTGTGTGTGTGGGGCTGGGGGTTATGAGTGTCTGTGAGAGACTGTGTGTATGTGTGAGTGTGAGTGTGAAGGAGTATAAATTTGCGTTGTGTGGGAGTGTATGTGTGAGTGTATGAGAAAGGGTCTCCGTGTGTGTGTGTGAGTGTGTGTGTGTGTAGTGCAGTGGGGTCACCTATAGTGTGACATGAACCCAAGGTCCCGGTTGAGGCCAACCCTATGGGTACCGAACCTGGCAATCAGCCTCTGCTCGGCCACTTTTCGTTGTTGCCTGTCCCAAAGTTTGCCTTGGAGGATGGTCACCCGAAGGTCCGAGCTGAAGTGTTCTCCGACTGGGAGGGAACACTCTTGTCTGTTGATTGTTATCTGGTATCTATTCATCTGTTTTTGTAGCCTCTGCTTGGTCTCACCAAGGTACCATGCCTCAGGGCATCCTTGCCTGCAGCGTATGAGGTAGACAATGTTGGCTGAGTCGCATGAGTACCTGCCACATGGTGATGTGTGAATTTTAGAAATAACTGTAAGACTTTGGAAAATATACATGTTATATTAATTCTTTTAAATTATGAATAGTAGTTGTTATATTCCCTGTTTTGATTTTCTATGAATGCCAGTTAATGTATTCCTGCACTATCAACTGGTTATTGTGACTTCCTCCAGCAGTGTATTTTAGTAGATGCAGCAATGCTTAGAATGCCTCTTGTAACATAAAAGATTAGGTGCAGATATTGTGGTACTGAAGAATCCAATAGACAAAAATTACAGTTAAATATTACATACAAACATTAGATTACAACAGAGCAGTATCATGCTTCGAGTGAACCCAGTGTAAGATTGAATGCGGAACCTTTATAGTCGCATACAGTGATATTGGCATACTGATGTACTAACATAATGTTCTCTATTTCCCAAAGACAAAATATTATTCCAAGCAAATAAATGGTTATCTATAAGTACACATTGTTAATTTGATAATTATACAATCTGGGAAAAGAGAATTTACAGTACCATTTCAAAGTTAATGCTAATGTTTTGGACATTTGAAAACTTTTCCTGATCTTGTGATTATATGTCCATCTGCAGAGGTACACGTTGTTCTCTGCTGCACTTGGTTGACAACTTGGCTGCCTTGGTGTTTTGTTTCGTCACGTAGCGTTTTCAAAATGGCAGCCATGGAATAGGCAGTGTCTAGGCACCTGTGCTTTTTCCATCGGCTTTTTATTTTATGTCTTCTTTAGTTTTTGCTTCTTCTTACATTCTAAGAGAGCTTGGTCGTGGCAGCATTAGTGATGATGCATTGCCTGAGAAAGGTGTCACGTCGTAGGAAGGCAGCTTCATTGAGGTCCAGAGTCTACACTTAGGCAGCTGGTGAGCCCAGGACAAGACTTCGGCGATGGTATTGGGCCGACTGGTGAGTCTGGAATAAATGAAACATTTAGGGACTCTGGCAGACAGTACTGAGCCGGCTGGTCAGTCTGGAACAGGACTCTGGCAGAGGATGGGAGCTGGCTGGCGATGCTCGAGCAGGACTCTGGCAGAGGGTGGGAGCCAGCTGGTGAGCCTGGAGTGGGACTCTGGCAGATGGTATTGAGCCAGCTGGTGAACCTGGAGTGGGACTCTGGCAGAGGGTGGGAGCCGGCTGGTGAGCCTGGAGCGGGACTCTGGCAGATGGTGGGAGCCGGCTGGTGAGCCTGGAGCGGGACTCTGGCAGACGGTGGGAACCGGCTGGTGAGCCTGGAGCGGGACTCTGGCAGATGGTGGGAGCCGGCTAGTGAGCCTGGAGCGGGACTCTGGCAGAGGGTGGGAGCCGGCTGGTGAGCTGGGAGCGGGAATTTGGCAGCAGCGTCAAAGAGGCGGCTGGCAGAGGGTAAGCACGGGACCTGGTATCAACTGCGACATTGGCATAGGTGACATTGGCAAAGTAGGCCCAGCAGTGAAAGATGGCGCCTGAGAATTGGCAACTTCGATATTAGTTTAGTCCGGCGCTGGTGACTACAAAGTTGTAGTGGTAGGGCTGTGGAATGTCTTTGAGCTTTTTTAAAATTTTTAAATTATTCTTAAACTATTCAAAACAGCGACAGAATCATGGTGGCAGTCGGACATTTTCTCTGTATTTTACTTTATTTTTCACTGGAAAATACAGGTGACAGTAAAATTATTCATTCTTTCATCTATTCATACATCATTGCACAGTCATTACAGTTGGAGTGTTCTTCTTCACTTTATTTGTGCATTGTGCTCCTCATAGCAATGTGGTTGACTCTTAACTATCCTCTGGGAAAAATTGGAGATGGGCAATAAATACTGGTCTCACCAGTGACGTCCATGTGCCATGAATGAATTTTTTAAAAACTTAGAATAAGCACTACCACTGTTAAGTGGTAGTGTGGGGGAGGTGGGGGGTGGGGGGGCGGAATAAAGAAAAAGAAAAAAAGAAAAGAGAAAAAGAAAAGAGAAGGAAAAAAAGAAAATGAAAAAAAACTTAGAGAAAAGATGGTGGCACTTATGCTGGTAGAATGGAGTAGGTGATTCAACTTCTTCCTGTGTTACTGTGCATTCCTTCAGACTGAGACTGCACTGAGCTGGATGGCAAACTCAGACCTCACTGACAGGGTCTGGTGTCACGGTCACAACTAGGCCATAATTGTTGTTGAGGAAGCAAGGATCAGATAGGGCTCTTGAAAGTTACAAGGTGGCCAAAAAGGAACTGAAAAATGGACTTTGAAGAGCTAGAAGGTGGCATGAAAAAGCCCGGGTGGGTAGGATGAAGGAAAGCCCCAAGGCATTCTACACTTAGGAACAAGAGGATGGCCAGAGTGAGGGTAGTGGAGCCATGGATCTGAGGTTGGGGTAGCTGGTGAACAGGCAAATACAGCATGCAGAGAGTCTGTGAGGAAGGATAGATAGTTGATAAGGCAAATTTGTAGTCAGTGTGATGGGTTGAAGTGTGTCTATTTTAAGGCAAGAAGTGTCAGAAATAAGAGTGATGACCTTAGAGCATGGATCTGTACTTGGATCTATGATGTTGTGGCCATTATGGAGACTTGGGTATCACGTGCAGGAAAGGTTGTTGGATGTTCTGGGGTTTAGATGCTTTAAAAGGAATAGCGAGGAAGGTAAAAGTGGTGGAGGAGTGGCATTGCTAATCAGGGAAAGGATCACAGCTGCAGAAAGGGAGATCATCGAGGAGGGTTTGTCTGCTGAGTCATTATGGGTGGAATCTGAAACAGGAAAGGAACAGTCACTTCCTTGGGAGTTTTCTATAGACCCCCAATAGCAAAAGAGATAGAGGAGCAGATTGGGAGGCAGATTTTGGAAAGGTGCACAAGTAACAGGATTGTTGTCATGGGTGACTTCAACTTCCCTAATAATGATTGGAACCTCCTTAGTGCAAATAGTTTGGATGGAGCAGACCTTGTCAAGGGTGTCCAGGAAGGATTCCTGACTCAGTATTTAGATAGGCTGACGAGAGGGGAGGCCATATTGGATTTGGTGTTTGGCAACAAATCAGGTCAGGTGTCTGATCTCTCGGCGGGAGAGCATTTTGGTGAGCACTACTCCCTGACCATTATTATAAACATGGAGAGGGATAGGAGAAAATGGTATAGGAAAGTATTTAATTGGGGGAGGGGCGATAACAATGCTATTAGGCAGGAACTGTGGAGCATAAATTGGGAACAGATGCTCTCAGGGACATGCACGAAAGAAATGTGAAGGTTGTTTAGGGAGCACTTGCTGATAGTGCTGGACAGATTTGGCCCACTGAGGCAAGGAAAGGATGATAGGTTGAAGGAACCTTGGATGACAAGAGATATGGAATACCTGGTCAAGAGAATGAGGGAAGCTTACTTAAGGTTGAGAAAGCAAGGGTGAGGTAGGGCTCTAGACAGTTACAAGATAGCCAGGAAGGAACTGAAGAATGGACTTAGGAGAGCGAGAAGGGGCCATGAAAAAGCCTTGGTGGGTAGGATTAAGGAAAGCCCCAAGGCATTCTACACTTACATGAGTAACAAAGGGATCGCCAGAGTAAGAGTAGGGATAGTGGAGAAAACTTGTGCCTGGAGTAGGAGGAAGTAGGGGACATCCTTAATGAATAATTTGCTCAGTGTTCACTACTGATAGGGACCTTGACATTTGTGAGAACAGCATGAAACACGCCGATATGCTTGAACAGGTTGATGTTAAGAAGGAGGATGTGCTGAAAATTTTGAAAAACATAAGGACAGATAAGTCCCCTGGGCCAGCTGGGATATACCCAAGGTTACTACATAAAGTGAGGGAAGAGATTGCTGCATCTTTGGTGATGATCTTTGCATCCTCACAGTCCACTGGAGTAGTACTAGATGATTGGAGGGTGGCAAATGTTATTCCCTTGTTCAAGAAAGGGGATAGGGATAATCCTGGGAATTACAGACCAGTCAGTCTTACATTTATAGTGGGAGAGGACTCTGAGAGACAGGATTTATGATGACTTGGAAAACCATAGTTTGATTAGAGATAGTCAGCATGGCTTTGTGAGGGGCAGGTCATGCCTCACAACCCTTATTAAATTCTTTGAGCATGTGACAAAACACATTGATGAAGGTAGAACAGTGGATGTGGCGTACAGGGCAATCTGGATTATCCAAATTTCGGATTATCCAAATTTCAGATTACCTGACCAAGATCTCAAGGTCCCAATGCTTGGGTAAATTGTATTATCCAAACATTTGATTATCTGAACAAAATACTCCCCACCTGTGTCATTTGGATAATTGAGGTTGCTCTATACATGGATTTTAGAAAGACATTTGATAAGATTCCCCATGATAGGCTCATTTAGAAAGTAAGAAGCTATCGGATAGAGGGAAATCTGGCTATCTAGATACAGAATTGACTGGCCCATAGAAGACAGAGGGTGGTAGTAGATAGAAAGTATTCAGCCTGAAGCTCAGTGACTCGTGATTTTCCACAGGGATCAATTCTAGGACCTCTGCTCTTTTTGATTTTTATAAATGACTTGGAATGAAAGTGCAAGGGTGGATTAGTAAGTTTGCCGATGACAGAAAGGTTAGCGGAAGGCTGTTGCAGGTTGCAATGGATCATTGACAGGATTCAGAGCAGGACTGAGAAGTGGCAAATGGAGTTCAACATGGAAAAGTGTGAAGTGATTTATTTTGGAAGTTCGAATTTGAATAAAAATGCAAGGTTAAAGGCAGGATTCTTTGCAGTGTGGATGAACAAATGGATCTTGGGATCCCTGTCCATAAATCCCTCAAAGTTTCCACCCAAGTTGATAGGGTTGTTAAGAAGACGTATGGTGCGTTGGCTTTCATTAGCAGGGGATTGAGTTTAAGAGCCATGAGGTTATGTTGCAGTTCTATAGAACCCTGGTTAGACCACACTTGGAAGGAAGCTTTGAAACTGAGCTTGCAGGGCTCTTTTTAAAATCAGGTCAGCAGTCTTTCAGCTATTTCTTAAAAAATGAGGGAACCAGAGAGCTCACTGCACTTCAGTACAGGCCTATAGCCTTACAGCTTTGATTGTATTTGTTGTCTTTCAGTAAAGCACATCTAGAAATCCCTATTTTTAATGTTGTTGTAATTGCTGCCTTTTTTACTTTTGGAAAGATAAATCAAAAGCAAATTGAAATAACAGCACAGAGGCCTGTATCCTATCTCTAAGTCACCTTCTATTCATACCTAGAGAATCCTTGACACTGATCCAGCTCCCTCAGAGTAGAAATCCCCTATATCTTGCAAGAACTTATATTCTAGTCAAAAGTAAATTAGCTCTGGTTTTACTGTTCACTGTCCTATTGATAGGTCTGTATGACTGCCTGACACTACTGATTATTTGAGTACTCTGATGTCTGACAGGTCTTCAATTAATTTTCAAAGTATCTGCATATCCACTGCTAACCATGATATGGTTTATCTTCCAACATGATAACTTTGCCAAATGTTTATGTTATCTTCCCATAAGAACCTGAATGTAGATAGTGTAGCATTGAAGAATCCAACAGATTCATTACCGCTAACCATTATTACTTTAAGATTTCACAGCATTATGTCATGTTATGCCTCAAGTGATCCCAGAATAAGATATCCTCAGCTCACATACTACAAAACAGTGATGATACTATGAGCCCATTTCTTAAAAGTAGACATAAAGACAAAAAGTAGACATAAAGACACTACTGACATAAAGATAAAATACAATACCAAATTTCTCAAATTTGCAGATAAATTATTGCACTGCTCCATTTCATATGACATGGGAAAGTAAAGATTGTGGAGGAAAGTGCCTATAACAATATGCCTAACAAGCTGCCAGTATGTATAAGCAAACAGCGTAAATATTCGTCCCAGTTATGCCCCTCTGACTGTTTAAATTGCTGAAGGGTTTTGGAAATATTGCTTCTGTTGGATGTCAGGCTGTTTTGTGTACTCCAATCACTTCTAATTCCATGGAGACTTGGGGTTTCATTTACTGATGGACAGAAATCAGCAATTTTACTCACTATCACATCTATGAATTAAAGAATTAAAACTCCCAGCACTTATTGCCAATATCCATGTGTTTAGCCCAAATGTTCAAATAGTGCTTCGGATTACATACTTGCAACAGAAAATTATAATTCAAAGGGGAAATGATATTTGTTAATTCTTTAAAGATTCTCAAATTTGTCGTGTAGCTGTAATTTCACAATTTGTAATGATCTTGTCATTTCCAGTTAATGTTCCAGAAATGGAACATAAGAAATAGGAGTCAGAGTAGGCCATTTGGCCCTTCAACAAGATCATGTCTGATGCCATTTACCTCGATGCTAATTTTCTGCACTATCTCAAAAGATGAACAAATGCACAAGGGGCAGGATATTTTGGCCTTTCAAACCTGTTCCTCTAACATTTAATAAAATCACAAGGAACCTAATTACTACCTCAAGTCCACATGCTTGTCTATGTCTGATAATCTTTCACCTCACTGTTTATCAAGAATCTATCTACCTCTGCCTCAAAAACAATCAAAGACTCTGCTTCCACTACCAGCTTAGGAAGAATGTTCCAATGACTAATGACCCTTCATGGGAATTTTCTTTTTGCCTCATATCTGTTTTAAATCATCAACCTTATTTTTAAACAATGATGCCTAATTCGAAATACTCCTGTCCACATCGAACCTATCAAGATACCCCAGACCCCTATATGTTTCAATGAAATTGCCCCTATCTCTTCTAAACTCCATTGGATACAAACCTAGCATGACCAACCTTCCTGCCCATTCCAGATATTATATTTTCTCTGAACTGCTTCCAGTGTGTTTGCACCGTTCCTTCAATAGGAAAACTGATTTTGAACACTGTACTCCAGATGTGGTCTGATCAGCACCCGGTGTAATTGAAGCATAGCCTCCATATCTTTGTATTCAATTCCCTTTGTAATAATCGATAACTGTTTAATAGCTTTCATGAGTACTTGTTGTGCCTGCATGCTAGTAGTCTGCAATTCATGCACATCCAGATCTCTCTACATTTCAGAGATCTGCTGTCTCTTTCCACTTAGCACCATGTTTCTTTTTTATTCTTCCTACCAAAATGGACAATTTCCCATTTTTTCACATAATACTCCACTTGTTAGATCGTTGCCTCTCATTGAACCTAACTCTTCACACCTTTAATTTATTCACTCATAGGATGTGGGTGTCTCTGGCTACATCAGCATTTATTGTCCATCCCTAATTGCCCAGAAAGCAGTTAAGAGGCAACCACATTGCCATGGGTCTGGAATAACATGGAGTCCAGACATTGGAAGGATGAGAGATTTCTTTCCCTACAGACCATTAATGATCCAGATGGGTTTTTCTGACAACTGACAATAGTTTCCTTGATCATCATTAGATTCTCAGTTCTAGGCTCTTTATTGAATTTAAATTCCACCATCTGCCATGGTGGGATTAGAATCTGGGACCCCAGAATATTAACTAATTTCCTTGATTCGTTGCCTATCAAAAACGCCACTAGACAATAGCCCCCACCTTAAAATTATGTTCCTGCTTATTTTTGTGTCATCAGAAAATTTGTAAACCATACCTTCCATCCCTTCATAGAAGTCAGATAAATAAACAGTAATCAGTTGAAGCCCCAGCATTGACCCATGTGTTAGACCACTTGTTACATGTTGGCAATCTGAAAAAAGAACTGTTGCTGCCTACCATCTGCTTCCTGTTTGCCAGCCAATCTTCTATCCATACAACACATTATCCCTTGCAATGTGAGCATTTTTTTGCAGACATTCAGGTGCCTTGAGAAGGTCCTCACTACTCCTTCTTTCCCAACTTTTAATTGCTGAGGTAATGAGAGGAGAGTGAGTTTCTCTTCTGGGTCCCTTGCATTACTTTCCTTGCCAATTCCAGGAAGGGGAATAGTGCACCTATTTAATGAAATGAGCAACTAGGTATAGGTATGAAAATCAATATTAAGAAAACAAGCATTATACTAGAGGACTTGTATGCAGAGTTGGCTGGGAGGTAGTGATTGGGACCAGGTGGACCTCCTTGACGAGGAGGTTGTTGATTGGGATTGTTAACCTGGGCCACTCAGGAAAGCCCCAGCTGACCAAGATAACCAGGGGATTCGAATCTCCTCAGTTGAGAACTGAGTCCGAGCTGACTGACCACAGCCAGTGTACTGCGCACTAGTAAATAAAGGATCACTTGGTGATGGGACACCAGCCTCTGTGCAGTTATTTCAGTCTGCTATCTTTTCCTTGATCTTCTTCCATCCATCCATAAGGAATTGTGCAGGGAACACCAAACAACGCATCGAGCTAGTTCTGCTCTTCAATATGATCATGCTGACCTTAGGCTTCCACTCCACATATCTCTTGATAAACTTGGAGACCAAAAACAAAACTGTCTATCTCAGCCTCAAAGAGATTCAATGGTAACATCTTCACAATCCTCTGGAGTTGACGATTCCAAAGGTTATTAACGTGAAGAAATCTCTTCTTATCTCAGTCCCAAATGATTGACCCTTAACCTGACACTGTGCCTCCTTATTCTTGATTCCCCAGTCAGAAGTGAGAAACCTCTCCACACCTACCCTGAAACACCTCTTCTTGAATGTTTCAATGGGATCACTCCCACATTCATTTAAACTCCATATAATTAGTACACTACTTACTGTATTTTCTCATGGGGCAACCATATCTTCCTAGCATCCATCCTTTGATCCACAGGCCCCAGTACAAATACATCATCCCTAGCGATGGAGACCAAAATTACACACGGTATTCCAGATGTGGTCTCACCAAAACCCTGTGTAATTGTTGTAAGACTGCTGTATTCTTGTATCCAGGACCATTTGCAATTCAGACCAACACTCCATATGGTTTCCTCATTGTGTTTAAGGAAGTGGCAGGGATATTGAACAAATACTTTATGTTTCTCTTAAAAACGAAATATACAAATTACACAGCAGAATCTGAAGGTAATGGAGGGGCAGACAACACAGCCTTCACTACTCTTGGTGGCAGGGAACAGTATCTACCATCCAAATGATAGTTTCTTCTATTACTGCTTTTTTTTTACTACTCGACCTGAATAGCTCCCTGCTCTGCGCAGTTGAATTTTGTCTATCAACCCTGTAGTCCCTGCACTTGTCCACACAAACTACAAGAACATAAAAACTGTTGGACAATTACAAGGGGCAGGGGACAAGTGGGCGGCACGGTGACACAGTGGTTAGCACTGCTGCCTCACAGCACCAGAGACCCGGGTTCAGTTCCCGCCTCAGGCGACTGACTGTGTGGAGTTTGCACGTTCTCCCCGTGTCTGCGTGGGTTTCCTCCGTGTGCTCCGGTTTCCTCCCACAGTCCAAAGATGTGCAGGTCAGGTGAATTGGCCATGCTAAATTGTCCGTAGTGTTAGGTAAGGGGTAAATGTAGGGGTATGGTGTGGGTTGCGCTTCGGCGGGGCGGTGTGGACTTGTTGGGCCGAAGGGCCTGTTTCCACACTGTAAGTAATCTAATCTAATCTAAAAAAAGTCAGAATGACTTGGCCTAAGGGATGTGACTGTCTCCTGGAACAAAATGATCAAATAGTTCGCACCAACCCTAATATACCACAGGAGCCTGGACTCCAGCCAATCAACTCAGATCCAAAAATTCCCAAGATGCAGAAACCTAATGCAGATGTAGTCACCACCAACCTTAATGGTGTCACATGCTACAGTTGCAACATGCATGGCCATATTTTTCTTGACACCAATTTTAACTGTTTAAGTGGATAGGTTTTCAATAAGTTAAAATATTTCCCTTTAATATCTATTTTACTGATAACTGTCACAAATGCAACATTACTAAAACTGTTTTGAAAATGCACAAATGCAAAGTAATGATATCTTTTAGCAAAACAATTCTTTACACCTATACTCTCTGGAGTTTAGAAGAGTGACAAGGGATCTACTTGAGGTACAAATGACGCTGAAGGGAGTTGACAACGGAGATGTAGAAAGGATATTTCCTCATGTCGGGCAATCTAGAAGGAGAGGTCATAGTTTTAGGATAAGGAGTAGCAGATTTAAAAAACAGAAATGAATTCTCTCACAGGGTCGTGAATCTGGAATTCACTTCCCCAGAATGCAATGGATGCTGGGACATTGAGTAAATTTAAGGAGGGGATAGACAGATTGTTACTTAGTAACAGGTTGAAGGGTTATGGAGAGTGGGCAGGAAATTGGAAATGAAACTAAGATGAGGTCAGTCATGATCATATAAAATGTTGGAGAAAGGTCAAGGGGCTGAATTGCCTACACCTGCACCTAGTTCTTTTGTTTGTTGTGTCCTCAAAGAGCCCTATACAATTTATTAATCATGACTTGTCTTTACAAATCTATTCTGGTTGTCCTGACAGAGTATGATAGAATGAATCTTGAGGGGGAGTTTCAAGGCCAAATCAGCAACAATGAAGAATTGTAATCTCTTTTAAATTGAACGATTTTTCATGACTCACTGTGCCATTGAAGTCTGGGGCATGTTGTTGGGCTGTCTGTGGAAATTGTTGTGATCACATTTGCTAATTGATCTGCACTATGGTGTGTTTAATCATATAGCAGAAAGTGAGGACTGCAGATGCTGGAGATCAGAGTTGAGAGTATGGTGCTGGAAAAGCACAGCAGGTCGGGCAACATCTGAGGAGAAGGAAATTTTATCTTGCCCGAAACATTGATTCTCCTGCTCTTTGAATGCTGCCTGTCCTGCTGTGCTTTTCCAGCACCACACTCTCAGCTGTGTTTAATCATATGCTAATTCTGGAAGTTAGAATATATGTTTTACATGTAAGGTAGGTTCTATTTCTGTTCTGTTATTGTTTAGCTAAAGTTTACTTTTGTTTTTTCCAAACTGTGGAATCTTGTGGCTTTTTCCTCATAGCAAGTGGTGTAAATGTTTGCAGCTGTGATGTAAGACACAGCTTTTTCACATAGTGAGTAGTTAGGCTATGGAATACACTGTCTGCAACTGTAGTGGAGGCAGCTTTAATTGAGGTATTCAAGAGGGCATTGAATGGTCATTTAGATTGGGATAATGTGCAAGGATATGGGGAAAAAGCAGGAGACTGGCACCAGATAATGATGTGCATTTCAAGAGTCAGTGCAAGCATGATGGGCCGACATGAATGGCCTCCTTCTACATTCGTAACAATTCTGAGAGTCTGAAAAGTCCACTGGATCATACACCTTGTTGATTTTAAAAAAAGTTACATCTCCCTCACAAGATCACAATATGGATTTGGTTGTCTGGTCAAGGAGCGTAATAACTGTTGGCAATAGGAAGAAACGCAGCAAAAGGAGTTTATCATCAGTTGTTGATAATTTTCATAAATTGTCATTCACAGATCATATCTGTAAACTCTACCCACTTTTATCCTGGTTAGAGATTGGTGAGCATTGGCTGTATGAAGCCAGGAGGTGATGATTGAGTTGCTATTGGGAAATATGATTTATTTTCATAACATAAACACTTCAAAGTAATGTATAACTTGAATCTTTCATAGAATCACAGAATCCCTACAATGTGGAAACAGGCCATGTGGCTCAACAGGTTCACACTGACCCTCCAAAGAGTCTCCCACCCAGACCCATTCCCCTACCCTATTACTTTACATTATCTCAGATTAATGTGCCTAATCTACACATCTCTGAACACTATGGGCAATTTGGCCTGGCCAATTAACCTAACCTGCACACCTTTAGACTGTGGGAAGAAACTGGAGCACTCAGGAGAAACCCACGCAGACACGGGGAGGATGTGCAAACTCCACACAGACAGTCACCTGAGGTTGGAATTGAACCCAGGTCCCTGGCACTGTGAAGCAGCAGTGCTAACCACTGAGGATTTTTTTGGAAGAAATATTATGTAAATTACAACACATAAATGTTGCTTTCTTCATGCATTTTATGTTTAATATTGCAGCCAATATTTATTTGCGTTTTTAGAGTTAGAATTTTCCCACCTCCCCAGTCAGCGTCACACCCTTTCTCAGGAATGCTGACCTGCTTTGGGATGTGTTGGGTCTTTGGCCAGCTCTCCATTCAGCAATTGAACACAATAACACTCCATCCCTCGTCGTTACGATCGAACTTTACTCCTCTGTGTTGGAAGCGCTTTATTTATCTACTTGCATTCTGCAAGGAAAATATGAGGCATCAATCAAAACACAATGTTTGAAAAATTTCTTTCTAATTTTCTTTTAGGGGCTAATAGACAAAAGCTATACAGACCAAATTCCCTTGACTCCCTGACAAGCAAGGGTCCCTGCCAACTGTATGCATTTTTGCATGACTAAAACATTACTGGCCACAGAAGATTTTGACAAACATGTACACAAACAACAAAAGGAAATGCCAAGCCAGCAAGGAGCTTCATTCAGGGCTATAACTCAATGTCTGGAATATTGTTTACTATCATTAGCCTCCACTCTTCCACCCAATTCCTAATTACAGACAATGCCCAGCATCACTTTGACAATAACATTTAATGCTGTATTCTCATTCCACACTTATATAGAGGTACCTTTGGCGTTAATGTTGATCTGTTTAAGACTGGGAATGGAACATTTCACTTTATTGGATATCCTTCCCTGAAACAAACCAGCTAAGGTGATCACTGCAAATATTTGAATTACTAATTTTTGTTTTGCTTTTTATATCCAGAAGTGTCATCGCACACACAATGAAATAGCTGTTCCCATCACCAAATCACCTGTCGTAATTTTCATCTATTAACCATCACCAGTAAATCACCACCAGTGTTTTCCAACTGATTAACTTATGTAGAAAGCCATTAAGGGAAATGCAGATTAAAGGTAAGGGAGAGATAGGGGGAGGGCGATGTCAAAATGGAGTTGGGATGGGAGATAATACACTCCACCCCTTGCAGTGCCTAGCTCTCTGTAAAATTCTCAAGGGTATTGGTGTACACCACATGCTCCCTTTTCAAGGATTCTGGTCATAAATGTAGACGTGGAAGAGGGGCAGATGGTTGGAATTTGAGTTACTTTTTTAATCCATAAGTGCTCTTGCACACAATTAAATTTAGTGGTATTTTTTCTCACCACCAAATCACTGTGACTTTTTTCACTTTTAACTATTTTATCACCACCAGTAAATCACCTGACAGCTGTTAGTTTTCTGCTTTGGAAGATTCATAAGGACCAGAGAGATTTGAAGTCAAAGGTTGAACAGAGTTGGGTCTGATACTCAACTGCAAAGTCAGACATCTATTACAAACACACAGGCTCCCACAGCTACCTAGACTACACCTCCTCCCACCCTACCTTCTGTAAAAACACCATCTCTTATTCTCAATTCCTTAGCCTCCGCTGCATCTGTTCCCAGGATGTCCAATTCCACTACAGAAAGTCCCAGATAGCCTCCTTCTTCCATGTTCGCAACTTCCCTTCCCACGATGCCCTCCAGCGCATTTCCTGAACTTTACACACCACCGCCCTTGAAACCCACACTCCCGACGCAACAAGGACAGAACCCTCCTGGTCCTTATCTTTCACCCGACCAATCTCCGTATACATCACATCATCCTCCTCCACGTCTGCCACCTCCAAATGGACCCCATCAACAGAGATATATTTCCTTCACTACCCCACCCCACCCTCCCCCCCAACCTAACACCTTCATCCACCTATCGCTTTCTCAGCTACCTTGCCCCCAACTCCAACTCCCCTCACATCTATCTCTCAGCCCACAGCCCACAAGCCTCATTCCTGATGAAGGGCTTATGCCCGAAACGTTAATTTGTTTTCCTGCTCCTCGGATGCTGCCTCACTTGCTGTGCTTTCCCAGCAACACACTCTCCACTCTGATCTCCGGCATCTGCAGACCTCACTTTCTCCTACAAAGTTAGTGAGCCTAAAGAAATGTATAAGAAAACAGAATTGATGTAGGAAAGAAAAATACTGGGCTGACGACAACAAAAGCAGCTTCCATCAATATGCAATGATGTGGTAATTTGAGGATAAAATTAATACAATAACATGGTGAGAGAGACGAGGAAAATGTTGACAAATTCAATTGAACCACAGAGGCAACAATCAACAGCAGCCTCTAGTGTGCATTTGTCAGTACTGCATCACCCTGAGAACCTTAATTATAAATTCCCACTCAATCAGCAATGACAACAAGAGTGAAGCGGCAATTAAGACCTTGCACCTTATTTCATTTTAAGGCAATTTCTGGAGAACAAAAGCCAAGATATAAAGAGTCCAACATAAAAATAAAAAAGAGTTTATCTCATGTCGTAACAATATGTTGCAACCAGTTCTGTTGCAAGACAATATTATTTTTAAAGGAATTCAGAGACAAATGTGGAATTTATTGCAGGGAGGGAGACAGGATAAGATCAAATGGGCGGAAAGGTGTGGGTGGAGAATCTGTCACCTTCCTAATTAAGTCAGGAGTGAGGAGGATCAGTGGGATTTTCAACCAGAAGGCTGATTAATTAATCCTTAAGAGCCTTAAGCATTGTTCCAGCAGTGAGGGTGTTTGGTTAGCTCTGTTAGCTAGATGGCTTATTTGTCATGCACAGGGATGCCATCAGTGTGGGTTCAATTCCTGCACTGGCTGATGTTACCAGGAAGGACTCACCTTCTCAACCACTCCCTGCACCTAAGGTTGGTGATCCTGTGGTTAAACTCACCTCCAATCCTCTCTGAGAGGACAGTCCTTATGGTCTGGTAAGACCACAGCAACTAAATCAGCAGAGGCTCACAAAAATAACTCAGTTAGGAGAATGTCAGACTGAAGATCTAGAAGTTGAGAGTGTGGTGCTGGAAAAGCAGGTCAGGCAGCATCCAAGGAGCAAGAGGATTGATGTTTAACGCATAAGCCCTTCATCAGGAAGTCCTTGTTTCCATCTGGGGTTTCAGCGGAATAAGCAAGGTGTTTCCATTCCAGAGTCTCATTAAGTCGGGGTCTTGTGGTGCAGTGGTTATGGTCCCACCTCTGAGCCAGGAGACCCCTGCTGTCCCAGAATTGTGTAAAAACATCCTGGTAGATTGGAAAATATCTGACTCAGCCATGAAGATACACATCACATGGAGAATGTAATGACAGGCTCGCAAACCAGGGTACAAAGTCACTGCCATCGTGATTATGTTCAGCCCATTTTGTGTAAAAGGGTGGAGATGCAAGGAATTAATCTAAACAAAAGTAGTGAAACATTCACTTGGCAGTAGCCAGAAGTGGCATCAGTGAATTGGTCGTTTCTCTGGATGAAATCTCAGCCACTGTGTAAACTCGGCTATACCTCTGCCAACACCCATTTAACAGCATTGCCAAGTGTCAAATATCAGATACAAATTGAATACCCCAGACTGAGCTGAGATTTAGAGAAATAGTCTGAAAAACACTCTGAAAGTATAAGAAAAAAAGGATCATGTATCACGCCCTCTGTCTGCTGTTATACAGAGGCACTAATCTGTTTCAAATCCCAGTTAATACTTGCATTAAAATACCAGTTAGATGAGCCCAGTATGAAAGCATTAGCCTTTGCAATCTGGAGCCCTTTGAACCAGGCCAACCTACCGATATATTTTTCTTTTATTCCTTGAATTGCCTTTAATGTATCCCTTCCAGTTTTAGAAGTGACCACTGGCCATTACAGGTTAACACAATGACAGATCTTTCACACAAAGCTGCCTGTGAATATTAAAACAGTGTGTATGAAAATGCTATCAGAATCAAAGAGCTGAAGGCATGAAGTGGGCAGTGAATTAGAACCCTGACTACAATTTTAACTCTCAGTGTGACTCTGTCGGAACAGACAGTAGTGAATCCGTGGAACTTTCTTTTTATTAATTCACGGATGTGGGCATCTCTGGCCAGGTCAGCATTTATCGTCCTTCCCTAATTGCCCAGAGGTCAACTAAGGGTCAACCAAATTGCTGTGGATCTGGAGTCACATGTCGACCAGACCAGGTAAGGATGCGGTTTCCTTCTCTAAAGGACAGTAGGTATGGGACAATAGGATGCTTAATCAGTAAGGGAATCAATAGGTATGGGAAAAATGTAAGAAAGTGAATTTGAGGATTATCAAATCAGCTGGGATCTCATTGAATGGTGCAGCAGATACAATGGGTTGAATAGCTGCTCCTACTCCTATAGGTTATAACCTTGAGGTAAAGTCGATGTACTACAACTCAAGTGGGTCCCATTTTTGGTCAGGCCTAATCCTTAATCAGAAAATCAAGCTTCTTGCATCGTAACTACTTTTATAGTATTTCTCAATAAATCTTTGAAACACTTGTACTCTCACAAGATGTAAAATACTGTGCTTCATGTCATGTGACTTTGTTCAAAGTATCCTTCAAGCAGAGGTGTCGTCAATGGTTTGGCATAGCTGCAGAAAGGAGATGGTTAAATAAATGTTAGGATTATTGTATGATGAGCTGGAGCTAGAGAAACAGTGAGACAGCCTACGCTCTGCTTGCAAACATGACATGGAGGACTCAAGCATCAATGACTGTACTGGGGAATCCCTAGCTGACAACAGAGGAAGATGGCAATAGCTCCTTGAGCTGGTGTGCATTCCCCATGATGACCATTCACCATACCAGCTTGGCAACAGATGCCAAAGACAAAAACAAGCCACAACTGCACTTGATAGCTTCACTTGTGACAGAATCTGCCTCTCAAGATGTAACTTCTTCAACCATCCAAAAGATGCAGTAGTCACTGCATTTGAAATGGGTTTTGTTTCTCTGTTGATGGCAGAATCCTAAATATTTGTGTGTTTTGCTAGGTGTAACTAAACCAGCCTTGCTAAAAGTGCATCTACTTTCCCAATGATCTAAATTGAGAGGAGACCAGTCTTTGCTCTTCTCTGTGCAAATAACTTCTTTCTGTTGCTGATACTCCTTGCGAGAAGTGTGTCTGCATGTTATTCCTGCTTGTGTGAATGTGTGCTTATTACAAATAAATGTGACGTGAGAACAATGGTTCAAGAGCAATAAATGTGTTGTAGTTCCTAGCTGTAAATAATTACTGAATTTAAGGCCAAAACTAAACCCAATTTCAAAGAAGACTGGATCTGTTACCCAACAGATATTTCAGACAATGGAGCTCTCTGGGGAATGAGGAGTTCCATGTGCCTCTCAGAAAGGCTAAACACTCAGTCCAAAATGACTGAACTGTGTTCATGCCTTGTAAATTCTCAAGCGATGAACATTGAGTCTGTGAGCTAAGAATCCTGTTTCCCGTGACAACCGTACACACCAAACTGAAAAGCATCTTCCAAACCATCACTTCAGTCCCTTTCCCAACTTATGAAGCTTTCAAGTACCAGATTTGAAGGGTGAAGTTGCAGAATCATTTTCCCAATAGGTGTTCTGCCATGTAAATACACAGCAAGAAACTATTTTCAATAAATGATCTGTAAACTATACAACATTTTCCACTGAAAGGAATTATTAGACAATTCTCATGGTGTTTCCATGTGGAATTGATTACAACTTCATTACGGGACTGGCTGGAGTCCATCTGCTTGGCCTGTGTTTTCTGCTGTGTTTCTGAAGGAGGAAATCATTAAATATAATATCATGTTGGATACAAATGATATGTAAAGGTTGTGTTTGTGTGAGGCAATAAGAGACAACAATTAGCATTCACTATTTATGCAGCAAATCCTGACAGTGTGAATAAGACATTGGACTGCTGGCAATTTCCTGCCGGTCACAACGCTTTAATTCTATTGCTGTGTCCACCACAAGATGGACCTGAAGCAGCTGTAAAATACATATTTTCATGAAACACCGAATGTCACCATGACAATCGAACTGGGATAGGTGGCTGTGTGGGCTCAACATCTTTAAATCTGACTGGTCAAATAAAAAAGTGTAAGGTTGTTTTATGTGTGCTCCTTCCTCCACAACCTCCATGTTCCAATGGCAGCACAATATAATTTGGTGTCACAGTTTTTGAACGTTTCACTTTATTGTTGCTTGCTTGCTAATATGCTGTTAATTCATGAACAATGACTTGTTAATTCAATCAGTGTAACAACAGTTCTATTTTACTTCTTTCCCCAATTTTTTAGCTCCATCTCCTGAAATTTCTGATTCGTGTGATCACTGTCAATTGATGCCTCATCCTTCATCCAAGTGTGTGCACAGAATCTGGAAACCAACAGACCATTCAGCCAAACTGAATATGTCCTCATCCACAATCCCACTCAATGGTATGACATAACATCTCAAGGAGAATCTCTAAAGTCTCCTCGACCTCTTCACTTTTATGAGGGACTTCACAACACGTCACTCGGATATCCAGATGGAAGACTTAAGAGCTCCCTAACCCCAGTTCCTTGTGATTAGATTGCTTACAGTGTGGAAACAGGCCCTTCGGCCCAGCAATTCCACACCGACCCTCCCAAGAGACCCTAACACTATGGGAAATTTAGCATGGCAAATTCACCTAACCTGCATATTTTTGGACTGTGGGAGCAAACCGGAGCACCCAGGGCAAACCTCTGCAGACACAGGGAGAATGTGCAAACTGCACACAGACAGTTGCCTGAGGTGCTGTGAGGCAGCAGTGCTAGCCATTGTGCCACCGTGCCGCCCAAAGTCCTTGGATGATCCTAGTTCATTCTCAGGCTGTTCATTTTTCCTCCTGATGGTCAGTCCAATCTATAATGTGTAGATAAATCAACAGGAAAGCTCATGGATTACAACAATAACAAGGTCCACATGTCCTTTTTACTAAATAGGGGCTGTCCTTCAGACCATGAAAGAAATTGACATTGATGTCTGCAGATGCAGGATCTTAACATCCTCCTGCACAACTTCCAAGAGTTTTACTTCACTGGTGAAGAAAAAGGCAGGAACTTACTCCAGCTCCTTGGCACAAGTGCCAAGCGTTTTACTGTATTGACTTTCGAGTTGACACAGCAAGGTTCTGACTTTATGTTCTTGTGAGTGAGTTGTAGGCTTTGCCCAAGACTCAAGATTATCCCCCACGGTCCCAGTTATGAACTTTTACCCACCACCACTCCCCATTTTTGACTGAGCTCCTTTACATAATTAATAATGGCCTCCTTTTACCCCCACAGCCCATGGCTTTGCAAATGCCCATGACCTGGATGATCCTACACATTCCTCATGAACAGAGCAGGACCCCACCCCTGCCTCCACCAATAGCTCCCAATCCCCTCCTGTGGTCTGGGGTCTTGCCCCCTTTCACTCTCACCATTCCTTCAGCAAACCAGTGCCATGAACCCCAGCCCCAGGTGTGATTTGCCCTCTGTCCTCAAGATTTCATGGATTGCTCCCTAATAAGCCCGCAGACCATTATTGAGCAAACTCCCAGGACTGACCGAACCTAACCCCCAAACTGACTGGCAGTACAGCCCCCACTGAGTGTAGTCCAAGCCTCCTCAGCACCAGACTCACCAACCTGTAATTGCTAGACTAGTCGTACTCAATGTTCTGGAATATGATTGTGATTGGTCCTCAGACTCTGGAAGGACGTGAATGACTGTGGCCAATGCCAGACAGGAATCAGATGAGCCCTTGTAAAGGTAATCTTGGATAGACTGTAGTCCCCTTTACCTCAGTAAGGACAGTGAGGTAGCATTCATTTGTCTTTCAGACATGGTCATTTGTTTGAAACCGATGCGGCAAACATGGTGTATGCTGCAGGGTGATGGTGAAATAGCACACTGCCATGTGAATGATGGTCTGTTAAGGTTTGGCGGTTGATTGAAGGGAAGAATCGGAGGTGTTAGGGATGATCTTGGTGAGATGCTCATTGTCATTGGTGACATGTTGAAGGCTGCGAAGACCATAACATAGTCTCTCCGCTCTGGAAGTACTAGATGACAAAGGGTACTCTATCGGCCGTATCCTGTGTCTGTCTACTGAGGATGTTGTTGCTGTTTTTCATTGTTGCATGTTGGAACTGGTGATCGATGAGTTGAGCACCATATCCTGTTCTTATGAGGGCGTCCTTCAAAATCTTTAGGAGGCCTCAGATGGACACAGACTCCACTCACACCAATTGTATGATTTGTTGAGCTCTCTGCATATAAATTCTGTCCTGTGTGCTTCCCTTTCACTTCACCTGATGGAGGGGTAATGCTTCAAAAGCTTGTGATTTTGAATAAGCCTGTTAGACTATAACCTGGTGTCGTGTGACTTTTGACTTTCTGCACTAGAAATAAAATGTAAACCATAGAGGCTGACTGTCTCCAAGCACAAACAAAGTGACTGGCATTAAGAGCCATGAACAAAAGTATATTAAATTTAGAAGGATTAGAATTAGATTTTATTGTGGAAGAAGAAGGCTTATGTTAGGATGAGATGCGAAGGCTCAGTCTGGGTGCTTAAGAGTTACAGGTTAGCCAGGCAAGGCCTAAAGAGAGCTAAGAAGAGGAAGGAGAGGACATGAGAAATCATTGACAGATAGGATCAAAGAAAACCCTAAAGCTTTCTATAGGTATATCAGGAATAAAAAAATGACTCGAGGAAGATTAGGGCCTGTCAAGGACAATAGTGGGAAGTGTGCATGGAGTCCGAGGAGATAGGGGAAGCACTAAATGAATATTTTTCATCACTATTCACACTGGAAAAAGACAATGTTGTTGAGGAGAATACTGAGATTCAGATTACTAGACTAGACGGGATTGAGATTCACAAGGACGAGGTGTTAGCAATTTTGGAAAGTGTGAAAGTATATAAGTCTCCTGGGCCAGTTGGGACCTATCCTAGGATTCTCTGGGAAGCCAGGGAGAAGATTGCAGGCCCTTAGCTTTGATCTTTATGTGGTCATTGTCTACAGGAATAGTGCCAGAAGACTGGAGGACAGCAAGTGTTGTTCTCTTTGTTCAAGAAGGGGAGTAGAGACAACCCTGGTAATTACATACACTGAGCCTTACTTCGGTTATGGGTAAAATGTTGGAAAAAGTTATAACAGATAGGATTTCTAATCATCTAGAAAGGAATAAGTTGATTAGGGATAGTCAAGACGGCTTTATGAAGGGTAAGTTGTGCCTCAAAAACCTTATTGAGTTCTTTGAGATGGTGACCAAACAGGTGGATGAGGGTAAAGCGGTTTAAGTGGTGTATATGGGTTTTGGTAAGGCATTTGATAAGATTCTCTATGGTAGGCTATTACACAAAATACGGAGGCATGGGATTGAGGGTGATTTAGCAATTTAGAACAAAAATTGGCTCGCTGAAAGGAGACAGAGGGTGGTGGTTGATGGGAAATGTTCATCCTGGAATTCAGTTACTAGTGTGTACCGCAAGAATCTGTTTTGAGGCCACTGCTGTTTGTCATTTTTATAAATGACCTGGATGAGGCTTGGAAGGATGGGTGAGTAAATTTGCAGATAACACTAAGGTCGGTGGAGTTGTGGATAGTGGTGAAGGATGTTGCCGGTTACAGAGCGAGACATAGATAAGCTGCAGTGCTGGGCCAAGAGGTGGCAAATGGAATTTAATGCAGAAAAATGTGAGGTGATTCACTTTGGAAGGAGTAACAGGAATAAAGAAAGCAACAAGAATAGTGGGTTAATGATAAGATTCTTGGTAGTGTAGATGAGCAGCGAGATCTCGGTGTCCATGTACATAGATCCCTGAAAGTTGCCACCCAGGTTGATAGGGTTGTTCAGAAGGCATACAGTGTATTAGCTTTTATTGGTAGAGGGATTGAATTTCGGAACCATGAGGTCATGCTACACCTACACAAAATTCTAGTGCAGCCACACTTGGAGTATTGCGTACAGTCACCGCTTTGGAAAGTGTGTAGAGGAGATTTACTTGGATGTTGCCTAGTAGGGAGGGAAGGTCTTATGAGGAAAGGCTGAGGGGCTTGAGGCTGTTTCTGTTAGAAAAGGTGACATAATTGAGACGTATAAGATAATCAGAGGGTTAGATAGGGTGGACAGTGAGAGCCTTTTTGTTCAGATGATGATGGCTAGCACAAGGGGACATAGCTTTAAATTGAGGGCTGATAGATATAGGACAGATGTCAAAGGTAGTTTTTTTACTCAGAGAGTAGTAGAGGTGTGGAACACGCTGCCTCCAACTGCAGTAGGCTTGCCAAATTTAAGGGCATTTAAATGATCATCGGATAAACATATGGATGAAAATGGAATAGTGCGGGTTAGATGGGCTTCAGATTGGTTCCACATGTTAGCGTAACATCGAGGGCCGAAGGGCCTGTACTGCGCTGTAATGTTCTACATTCTATGTTCTATGTTCTATTGTCCTTGTGTACTCAAGTACTGAAGTATGAGTACAGTGAAAAGTTACAATGTTGTCATTCCTGGTGCTATCTTAGGTATAAAAGTACCTAGGTACAAAGTCTTAGGTATCAGTCTGTTCTTCTGTAACAAGATGGTTGTTTTCTTGTGCAACCTCGTGTTATAGAAACAGCGCTTAAAGTGTTGCCGATATAATCACGTTACAGCCAACACACGTTTTAAAAGTTCGCACTTTAGAAACAGTGTCCCCAATTTGTCAATTGCATTACAGCAAATTTGCTTTGACAAAACGTGCGTTTCAGCAAAATGACCTGTACGACGTACAAAAAATAAAGAAACAAAGTTAAAAGTTAAACATTTCAGTAATTTTTAATATAAAGTTAAAAAAAGTAATTAAGTTAAAATTTCAACAGTCTTTCTTAAGTGCTTAGCCGTGCTGGGCTCACACTCCCTATAAAGACTTGATCTCCTCTGCTTTTTCCTCTCTCCAAGAGACCTCTGGCTGCCTGCTTTCACTGCCATCGCAGATGCAGATATATCTTAGAGTCAAAGAGTCATAGAGATGTACAGCATGAAAACAGACCCTTCGGTCCAACCCGTCCATGCCGACCAGATATCCCAACCCAATCTAGTCCCACTTGCCAGCACCTGGTCCATATCCCTCCAAACCCTTCCTATTCATATACCCATCCAAATGCCTTTTAAATGTTGCAATTGTACCAGCCTCCACCACATCCTCTGGCAGTTCATTCCATACACGTACCACCTTCTGTGTGAAAAAGTTGCCCCGTAGGTCTCTTTTATATCTTTCCCCTCTCACTCTAAACCTATGCCCTCTAGTTCTGGACTCCCCGACCCCAGGGAAAAGACTTTGCCTATTTACCCTATCCATGCCCCTCATAATTTTGTAAACCTCTATAAGGTCACCCTGCATGATGTACATGGCTGTATTGGCACGTAAAGCAATCTGACAAGCAAGTCGTAGGTGTCCCTTAGCTCCAAATAAAATGCTGATGCTCATCACCAAGTTGTGAAGGCCAATTCGGGATGAGCAATAAATGCTAGCCCAGCCAGAGAAACCCACATCCCCAAATGAATGAAAAACCACATGGTATATGCGTTGGTCTGAAAGCAGGCATGTTCGCGTAGTGAGGCTGGTGGTTTGCTGTTCCTGACTTGTGTAGATGAAGAATAAAGGAGGAGTGTGGCCATGGAACATGCTGAGATGTTCTGGTGAAGACACGTTTGGATGATTGCTGGGATCAGTAATCAGTGAGCTGAAACTGCCAGGAACCTCCTCTGACTTACACATCAGGAATTTGCAGCTTCGACTTTCTTGGAGAACATGAGATGATTTGGAAATGGTGTATCAATAAGGTGACTTAGGGCATTAATGATTCATTCTATAATGCATATACACCATTCACTCCATGGAAACTATAACTGAGGTCCAAAGATAAATGTTTTAACATTTACAAAGTCCAGGTTTGAAAATACTTTACATTTGTGGCAGTAAAAACAAAGGATTTTCATCATTAATATAAATCTCCACTGAGGGTTAGCACTATGGCAACCGACCAATTGTTGCAGGGAAAAGCGAAGAATATAGTTTTCATTATGGAGCTCAACCAGTGGAGGTTAGTCCAATCAAATAAATATTCATTGCAATTTCATTTTGGAAGAGTTTGGAAGTCGCGATCTTCAGAGTAAAGCATTTATAAATCATTTTACCAGAATAATACTAGAGAGGTGAGCTAAGAAGTTAAGGATTGCGCAGAGATTTAGCACTGGGTCCCAAAGCAATCAGAGGATACTGAGCAGAGCTAGAAATTGGGCGTGATCAACAAACCACAGAACACACAGAACCATTAAAAAAAGAAAATTAATGTAAAGCAGCAAGTAATTATAAGAGTAAAAGGTATGAGTTACTGAGTGTGAGAGAAGGAGCAAATGATAGGGACTGTTAATCTGGTCCAAACAGAGAGCCCCGGTTGACAGATAACGGCTCAGATTTAAAGAAATAAACAGGAGTGTCAGAGGCTCTTAAAAAAAAAAGGCTCAGATTTGGTCATAGAAATAATTGTCAATCCAACAGTGCTCACCATTATTAAAGTGTCACTCAGCCAGCAGATTTTGGTGACTAAGGGGCAATCAGGAAGTTTCCTCTGCATAACCCTGCTCCTCCAGAACCTGTGCTATCATGGTGCTTCACTGAGAGAACCACTATTGAAAAGTACAGAATCCTTTATCTATGGGTGGAGAAAAAATTCATCACACTGGATTAGTCTGGATTCAGATAGATCCCAGTGCTGATAGGAGAGTGTCAATACACTATGAGTCATCTTTGTCCATTCAAGTATAAGTGAATATTTGATATTTCTTTCCATCATAAGGTCAAAAATGGGGATGTTTTCTGATGTTTGTAACTTTTCAGATACTGAAGCAGTCCATGTCCAAATGCAGAAAGAGCAGGCCAATATCCAGGTTTGGACTGACAAGTGGCAAGTAACATTCATACCACACAAGTGCCAGGCAATAACCATCTCCAAGAAGAGAGAATCTAACCATTGCTCCTTGATTCTCAATAGCATTACCATCACTGAATCACTCTCAGCATCCTGGAGGTTACCATTTATCTGATACTTGACTGGACTCGCCATATGAACACCGTGGCTACATGAGTAGGTCAGAGACTAGGAATCCTACAGTGAGTAAATTACTTCTTGGCTCCTCAAACCCTGTCCACCATTTTCAAGGTACAGGTTAGGAGTGTGAATGGAATATTTCCCACTTGCCTGGGTGAATGAAGCTCCAACAGCACCCAAGAAAGTTGACGTCAGATGAAATAACTCCACCAATGCTCATACCCCGTCACCAAGTCACCCTTTATTTACACATGGAAAGTTATTGACACTGGTTCGGCGACCTCAGAGCCAGCTGTAAGAGTGTCAGATTGTCTAATACTCCTCTTTTTATCTGTCAATTGGTGGGGGGTGGGGGAGCTCTCTGATTGGACCAGATTAACAGTCCCTATCATGAAACTCATATACTAATATATCCACCTGCTGGACATTACAAACACTACACCTGGCCAAAGCAGCCTGCTTGATTCACCACACGACACCACATTCACAAACACCCACTCTCGCCATCACCTATGTTCAGGTTTCTTGCAAGCCAATAAACTTCACAGTTATGCTTGTTACTCAGGCATGTAATCTGTCACACGACCAAAAATAACATGAGACAATTACAATATTGATGTCTCATTAGAAAGCTAGACCAGTACCTCGGTGGGATGCAGGCTTTCCATTGTGAGGTGAATCAATCTTCATCTTTGCCCATGTCCTGTGATTATGTCCCTTGACAATACAAACATACTCCCCTTTGCAGCAATGATCCCTCTGTAATATTTAGCAAGTTTGGTTTACCACATTATTGTGGTTAATTCTCTTTGTGTACTGAAAAGGTTCATGATTCCTGTAGGTTTTTGCAGTTCGGAATTAGGCTTAGATTCAATATGTCTCAGCAAAGAGTCACCTCTACCCCAAGATCCTAACCTGCTTTATACCTCCAAGGCTTTTGCCAGCAGCCTAACTAAGTTATGTATTTATGAAAATGAACTTGAACAAGTGAAATCTCATTCTTTCAGATTTTAATTATGTTTGAGATATAAAAATAATTCCTAAAGTTGATATTTCTGTCTCTTTACTTTTCTGGGGACTTTCTGTTTCTAAGTGTTGCTTTTCTTTTCCACTCTTTATTTGACTTTTTGTACTTCATTAATGAAGACCGTGTGGCACAGTGGGTGGCCTCACTGCTACTGAGCCAAATACTCCAGGTTCCATTCCCACCTCAGGACTTGACAGCTAAAAGAGAGCACCGTAAAAGTGGGAAAGATGCCAGCTCAGGCAGACAATGGAAAGAAATTGGAACCTCTACCATCACTATTCATAGCTCACAACACATGTAAAGGTCTATGCTGTCACAGCAGTGTGGAGTTGGTCGACCAGTGTGGATCAGATTGATGTCAACAGCATGAGCTTTAATCCTTGGGATTGGCATTTGACCCTTTAACCTGCCCATGGTGGAGGCAGTAGCTCTGTGGGCCAGATCTGCCTTCAGGTACAGAACTGAAGAACTACTTAATTTGAAATTAACTTTACTAATTTGCATTCATCGACTATAAAAAGCATTCCTCAATCGGATTGGTTAGGGAGGTGTATTTGCTTGTCCTGTGCACACAGTTCCCAGGTTCCCCATGGAGAGACATGATGTGGAGGTGCCAGTGTTGGACTGGAGTAAGCAAAGTTAAAAATCATACAATACCAGATTTATTTGGAATTACATGCTTTTGGAGCACTGCTCCTTCGTCAAGTCACTGGAGATTCTGGCTCAGAAGCAGTGATGCCACTAACTACCTGATAAAGGAGCAGCACTCTGAAAGCTTGTACTTCCAAATAAACCTGTTGGACTATAACCTGATGTTGTGTGACTTTAAATGTTCCACATGGAGAGAGCAATGATATTTTAGATTTTTGAACAAAGTCACAAGTCATAGTGCAAAAACAGCTTCAGAAAGCTTGTGGGTGGATACCATCTTGTTTTTGATGACTCATTTGCTTTGTCTCCTACGCTGGTTACAGCTCACTGACTAGAAAGGTGAGATGCTGAGAATTTTGCATAATTTCAAAGCTCTTCATTCACTAATGATGTCCTCTGATTTGTATTTGGGAGAAAACAATGCATATTCAAAACCCAAAGCCACGCCAAATGCTGCCAAGTCCCCACCTGAAGCTTGTACAGACCACTGAGTATGAGACTTCACTGCATGAGAAGCTAGTTTCTGAATGAACATGAGAATCGTAAACTGAAAATAGCATTGGTGCTTTAATATCTTTTAAAATTATTTAGATTGTTTACTTTCATTTTACCTATCTTTTATTAGCTTATAAACTATTCTTATCTTACATACTTGTCATAAATGGATTAAAATCCATACTTTTTTGCTGTTTAGTAGAGGATTAAAAATAAATCATTAAGTCAACCAACAATGATGGGGACTGTAGTCACATAATGGGACTTTGCATTGACCTTCCAGAAGCTTCTCAGAAGTCAATCTCAGTTGGGCAATCAATCTTTATGTACCTTCTGCTGGGACTGGAAAGCTAACATTGTGTTGTAAGCTGCCACAGAGACTGATTGCTCCCAGAAATCCTGCACAAGTTAGAATTGCAAGTTACCCCTATTCTGTAAGAAGGTTTGTTGATGACTTTCTGATCTTGGCCATAGGCAGTTCGTCATCTGCAATGCAAGCCTATGTCTCAACAGTAACAGTTTCCATTTTTCTTCCCCAAAGAACCCAAACCTGATTCGCACAGTTCTGAACGCCTGACCCTTTCCACTCCTCCACTACCGACTCTGCCTACGTCCCAAGCCCAGCCTGACTCAGCCCTGCAGTAAGAGACAGACCCTGATTCTGGCTGCTAATAGCCTGGATGCATCCTGGTCCCATAAGATCAAACACTGCTTCCCTTTCGAGCACTGCAGACCACTTAACCCAGCCTAACCCTGCTTGAGCGAACAACTCAAGCTTCATGCTCCCTTCCCCTGACCAGACTGGTGCAGACAAACCTCTGCCCCTGCTCCCTGCCCTGCATCACCACCCAGGCTCAGTTTGACCTGATCATGTTAGAACCAAGACCTGTACCCTTCTCCCCCGACTAGACCTTCCCTAAGCACTTAGCCAACTCCATGGCACCTTACCCACTCATGCCCTAGCCCCCTCATCCACTTGGCACCCTATCCACCTGGCACACCAAGCCATTACCTACCCACCTACCATAATACCTCCTCAATTATCTTACATACGCACCTTTCCCCAGTTGCTGTGAAAGTGCTTTTGGGACGTTTAATTCCTGAAAGACAGCAGCAAGTGTGGCTGTCCTGGCCTGCAATGCTAAACCTGTGCCTAGTGGATTTCTCACTGCCCAGCTCTGATTGACACAGATGGAACAGTCCTGACTTGGAATCTTGGCTAGAAAAATCACTAAAAGGAAAGTGGAAATTTTAAATCGAATTACCATTGATTGATTCTGTTCCAATGGAAATTGGAATATCTGGCCCATTATCTATTAAAATGTCAGGGTATCACTCCAACCCTTTCCATGGGATCCTTGCAAGACAAATGAACAGCTAGGAAATGCATGAGAATGATTTTTTCCTTGATGAAAATTCAAATATTTGTCATACTGCAAAAATCTCACAAGTTACCAAGATTAAAACACTGCAAGAAAGTGTGGATATTATTAGTCCCAATGATATTTGTAATTTACATCGCATTGGCCTTCTGCTACATTCCTCTATGTGCTATGTGAATGGATTTCTCTTTTTACTTTAACTTGACTGACATAAGTGTTAACATAATGCTCACATGAAAGACTCACATGAAAGTGATGAACGACTTGTTACCAATGTGAAGATAATTTCACCCTGTTTATGTTTAAAAGCAGATGATCATAAAAATAAAAGTTTTGCCAACATGACCATGGAACTTGAATTGAAGACGGAACCTCTAATACTCCCCATTCTGGATTAGTGATGCTGGAAGAGCACAGCAGTTCAGGCAGCATCTAAAGAGCTTCGAAATCGATGTTTCGGGCAAAAGCCCTTCATCTATTCCTGATGAAGGGCTTTTGCCCGAAACGGCGATTTCGAAGCTCCTTAGATGCTGCCTGAATTGCTGTGCTCTTCCAGCATCACTAATCCAGAATCTGGTTTCCAGAATCTGCAGTCATTGTTTTTACCTCTAACACTCCTCAGTCTAGTTTTTGAGGTAACTTCATTGGACAGTGCTTTCAAACATAAAAAGCAATAGGACCAACAAAGAAGCAGAAAGTAAGGGCCATCATGTTCATAATATTTTAACAATATTCCTAAGGATAGGTGAAGTGACAAAACTTCTCTGGAGTATCCAGAAATTGAAGATTAGTCTCTTGCACGTTGCTGAGAACAACCTCTGAGAAAACTAAGATTTTAAACATTTCTTTGACTGTTTAATTTGTTAGTCATAAAGTTATTGCCATTGTGAAAGTTCTAGGTGGGCAATTGGAGGAAAGAATCAACATGGAATATGTATCTCTTGGGAATATATATCGCTTCAGAGTTGGTAACACTGTACGTGAGCTAGCTGGATCTAGGAACACAGACACGATTGCTCCATTGGTCTTTATATTTGTTAGTTTACTCTATTTGAATTGGAGCAACTTGGAGATAGTGAGGACTGCAGATGCTGGACAGTCAGAGATGATAAAGTGTGGCATTTGAAAAACTGCAGAAGGTCAGGCCGGAAACACCCACCCTACTGCTCCTTGGATGCTGACTGATCTGCTGTGCTTTCTTCCAACACCACACTTTGTCGACTCAATTTGAGTTGCAGACTTTTTAAAAAGTCAATCTGTCCGGATAAGTTATATCACATCTCTGGAGCAGGTGGCAGTTGAAACTTGGTCTCCTGGATTAGAGATAAGGACACTGCACAGCCCTATGAATCCAGTGATTCCAGCAGGGACTATAACCTACAATCACCTGCTAACATCACGACTCACACAAGAGTCAGACACCTGTGCACCTGGAACTTCAGCGTGGGTTAGAGCATAGTTTACCCTGCTGCTGCTTGTGGCTACTCCTGCGAAGAGATGCCCTGGCATGCCACACTCATCTGTCTTGTGCCATGCTCACACATCTAACAGAGCTCCTCTGCTGGCTTGTTCATATTTAAATCCTAAACTGTATGACATAACGCCAAGGTCTGTGGATTACAACGACTTGAGACATGTGCAAATGAATGTAAGAACAGATTAGAAATTTGCATAGTATGCAGTAATGAGATAGAAAAACATCTCTGATCAAGGCAATAAAACAAGTAAACAAGAAGACAGCTTGGATTTCCAGATCCGTTTAACCTTAGTTGACCTCTGCCTGTTTAACTGGATCAGTTGTCTATCATTCTCCAGTTAATTGTGGAAGTAAAGTCTGTAGCATGGATGAACACTTTCAGATCCACTCCAGATTTTTTTTTTACAGGCATGGATTTGAAGTTCCTGGCAAACTCAATGGACTCTTTAAAGATGTCTGACTGGAAGTGATTATGGCTCTGCTGGAGTTTGGACTGAGGGCACATCACACATTTCGGTGTTTTTAACGTTTTTGCCCACTGCTGCGCCAAACTGTAACAGATATTGTTTGCAATACAAATGGCTTTAGAGTTTTTTTTTGTATTGCCACCTTTCTCTGTGAAGATGAATACAATTTGGTGTCCAATGATTCACCCACAGGTGTGTTACTATTCTTTATATCTGAATGAAGATAGTGAATGTTCATTCTTGGAGTTGTTATAGCTGAGCCTGAAAGTGGCCCCATGCACTATCCACATTAATGGATTTTTCAGCATGGAACTGTGGTTAATCAGGAATACTGAAGCCAATTCCTGCACGACAATCTTCCTGTACTGTATCATTTTGAAGAATGTCAGACAGGGCAAATAATGCGAAATTGTAAGAGGATCTATTGCTCTTATATTATAGCTTCATGCTGCTACAATGTTACTTGATGTATATTACTGCTAAAGAATTAAAGGTCATGTATTTAAATAGCATCATTTCGCAAACTGTGAGGAGGATAATGTAGAACTTCAAAAAGACATTGGTGAGTTGGTAAAATGGTCAGATAAGTGGCACGTGAACTTGCTGAACAAAGCGATCTTGGAGTCCAGGTTCATAGCTCCTTGAAAGTAGAGTTGCAGGTAGATAGAACAGTGAAGAAGGAGTTTAGTATGCTTTCATTTATTGGTTAGAGTATTGAGTACAGGAGTTGGGAGGTCATGTTGCGGCTGTACAGGATGTTGGTTCGGCCACTGTTGGAATATTGTGTGCAATTCTGGTCTCCCTCCTATTGGAAGGACGTTGTGAAACTTGAAAGGGTTCAGAAAAGATTTACAAGGATGTTGCCAGAGTTGGTGGATTTGGGCTCCAGGGAGAGGCTGAATAGGCTGGGGCTGTTTTCCCTGGAGTGTCGGAGGCTGAGATGTGACCTTATGGAGATTTATAAAAGCATGGATAGGATAAATAGGTCTTTTTCCTTGGAGTGGGGGAGTCCAGAACTAAGGGCATAGGTTTAGGGTGAGGGGGAAAGATATAAAAGGGACCTAAGGGGCAACATTTTCACACAGAGGGTGGTACGTGTATGGAATGTGCTGCCAGAGGAAGTGGCGAAGACTGGTACAATTACAGCATTTAAAAGGCTTCTGGATGGATATATAAATAGGAAGGGTTTAGAGGGATACCAGCCAAGTGCTGGCAAATGGGACTAGATTAGGTTAGGATATCTGGTCGGCATGGATGAGTTGGACCGAAGTGTCTGTTACCATGCTGTACATCTCCATGACTATGACTCTAAGTGTGAGGTGATTCACTTTGAAAGGAGGACACAGAGAGACAATATAAGATAAGAGTTATGTGGTGATTGAACAAGGTCAGCCCAGTGGACCTTATAGAATATGAGTTCCCTGATTGAGGCTGTTAATTTGGTCCAATCAGGGAGCCCTGGCTGACAGACAAGAACAGGAGTGTCAGCGGTTATGTTCATACTGAGAGCTGGCTGTGAGGAAGCTGGGTCAATGTCCAGGACACTGCACATGTAAAGAAAGTGTGAGTTGGTGACGGGATACAGTCTGTTCTGATATAGCGTGATAGTTCCATCCTATGAGATCCCACTTTGTAGGAAAATCACGTAATAGCAGCACCATTTAAACCAATGGGACCGGAGTTGCATTACAGCCAATACAGATAGGGAAAGTTCATATTCTACAAATAATAGTCTAAATTCTTCAATCACATTATAGCCAATTCACGTCGAATAAATGCACATTATAGCAAACTGACGGTACTGGCCTCTGTGGAGTTATTTCAGGGTACAACACAAAAGGGGGTTCAGGAACAAAGACACCTAGGTATATATTATCTTGTTAAAAGTGGCAGCACAAATGAAGGCAGAGATCCATTCATAAAGCAGATGGTATCCTAAGCTTCATCAATAGGAGCACAGAATACAAAAACAAAGTGATTCTGTTTGTAGTTGATTCATTCTGCATTCCATGGAGTACTGTGTCCAGTTCTGGGAGCTAAACTTTATAAAGATATGAAAGTATTGGAAAGAGTGCGGAGAATATTTGAGAATGAGAAACCTCTGTTACAATGCTAGTTTGGAGAAATTGTGACTATTCTCCCTGGAGGAGACAAGGCTGAAGGGGAAATCTGATTGAAGTACTCAAAATTATGAAGGTTCTGAACAGAGAAAATAGGGACACATGATTATCACAGCTGAAAGGATTGAAAATGAAACAATGCCGATTTAGCATTATTGAAATGGACATAATTTAAAGTGATAGGCAAATAAAGCAAGAGCGATATGAAAAATTTCACACAGCAAGTTATTGAGGTCTGGATCATCTCAATGGTGTCGATCCCACTTTCCCTTTTACTGATGCCAGTAGCCCATGAACCAGGACTCATTTCCCCTACACTGTTCTTTCAGCCATGCACTCATTTCTCTAATCTTATTTGCCCTATGCCAATTTGCTTGTGTCAGGTAATACTCCAGAGATTGTTATCCTTGACATTCAGATTTTGAATCTGGAGCCTAGCTCCTCATACTAACAAATAAGATAAAAGATTAGATTTCTGTTGTTGGTGAACAAGAGAATAAATATGGAACAGGAACTTTCCGATGATTTTCTCTGAATCTTATTGGGCCCTAGCCTGTAAAAATGATGGCTGCAGTTGTATTTCTTTCTCATTCTCTCATGGTATGGAGGTGTCGGTGACTAGACCAACGTTCTTACCCAGCCCTAATTACCTTGAGAATAGTTAAGAGCCAAGAGTTGTTGAGGTTTGAAGTCACATGTAAAATGTTGTATTAGCAGTTTTCCAATCTTCTGGAAGATTACAGTGCATCTTATATCTAGCTAGTTACTTCCTTTTATTTTATTCATTCACAGGCTGAGGGCATTGCCTATCCTAGGAGGCAGTTAAGAGTCAACCACATTGTTATGGGTCTGGAGTCACATGTAGTCCAGGCCAAGTGAGGATGGCAGTTTCTTTCCCGAAAGGTCATTATTACCCTGAGATGGAATATAGGAGGCTGGGACTTATTAGCCTTTAGCCCATAAATCTCCCTTGTACGTTTTGTACTAGACTGTGACTAGCCTCCATGTTGCGTAGCACCAAATAGCATATTAAGGCATGATTCCTGGCACTAGTCACATGCAGTCATTGTGCACGCACTTTGGCATCTGATGTTTGCCAATCCTTCACAACCATCTCTCCAATACACTTGCAGTTCACTTAGGAAGCAGTGATTTACATTGCAGGATAACCAATAACCAGCATTGAAAGGATGCAGCAAAGACCCTTTACATGCAGGGACAGGCACTAGTTAACAGATTACACTAGACTGCATTTCAGGGTTGTTCACTTGCTTACTTAATGCCTGCTCACATAGAGCCTACTTGCATGCTCATAGCACCCATGTCATGCCTTGGCTTGCCATGCTTTGCCTTACCATGCCTGTATGCACATAGGTGTTTCAACCAGAGCCAAACGCTCTCAGTGTTATTATATTGACATATTCTTTGTGCAGTCATGCAGATGAACTGATTCTCAGTCAGGACCTGTCTATGGTGGAAAGAACACTTTAAGGTATGGCACATCAAAGCGTCAATCTAACACCTCAACAGGCATCTAGTGCAGCAAACACAGTGCACGTTTATTTCACCAAATGGCTATATTAGAAAGTGGATGGGGACTAGCCCTGAGCACAGTGAAGTGGAGGCTGCTGTCGGTCAAGGGTTCATGGTACCTGTCATTCAGGGGTGTACTCTGCACACGACCCAGGGCCTTGGCTACAATAACTTATCCCCTGAAGGTGCGTGCCCCAAGCTGTGGGAAAGTGAGTACCAGTCTATCCTGTAGGCCAGCAGCAGTCGTCAGGGGAATTGTTTACTCTCAGTCCAGGAGCTGCGAAGACAGCAGTCAGGGCTCTGGCCAGACGTGTCTCAGGGTTGGTTGTCGAAGTTGCTCAATGGCCTGGGATGAATGTGGTACAGGAGCCTGTTCATTAATCATTAAGGATTATGCAAGGCAGAGTCTGTTGGGCCAATGGGCAGGTCACTGTCAGGACAGGTGGGAGAATCAAGGCTGGGATTGGGGAAAGCAGAGGCATTCGTGAAGGTGGTTGGTGACGAGGGAAATCTCACATCTTCTTGTGGTGAATATGTGATGGGTATACAACACTGGAAGACAGCGTAGGCAGCAGGAGGGGGTTATTGGCAGTGACTATCATATATGTGATGGGAATCATTAACATGTTCATGTTAGGATTCATGGGGCAGGGAGGACAGTTCATTGTGGTGAGTCTCCACTTGGGGGGGGTTTGGATTGAAATGGGCTGCTTGGACAATGCAAGGCAAAAAGAGACATGGAATCTCTGTGGTGGAGGAGAACCTGCTGACCAAGCTGGCAGGGGCTTGCTGTGCCCACCATGAACTATGTTCCCTGCCATCACTTGCTATTCATGAGACGCGAAATACAACAGGAAAGTGGCTTGGGCAATGCCCAGTGTGGGTGGAATCAGGTTCATTTTGAATGGTGAAAGTATGGGATCTATGTCGGCTGGGTGCTGGGGCATTGAAGGGGAAAATACGTGAAGCAGGCATTTTCAAACTCCAGCTGCATTTCATTGGCAAATTTTTTTTCACATAAATACAATGCAAATGAAGTGAATGTGCTGATGGATTAAATATTATCCAAAGGTGGATTATACATGTCATTGCAACTAACATTACTATCTCAGTGATGCATAAATTTGGGCCAATAGCTTACTTGGAGGCAAATGCTGGCCCATCATTTGTGGAAGGACATTTGTGAACCAGATGAGTTTTTCCAACAATTGGTTTCATGGTTATCATTAGACTCTTAATTCCAGATTTACCTTCACGATTGAGATTAGGCTGACTTGTATTTTCTGCTTTATCCCTTCCTCCATTTTCAAAATAGTGGAAAAATATTAGCGTTATTGATGCTGCAGTGATTTCTCCAAAGACTTGGGTGATGCCCAGCCATTGTCCAACCTCCAGGCAGGAAGCAACAGTGTGGCCACAGGGACTAAAGTACATAACATTCAATTCCATATAGTGCTTTCACAGCTTCCCATTGATGCTGGCTGCTGAGTCAATTCCCATTCTCATCTCCTGGATGTAGCATCATTCCTACTGGCTTCCTGCAAGGTACCAATACTTCTGATTGTTCAAATGTGTCACATCAGTTAATCACAATCAAACTAATTTCCTTCATAATGTCCATGCATATATCCTGTGAAAAAAAGAGATGGTGAGGCGTGTTCTCTCGGACAGGTCTCCTCAAGATATAACAATACCATAAAAAGAAAATGCTCACTGTGGAAAATACTGAAATTGGGCAATATTTAAGTTCATAACTGTGGAAGGCAGAAAAGATACAAATGGATTTCCATGGATACAGCTTATATCCATATGCATGGTTTAAGGCATGCAAGAATATTTTTGACAACAGAATTCCTGTTATATTGAATTGCTTTTCCATTTTACTGCTGAGCAGCTTATTGCTTTAACAGGAATGAATAGTAAAGTTCAACTGTGAAATTAATTTCTCTGTTTCCCCCATCTACTGAACTCCCAAAAGTTTGATGTAATTCAACAACTTGAAATATATTCTTCATACGCATTCTTTATGTCCAAACTTTCCAATAAAAATGTCAATTTCCTGATTCAGGATTGGCTGTCTAATTGCTGTAGTTTGAAAGAGAGTTGCATCTTTTTAGTGTGTAGGAGAGTCACACATATTGTTATTTCCCTTTGCCCATACACAGAGTATTTGCATATATTTATGCACAGTGTAACACCCACAAGTTGTCAGCTTACCCATTGGCAGTACAACTTCTCTATCTGAAGTTTATGGGTGCAAGCTGTACTTCAAAAGCTCAGCTGAATTGAGTAAATTTGTCGATAAAGTCTTGGTTGTAAAGGAAGGTAGGGAGGTATGAAATCTGTAGCAGACCATGTCAGCAGCAGCACCAGGTATTCCTAAAAATGAGGTGTCAAGCTGATGATGTTGTAACACAGGACTACATTCACACACACACACACACAAAATGCAGGAATACAAGAAATAAAATCTAAAATCCCTGGCAAATGTAATAATTACAAACGTTTCCTGGGGTTTCTGGGAAAAAAATGTTTAAACTGCAGAACCTTTCCAACAGCAACACATTTCTTTGAATAGCAATTGTCAAAATACCAAGAACCATAAGGTGATGAGGTGGTTGGGAATTGAGTTTATTAGTGGTTTGCTGTCAAAAAACAAGCGCTCATGTTTATACAGTGCCTTTGATGGAGAAATTCTGAAGCATGTGTTGTATAAGGTATTGGTTCTGAAGGGCTTAAAGTTCATGTTACATTGGTTTCACACATTCTACTGATGTCACACACTCGGAGGGAGGAGGTAATGAGTTATACTTGAGCTTTCATAGAGAGTATACATATAATGTACTAGCTCTTCAATGTCTGCTAATTAACCATGATTAAATATAGTTCTAAACATTGTTATCATGCAGCTAACCTGCTTGTTATCTGAGAACATGCCTCTCCTGTCCATATTCTATGGAGTGTAACCTCTACCACTAATAACTAGATAGACCCAAGGCAGTAAAGACAAAGGAGGATGAATGGCAATGGACTATCTCAAATGACTCTTACCCACTATGACCTACTGGTAGAGATGGAAAGTACCTCAAGGTGCCAGCCATAGTTATCTAAAAATGTACCACAGCAGGCCGTGAACAATCCACCTGATGGAACTCCTACTTAATCAATCTCTCCGTCACAGATACATCTTTTTTTTAGATTACTTACAGACTACTGCGACCCTTAGGACTCATAACGGCACACAAACCAACAGCCACGCTCAGACAACAACTCACCAGAACGAAGGACCCGATACCCAACATGAGCAAAACGAATGTAGTGTACAAAATACCATGCAAGGACTGCACAAAACACTATATAGGACAAACAGGAAGACAGCTAACAACCCGCATACATGAAATTATACCAACCACTACAGCGGACAGCTGAAACTGACAACCGGAAGCGGCAGGGACAGACCACTATAAACACCGGAGGAAACATCAAAGAAGCGCTTCGCAGGAGGCTCCCAAGCACTGATGATGTCGCCTAGCCAGGGGACGAAACGTTTGCAACAAAAACTTCCAGCTCGGCGAACAGAACCACAACAATGAAACAGATTGTTGAACCATCAGCAGTAACAGAATTGCATTCCATCATCTTCTGAAACTTCTTGGGTTGGTATATCTTCCATTCTACCATTCCCATCAAGCCAAGGGATTAAACTGGTTCAATGAACTCTTGAGGAGATCACGTCAGGAACGGCATAGGCTGCACCTAAAAATGATGTGCTAAGCTGATGATGTCAAAACATACGACCACACACAGGCTAAACACAAGATTCAAGAGGAGAACACCATTCAGCCTATTGACTCTCCTCAGTCTTTCAAGGCAATCGGGGGTGTTCTCAGGCCTTGACTCCACTTTCTCACCCACTCCCCATATCCCCTGATTTTTCTGGGACAACAACAGGTAACTTGCTGGAGATTAAGTCAGCCTGTAGTCAGGTCAAATCAAACCTCTTCAGTCCTGATCCATCATAACTCAATATTGATCCTTGGAATTTCATGCATTAGAAACATACATTACAATTACATGCATTACACTTGATTCCCAGCCAAATGATACTGCCTTAGTGGATGTAATTGGTAATGTGCTCACACCATTACTGTGTTGCACCATTACTTTCAAAAAGGGAGGAACAAGTAATGATCTAACTAATGCATTCAGGCTCAGAAGTAACACACTGCTCCCTTTTCGGCAAATGAGGGGCTGTTTTTGCCAACATTATTGCAGTTTCTCTGAATCAAAGCATTCTGCCACCAAGAGGTCAATCCTTGTTTAACTCGCTTGCAAACTGGCTTAATGTCTGAATGAAGGCAGTGAAGTTAAACATCCAACATTATTATAATGCTGCATTACATATCAGCCCACATAGCAGGGGAAGACTTTTATTTTTGAGCAGGAGTAAAGGAAGCCTAAGACATAAGGTGAAAGGGCACCCAACCCTTGCACAGTTAAAACTAGTCATGCAGACAGCATATTGAAAAGAAGCTCCTAATTATCTGTGTACAGATTTACAGGAGTCATTACAAAATGTGCCTTCAAAGTCCATTAAGTCTATGTTATATACCACCTCATATAAGCATTGCTTTAATTCAACAGAGTGCCCATTGAGTACCAATCAAATTACAAGGAATGTAATGTTGCTTCGTGTGGACATTTAGGCCAATCCACTTTGAACTCTGACTTTTTCTGAAGATAAACAAAATGGGAAGGGAGCAGAAATAGCACTGGGCTTTTACAGTTACTGCCCTTGAGCCATGCAAAGAGCAGGGTTTTTTTTATGAGGTACACAGAGCACTAAAGTCTTGCAAAATCTTCATCCGGTTTTGATTATACAATGTCTAGCCTTAGAAAACATTGTTAATATGTATTATGTTTTAAAGATTGATTGTTTTTAGTTTATTTCCCCCTTCCTGCCAGCACCCTACAGGCACAGACGCAGCTGCTATTCAGTGCACATGGAATCTAATCTTCGAACTCACTCCAACGCATTTTCTCTCTGACTTGGTAGTTACCTGGTGCCTAAGATTTATTTACTGTGCATTCATCTGCTGAAAAATAATCGAGTTAAATCTTATTAATTTACAATATGTTAGAGTGCCACATCTCTTCAAACTTGTTGTTACCAAAACAACAGCTACATGCTGTCCACTAATCTTTAGTTAAAGATTGATACATTGTTTCCACAAACTATAGACATGGCCACCTTCAGAGGAACATACAATATGATGCTACTTATATCCATGATTTGTTTAATACCACTTCCCTATACTATCACGATTACCTGGAGTTAGCCACTAGTTTCCAGTTTAGAAATCAAAATATAAGAGACAATAACATGTGTTCCTATTCAATATCTCCCTAGTCACTTACCTGTGAAGTGTGCAACTTTTGTATCCTTTCCTCAATATGACAGTCCGCCAAATCATGTGCAACGCCTCCTTTACCTCATTGTCAATGGTTGCGCTATTCAGTCTTTAAATCCCTCAGTTCACCACTTGTCATTTAAAAACTATCTAAAATAAAATTTTAGTCACCTCTCCTAACTTACCTTTTTGATAAATATCCATTCTGCTTGCGAATACTTTATTAAATAGCTTGAAAACATTACATATTTTAAAAGTGCTACAGAAATGCTTGTCTTCATCTCATCTCATCTTCTGGATTACAACCAGCGGAATCAAATGGTCCCAGACACTGGCTCAATGAGGCTATCTTGGCAAGGCACACTATCACTGGTTTTGATCTGAAATCAATATCTCGGCTCACCTACAACTCTAACTAAAGAAGAAAGAAATAACGTTCATTAATATAGTGACTTTCATGATCTCAGGATGTCCTCTATAGTCAATGAGATACTTTTGAAATGTGGTTACTGTCAGAAGAACTCAATTATTACAAAATTACATGATGCACCATAAACAATTTAACATAGCAAATCCTGAATATATAGATTGTAATGCAATGGTCAGCATCAATTCTCTTTCAGATACGGACAGGTCTCCCATGTATTTCCCACTCTTATGTGTATCAACTGCATTCAAGTAAAATCAGTACTTGGAGAAAATGCCTTTGATGCCATTTTATTCAATTGTGGTCTGAAATATCACTATCCCAAGTAAAAAGATAATTTTGATTTTAGAATCAAGAGATATATAAAAGGCAGCTGAATCAAGATTGCCAGTTTTATGTCTTTACCCAAGGTGAAAATTATTCCAATAATTTCAATTTCTAAATCCATTTAGGAAGATAATTTGTTCATAGCTGTGGCATACATTTTTCAATGCTATTTGATTTTATGCATATGTTCTTGGTTTGTATAGTATGGAAGGCTCAAATTGTTTCTTTCAAATGTTTATGTGTTCTAAAAAGTAAAAGATCCAATAATTAAGTAAAGCAAGTGAAAGTTTTACAGATTTTTGCATTTTTTTCATGTTATTAACGCTTTGATTATTTTTCAGCAAATGTATCAGACCTCAACTCTCTACAAGCATTTCCATTATGTCAATGCGTCACATTGAAGATATGTTGTTATTTTCAAATAGAGGCACCTATCTAAAGTAAAGCACTTGTCAAAATATCTTATTTAAAGAAGAAGAAAAACCTATTCAGCACAAAGATTTGTTTCTAGAAAAAAAATGTTGAAAATTGTAACATTGCACATTGAAATTTCTCCATCTAACCTATTTGGCATCAATTCCTTATATGTTTTTTTATTTCCTTAAAAATCTTACTTCCCAAATAAGAATCCTTTCTCTTTGAACACATAAATTGACTTTGCCTCTGTTTCCTTGTGAAATTTGATGTAAACCCAAACTAAGTTGATGAGGTTTTAGGCTTGGCTTATTAGCAACATTGGTGAGGTTTTAGGCTTGGCTTATTAGCGAAGTTGACATCTTGATTCACATGTTTGTTCTGGTTACCTGTACTCATACCTAGCCACAACATAATGATGCAATTGAAAGGAGATAACAAGAGGGTTCTTTTCACCCTCAGGGATATAGTGCCACTGAAACTCATACTTAGGATAAAACTATGTAGTTCACTCCTATTATTCCTTCCTTATTTAAAAAAGATAGAGTGTCAGCACTTTCTTTCCCTAGAAAGTTTGTAGACTAGCCCTGATTCTTTAAATAGGTTCTTCTGCAGTATCTGTTGTAATTCTGTAATTTCCAGCATTTCGATGTTTGCTCAGATTTGATGGTTGAGGGATTGGTGGAGGCTCAGTGATAATACCCTTAAGCTGAAAATGTGTTGCTGGAAAAGCGCAGCAGGTCAGGCAGCATCCAAGGAGTAGGAGAATCGACGTTTCGGGCATGAGCCCTTCCTGAAGAAGGGCTCATGCCCGAAACGTCGATTCTCCTGTTCCTTGGATGCTGCCTGACCTGCTGCACTTTTCCAGCAACACATTTTCAGCTCTGATCTCCAGCATCTGCAGTCCTCACTTTCTCCTAGAAGATAATACCCCTAAGCTTGCTATCGAGAGCCACAGGCTAATGTTCTGAGAACATGGCTTCAAATCCCACTATGACTGATAGTGAAATTTCTGTTTAATTAAAAGTTGGCTTAGTAATGATTAGGTAACCACTTTAAACTGTAAAAAATAAATCATCTGATTCACTATTATCCTTTAGGGATGGAAATTTGCCATCTTGGTAGTATAGAACATAAATACTGCTGAAAGGAAACTAGAAATTGAAACCTTTCAACTTGCTCTCATCAGAAGTAGAGTCAAAGTTGAAAACAGAAACTGCATTTCACATAGTATGAGAGGAGGGTCCTTATTGGTTGAGCTATAATTGGTATGGAGATGCAGCAAGGACAGTCAACTGTCAATTTTAATTCTCATACCAGGCTCCTTTTAAGGGCACCATGTATATATCAATTCTTTTTGCTTACATAAAACAGGGCTCTGAGTATTTATTTTTGTAGATAATGGAATTGCATTACACTGTAAGTCCGCCTAATGATCCTATGTAAGTCTGTAGGTGAATCACCTCAGACCTTGAGCAGACCTCTACCACAGTTAACCTTGTGTCACTGAGGTAACATTCTACTGAGGTAAAAGACCAGGAGCGAGTGCAACAATATTTGTGGGTCCATAAGGCAAACATAGTGAGAAGTAATTGTGGAAATGGTGTATGGATTTGCTGACATACTTAGGTGAATGTCACTTTAGAAAGTAAACAGGCTCTGACCATAAACATCAGAGTTCTTTTCTGTATATCCTAGCAGTTATGATGTGTAAAATTTATGTTTCTGTCCCATAAAATAAACAGGCAGCAAGGCTTGACAATGGGACATTTTGTGAGGGTGGGTGAGAGAAAAGGCAAGCAATAAATGATTTTACAACACAATACTGACTACACTTCAGAAACAGTTTTTGATTGTAAAGTTTTGTGGCGTATCATGCGGTAGTGACAGGTGCCTCATAGATACCCATCAGATTCTTTTATTCCTTGGTGTCAATCATAGGAGTTAAGGTAAGTTTCTGAAGAGAGAAATTATTTTTAATTTTGTGCAAACCCTTCAAAAGGTATCCTCTGCAGTGTCCATCGCTTCTTCATTACGTTGCTTTGATTATTGAAAGGTTGGAAACCATGGGTCATGTAGAACATGTAGAACAGGGCAGTAGGACACACATCTACCTTAGCTGTTCTGTTACCATTCTTCTGAGCAATATGCCAATCATCTAGACAACCGAGTCCCTGTCAATGCTGCTTTGTGAAACCAATTATACATCCAATCTGCTCACTAAGGTATTCTTTGACAGTAAGTCTTTCAGTCAGGATCGTGATTGTCTGTTTCTATGGGCGACAGCTTTACTCTCAGGTCACCATGCCCTTCTCATTCCAGTCCCTGTGGTGACTCTGTAAACGAAAAATAAAACTTCATGTCTAAGAGCTCTGTAAATAAGCAAAATATCTCACATTGATTTTTTTTTCTCTTTAGTGTGTTCCTAATTTGTAGTTAACAGTCTGAACCACATCATCTGTGAGTGCATTTGTCCTCCTGCAGTGTGAAGAACTGGGGAACAGGAGAGGGCCCCTGTCTATGCAGTGAATTAATTAGTCACACAGGTTTTTGTTCAACCCCTGGGCAAGGCTAAGGATTGCAGACACCAGATGTGGTCACTTCCATCCACCTGCAGCTAAGAATTCATAGGTTTTAGCACTTCATTTGCATCAATGATCTGCTCCTCATCATCACACCTCCAGGTGTACAGTGCTTCATGGAGAATTATTCTGTGATTCATCCATTTACACCATCTTGCAGCCTTTTTTCTCACACTGGGAATTCTATAGTCCCTAATTTTGCTCTACATAACACAGGATGCTTCACGTGGCGGTGTTGTTGTATGTGCGTTCGTCCTGCAGGGTGAATTTTCCAATGTGCACACAGCACAGCAGGAACAAATGAACAAAGTAAAGGGGGATTACTTTGCACCTCTGCTTCCCTTATCCATTCCTTCCACAGTTTCCAATCTGAGTGTAATTATTCATCTTCTTTTAATAGTCACTTCATACGATTGGTGTTCAAAAGCAATGTGTGCAGAGTGAGAGATAGAAATTCCAGAGTGCCTACAATTAATTAAATAGTTGCCGCAGCTGTTAAAAAGCAAGTGTAGATCTGTCAAGGAAAACTTACCTTCAGTCGGAGAAAGTTCTCCAGCCAGTCGGTGCAGCTCGAGGACAGCACTCCTGCCTTTTGTCAAGGAAGCATCATTGGCCAAACTATCTTAAGAAACCTTTCATGCCCATGTCCTTTCCTCATGCCATGATTCCAAAGTGTTTGTCTTCATTCACAACTCTTCTAATAATGAAGCAACCAACTTTGACTAACAGTAGGGCATGAACAATAGTTGCAACTGGAATGTTTCCATTTTCAGATGTGTCTGGGTATGTAGGGAATGGAAGAATTGTTATCTGTAACTATCTGACATTGATACTCTTCAAAAACAAATGTTTGGAACTGGGTATGACTGACATGATACTGCTGTAGTGACCTATCTCCTTGAACTACAGTGATCTATGTGATATGGCTACAGCTTGATGCAACTAAGTAATTTCTGAAAAAGGATGTATTTTGTCAAAGCTATCCATCTTGCACCATGCCTGACCAAATAAGTGGAACTGCTGTGTGCTGCTATGTCCAGTGCTCATAAAGATCTTTGTTAGATTCCATGAGAATTGTGTCTTCAGAGGACTGACACCTAACCTTCCATCCTTTGCTTATTTTGGAAGTAGATGTGTAGAGAATATGCTTGCGATCTTTGAACATGCAGCTGCATGGAAGTATTTCCTCAGATGTCCTAATGGGGTCCATCCTGCATTTAAATTCACTTTTGAAATACATTCCACAATGTCCGAGATGAGAAATCATCTTTGGGTTTTGCTACTTCTCTCGACATACATGTTGGGATTCTTATTGTTTCATGCATTGTGAGATTGGCTTTATTGCAACTATGTACATAGATCCCAAACCATTTGTTCACTGTGCAAGCTTAATGTTAAAATAGGTGCATCGGAGCATCCTGTGGGATAACAGCTACCCTGGTTAAATCATTTCTCATTGAACGTCATGCAAACACATGAATGGCCCTAAGGTGGTAACTCTTGATCTGGAAAAATTCCCAGTCCCTCAGCTTATCCTGTCTATTTCAAACATTTGAGTAAAGGGTGAAAGTAGCTGCTTCATGATGCCACTATGCAGTAGTAACAGGAGAGGTGTTCACCTCTAACAGAGTGCTGCTGTCAAGTGAAAAAAGGTATTCTGCCCATCACACAAAGGACAAACGCAGATATGAAACTTATTGTTGGTGTGACCATACATGTCAGCTGTACACTCCAAAGACTGGAGGTTCCTATCAAACAGCACATCTCCTCAGCTGTTAGCAACAGGCAAGGCACTGCACCAAACCAGCCTGCACTTGAAAAAATCACAGCAATGACCAACCGTTAGTGTGATTCTGAAACTGGATGATATTTACAATATCATCCTGAGTGTGTGAAGAATATAGGATTGTCAGATGGGCACACAGGTGGGTGCTCCTGCAGGTACTGGAAGCTACACATATCAGTATGCAGGGCACTGTTCTTTGTATTCAGAAAGGACATGCACAAACACTGCACGTGTTTCAAATCAACAACATAGGTGGTAGTCAATCACTGGTTAACTTCTTAAAGCAATCCCCTGACTAATTATCGTCAACCTACCTGGTTTAAATATTCAAACAAAACATTGCTGTCAATCATCATTTATTGATGATTTAGTAGTATCAACACTTCTATTAATGAGAGTCTACTAATCAGCACTCTCCTGTCATGCAGGCTAAATGTTGGTTTTAAGATAATATTTTTGTAAAATGTCCTGATGAGTACAAAATGTCTTTCTTTTCTTAAGCACCTCACAACAATTGAGCAACTTGCTCAGTCATTTCAAAGGCCATTTATAAGTCAACCACTTTGCTGTGGGCCTGGAGTCAGGTGTAGAGCAGAATGGGTGAGCACAGCAAACTTCCTTCTTTGAAGGTCATTAGTGAACCAGATGGATATTTATAACAATCCAGTAGTTTCAAAATTATAGAGAGAAAGTGAGGGCTGCAGATGCACGTTTCGGGCATAAGCCCTTCTTCAGGAATGGCTTCAGGAATTCCTGAAGAAGGGCTTATGCCCGAAACATCAATTCTCCTGTTCCTTGGATGCTGCCTGACCTGCTGCGCTTTTCCAGCAACACATTTTCAGCGGTTTCAAAATTATAATCTCATTAGTTGTATTTTAGACACTTTGATCTGGTTATGTATTAAAACATTTTTCCCGAGTATTCTTGTTGGTAGACAAAGGGATTCTGTTTACAGATTAGCTCAGTTCTGTTAACAAAGTATCCCTTATTAAAAAAGGGAACATTTCTCAAATTCCTACAAAGTTTACTCTCCATCTAGCTCTATCCGTCGGATTGGGGATATAACCCATGTGTTTGAGCTCGGCTGTTGAATTCTCCTTCTTCTCCTATGTAGGGTTTGCTCACTTCCACGAAAGTTGGTGTCAGGTCAGGGCAGATCTTCTCCTGGGTTTTCTTGGGTTACTGCTTGATCCTTTACCATGAATCTTGCTATGAGACTTTTGTTGAGAGGGTTGCTTCCAGCTGTGCACTTTCATTCCCCTTGCCCCAGACTTACGGAAAGTGCCATGGTCTTTGGTCATGGGATCATAAGTTGAGTTCAAAGCATCTAACAAAACCACAGTAACACTCTTCACTGTTACCATTCTGGGCAGGTGTAAAGTCCATGTCCTTAGGCACTGGCTGGAAATCAAGGTGTCAGAAAGTCTGAATGATGCTTCAATATACAACCCTCAGTCTGGTTGTAACTGGCTCCCCCAAACCTTTGTCACCTTTGTGACTTCGGTTTCTCCTGTTCTCTGTAGCCAATAGCTTGACATCTTTTTACAGATCTACTCCCTTTCATTTTTGTGTCCCTACCTTTTGACTCCTGACAGCATCCTTAAGTTCATTAATAGCCTGAAACAAGGAGTTCCAAACTGCTTCAAGATAAAAGGTGTACATACAATAAATGTATGAAACAAACACAGACAGCTGGGGAAATGCAGCACTTCTGCCAGCATCTACAGAGAGAAAAACAGCATTAAGGTTTCAAGTCCAGTATGACTTCATCTGAACTCTCTACTACTCTTGACTGAACTCATTGCTAGAGTTAATTTCATCTGGTCCATTCCAATAATTAAATTACAGTTACAAGAAATATCTCCAGAAGATCTATAAGGTAAAACCCATTTTTGTAAGAGATTTACACGTCTAATGATGTTAAAATTACAATGACAAGCAACTCTTGATATCTAAGTAGCTTTGTTAGCACACAGGGACAGGAGAATGCCATTCTCTTTCTCAAGCTTTCTGAAAATACAGTGTAGAGGCTGATATCCTAGCACCAAGTCATCCTTTAGTTACACATGGACTCTGACCTGCTAGCTCATCTCACTCCCTAGAGTGAGGAGAATTCCTGAGACTCCTATTTATTTTTTCTTATCTTTTTTAGTCCTTGACACTGGTCTGGCTTTCTCAAAGCCAGCTCTCAGATTGAACAGGATGTCTGACACTCCTGTTTATTTCTTTTTTCTTTTTTCTTTTGTGTGTGTGCAGATGTGAGACAGAGTGAAAGACACAAGGTGCACAAATCTTTATTCAGATTCCACCACCAGGAAGAAAGGAAACACCCAAGTGGCCAGTGACAAGCAGTGCCCTTGACATCAAAGGACAATGCTGTGTGATCAAACAGTGAAGGGAGGGCAGGGATTAAATCAAAATAGAGTTGGAGGGGGAAATAATGCACTCCACTCCCTGCGGTGCCCACCTCTCCCTGAACAACTCCAGGGAGTTGGTGGACACCGCGTGCTCCTTCTCCAAGGACACCCGGGCCTAACGTAACCGCGGAAGAGGGGCAGGCAGTCGGCCCTAACGACCCCCCCCCACGGCCCGCTGCCTGGACCTGTCGATGGCCAGTTTGGCCAGGCCCAGGAGCAGACCCACGAGGAAGTCTTCAGACCTGCCCTCTCTCCTCCGTGCTGGGTGCCTGAAGATCAGGAGCGTGGGACTGAAGTGCAACCAAGACTCCTATTTTTTTTTAACTGAGGCTGCCATCCCATTAGGAACTCATCCTTTATTTAACGTGCACAGTAATTGACACCTTCAGCTTTCTCAGAGCCAGCTTTCACTGTGAGTAGGGTCTCGGGCACGCCTTTTTTTTGCTCCTTTTTTTAAATTTTATTTTATTTTTTAACCCGACACTACCGCCTAACTGCGGTAGTGCTTATTTTTCCCCAGCACCCATGGTGTGTGTGTGTGCAGGTGTAAGACACAGTGAAAGACACAAGGTGTACGAATCTTTATTCAGTTTCCACCACCAGGAAGACAGGAAACACCCAAGTGGCCAGTGACAAGCTGTGTCCTTCACATCAAAGGACAATGCTGTGAGGTCAAACAGTGAAGGGGAGGGCAGGGATTAAATCAAAATAGAGTTGGAGGGGGAAATAATGCACTCCACTCCCTGCGGCACCCACCTCTCCCTGAACACTCCAGGGTGTTGGTGGACACCGCGTGCTCCTTCTCCAGAGACACCCGGGCTCTAACGTAACCGCGGAAGAGGGGCAGGCAGTCGGCCCTAACGACCCCCTCCACGGCCCACTACCTGGACCTGTTTATGGCCAGTTTGGCCAGGCCCAGGAGCAGACCCACGTGGAGGTCTTCAGACCTGCCCTCCCTCCTCCGTACCGGGTGCCCGAAGATCAGGAGCGTGGGACTGAAGTCCAACCAAGACTCCTATTTATTTTTTAAAAATTTTTATTTTTTTCCCACACTACCGCCTAACTGCAGTAGTGCTTATTTTTTCCCCAGCACCCATGTTGTGTGTGTGTGCAGATGTGAGACACAGTGAGAGACACAAGGTGCATGAATCTTTATTCAGTTTACACCACCAGAAAGATAGGAAAACACCCGAGTGGCCAGTGACAAGCTGTGCCCCTCACATCAAAGGGCAGTGCTGTGTGATCAAACAGTGAAGGGGAGGACAGGGATTAAGTCAAAATAGAGTTGGAGGGGGAAATAATGCACTCCACTCCCTGTGGCGCCCACCTCTCCCTGAACAACTCCAGGGTGTTGGTGGACACTGCATGCTCCTTCTCCAAGGACACCCGGCCCTAACGTAATCGCGGAAGAGGGGTCCTAACGACCCCCTCCATGGCTCGCTGCCTGGACCTGTTTATGGCCAACTTGGCCAGGCCCAGGAGCAGACTCAGGAGGGGGTCTTCAGACCTGCCCTCTCTCCTCTGTACTGGGTACCCGAAGATCAGAAGCGTGGGACTGAAGTGCAACCAAGACTTCTATTATTCTTATTTTATTCTTTTTTTAACAGAACCTCTGACACCCCTGTTTCTTTTTTTTATTTAACTCTCACACTACCGCCTAACCAAAGATCAGGAGCGTGAGTCTGAAGTCCAACCAAGACTCCTATTTATGTCTGTCAGCCAGAACTCTCTGATTGGCTCAGGTTAGCAGCATCCAAGGAGCAGCGAAATCGACGTTTCAGGCAAAAGCCCTTCATCAGGATGATGAAGGTCTTTTGCCTGAAATGTCAATTTCGCTGCTCCTTGGATGCTGCCTGAACTGCTGTGCTCTTCCAGCACCACTGATCCAGAATCTGGTTCCAGCATCTGCAGACATTGTATTTACCAGATTAGCAGCCCCAATCAGGAAACTCATAATGAATGAGATCCACCTGGTTAACCTTGTTCCGATCACTACACTATCCAATTAATGTCCCTAGACAATATGTCCTTTGGTCATATTGATAGAACCAGCAAGATTTAAACCCAGTGCTAGCTCCTGCTTCTCCAACTCTGCAAGTTTCTCATGCTCTCCTTTTGCAAATAATATAAAGATTAACAGTAAAAGATGGATATAGTGATGGTGTTGTGGTAGTATCACTGGATTAGTGTTTTTTAAAATTTAACCTACTTTTCTAATCAGAGATGCTAGTACACACCTCTGGAGCAAGTGGAACTTGAACCCAGGCCTCCCAGTACAGGGGGCAGGGACACTACCATTGCACCAGAAGAGGGCCCTAACGTACAGAGTACATTGTCTCTGGGTGGTATCCAGAAACCTAACCAAATGTTCTCGGGACATGGGTTCATATCCCACCATGCCAGCTAGTTGAATTTAAATTGAATTTATAAAGGTGGTCTGGATGAAATGAAATTATCATTGATTATCTTATAAACCCATTGATTCACATATGATCTTTAAGGAAGAAAATTACCCTCCTTATTAGTCTAGCCCATGTGTGATTTCAGTTAACTCCTTACTGTTGTCTGAAAATAGCCTAAGCTACTCAAGGACAATCAAGGATAGACAACAAATACTGACATTGCTGGCAAGCTGATGAAAGATTTTACAAAGACTTAAGATTAAGAGAGCAAGGTGAAGAGATATCCCAGTCTTTTAAAGACAGATACCAATGATATGATAAAAGATATCAAGATAAACATAGAATCATAGAAAATAGGAGCAGGAGTAGGCCATTTGGCCCATCGACCCAGCCCCAGCATTCAACATGTTCATGGCTGATCATCTAACATAATGTCCTGTTCTGGCTTTTTCTACCTCATATCTTTTGATCCCATTCATCCCAAGTGCTATATCCAACTCTTTCTTGAAATCATATCACAATTTAGCCTTAACTGCTTTCAGTTGTTTCAAATTCTACAGGCTCACCTGTACTCCTGGCTGAAGAAGTTTCCCCTCATCTCAGTTGTAAACAGCCTACTCTGCATCTTTCAACTGTGACATCTGGTTCTAAACTTCCTGGTAACGTAAAAGCGGATTTATGGAACAATTTTCTATCTCAGTAGATGAGCATAAAATATTCCTGAAAGAGAAAGTAAATCTTGGGTAGGTGATCTGGGATAATATCACCTTATGCAGCATTATAAGTCTCCCATAATGTACTGTCATTATGTTGAAGGGTCTATATGAATGAAAGTTGTTGCAAACGATTCTTCGTTGTTCCAGGCAAAAAATGATAAACAGCATTTCAGGATTAAGCAGACTTTTCTCATCTTGAGCCAAAGTTTCAAACTCTACTGAGTTGGAATTAGAACTCTGCTTGACTCAAAATTATAACGATTTTTCACTGTGCCTACTGAGAGGAAAATCATAGTACGCTCCATTTAATAAAAATAGCAGTTGATGTAGAGTTAATTATTGAACTGTTGAGCAAAACAATAGTCGTGTATGATATTCCAGTGGGATAAAATCTCATCTAATTTGCATCTCAGCCAGACTTTGCAGCTGCAACTCCAGAAACATGTTTTCCCGTGTTAAACAATCTTTGAAATTTTCCGTTCGGGACGCGACTTTGACTTTTTTTCTCCACCCTTTCTCTTTTCTCACTCCCCCTGTTTTTTGCGCTAAACGAACCCACCTGATTCCATCACAACAGCTCGAAAATGAAGTGCTAACTGGTGTAGTTTTATTGAAGGGAAACAGAGTGGAACAGCATACCTTTTTGTCAGGATGTAAAAGGCCTTTAGTCATGTGGTGATCCTTGGGGTGATTTTTTTTATTATGAGTTACAACCTGCTCACTGATGAGCTGTTAATAAAAAAAAAGTGACCCTGCTGTGGTACTCGGTTTCTTTCCACACAGAATGTGGAGGCATTATTTTTTGAAGGAGGGGGTAGTAGTGGAGGGTGTGTGTGTGTGTGAGAACGTTTATTGTTAATGCTTTGAGTGTGAATAAATCTGCTTTTAATTTGTATGCAGCATTTCTGGTTCATTCAGCGACTGAAACACAATTGCCACACTTCAAACATCCTGCTGCTGTGTAATAATAACATACAGGCTGAAGATTTTTCTTTAGTTAAAAAGAGAACAAAGAGTAATATGTCTTGAATGGAGGAAAAACAAATGCACTGGATGGATGACAAAACAGATGAAGAAAAATATGCAGTTAACAAAACAACTGAACGACAGACGTTGCCAGACAGCACTCACCTGCTGGTGGTTGTGCACAAATCCTTCTCCTCACACTCCCCCTTCCTATAAAATATCTGGTGATTAGCCACAAAGTAAATGGAGAGGAAAACCAACAGGTCTTAAGTCTCAACTCATTTTAGCTGCCAGCTGGTGTTGAATATGTTCAGCAAGATGGGATAAGGGAATTGTTGGGGAGAAAAACAAGAAACAGATGGAATCTTCTGTCACTCTGCAGTTTTATTTAGAGCTGCAATTTTTTGTACATTGGCATCTGTTCACACAGGGGAGTCTATACATTTTCTCATTATTACAGTTAGACCCCGGCAACTGCACCTCTTATTTGCCAAAGAAAATTACTCAATTAACAGAGTTGTGTGTTTAAATGGAATCTGTGGGTTGTACAATTAGATTTAAGAATCTAATACTTCTGCAAAGCATGGTGTTAAAGAGGCACTGTCATTATCGAAATCAAAGCATTTGTCTAAATGCTTTTCTGCTGTAATAAAAGAGGGAAAAAAACTAGACTGAAAATCTGAAATGAAATACGTTAGAAACACACAGTACCTGAAACAGGAGAAGTGTAGATATGTTGAGCTTACTTCTGTAAGTTAATGGCAATGAAATTGGGGAATAAGTAATCTAATAATTTACCTTTGGAGGCCTTTTAGACTTCCAGTTTGACCTTCATTTCGTTCTCCTGCTGGAGACAGTCACAGGGCCTCATCAATAGATGGCAATATGGGGTCAAGTGACATTGCCTGGAGCCCAAGCTCATTTTCAAGTCAATCAGAACAATCACTTTGACCCGCCCACAGACAATGAACAGGTTAGCACGACACATACACGACAGGGAGCAGGGAACCTATGCTTCTCCAGGCGTATTGCCCCAGAGTTGCATCACCTCCTGCAAAAAGACATGTAACATTTTATCACCAGAATTGCATTGCCTTTGTGATTGTAGCCATGAATTCTTTGCATCAGGCCCCATCCAGATTGCAACAAAGTAAAGCAGTAATTTCAGTCAAGTAAAATTTGTATCAGACAATGTCTATCTCCAACAACTTAGCCATCTTCTCTCGACCTTCACATTGCTGAATTCCCACCGTCAATATCCCATGGATCACCACTGATCAAAAACGTAGTTGAGACAAATGTATCAATGTGGTGGCTATAGGAGGAGGTCAAGAGCTAGGATGTCTGTGGTGGGTATTAATTCTAACAATTTGGTAAATGAAAGGAGACAGCATTGATAGGATGGTCACTTGAGTGCATATAAATAGATGCTAACTGACAAAGGGGTAGAGTGGAGTAGGGAGACGGTTAGAAATTCAATTTTATTACCAAATGTTGCACAAAAAGCCAAATCCATGCTATTATCTTTTACACTTCTTGGTAGGTGATGGATCCTCTAGCCCAGATGAGTTGAAAGTTCATACTAGCTGTCTCGTCTTCATAACTAACACTGGCTCCAGTTAAACTTTTGCCCTTCTTCTCATGTCTCCCATACAGTACAAGACTTTGTGCAACTACTAATGGAGTGGTTAGCTCCTTTCCACAGACATAAACAATTTGTAATGGGAAAGGACAACAGGAAGATCACAAGAAAGGCCATTGAGGCCATTATTTTCCGTAAGTTAATGCTAGATAACCGTATGGCGCCATACAAACTCAACTAATGATCCTGTGTTTATTGAAATTAAAAATTTGTTCCAAAAGGAGTGAAAACCAGCTTTCAGTTAAAGGTTTAGATTTTAGATTTTATTGTCACATGCACTCAAGTACAGAAGGACAGGAGTGCAGTGAAAAGTCTCTAATGTCGCCACACATGGCACCACTAATGTCCCTAGCTACAACAAAAACTTAGGTATAAAGTAGTAAAAGAAACAAAGTCATAGAATAAGTAGAAAAATAAAGAAATAAGGTAATAGTAAACATTAAAGTTCTTCCTTGTACAAACAAGGAAAATAAAGGAATAAAATTACAAGCCTCCACCTAGCTCACTCTCCGGGAAACTTCAGCTGCCTGTTCCCAACGTCACCACCAGAGGATCTCCCACAGTACCCTCTCTTCCAGTGTTGGGCCACCATGCCATCACTGCTGCTGCTGAAGCAGCTGTCTCGCCAGCATCCTGCATGCCTGGGCAGGATCCACTCACACGCTGAGATTCCGTCTCACGGGGCAGAGACACAGCCAAAAGACCACCTCGGACCAGGCCAGGTCAGGCTGAAAGCACACCTCACCGGGTTCATACTGAGGCCAAGAGTGAAGAAATGAAATACGGAAAGAGTAAAAAAAGAGAAAAAGCAAAGAAAGAAATGGATGGAGTGGATGAGGTTCGGCTGAAGCATCCTACACCACCGCCATCTTGATCTTTGATGTGAAACGAACAACGGGTATTCTGAGGTTATGAGTCCTTGTCGCATGCTCATTGGCTAGAAGGCTCAAGACAAGTGATCGGCACAGTGTGGATATCCGACCTCCAAAACAGGGTTTATCAACAGGGTCAGAGATCAAGCAATTGTCAAGCAATTGTCCACGTTAGGGGAGCAATCCCTTCAGATGAATGTTAGACCAGGAGGAAGACTCAAGGAAGAGTTCCCTAAAACTTTGGCTGGAGGGAAGGATGCTGCCTTCATGACTTTAATGAAAACTAAACACTCCTTGCCAAATGGGACTTTGTCCTCTGGTATCAGTTACCATGAGTCAGATGCATCTCCTGGTCCTAACCAGATATACCCAAGAACACTGCAAGAGGCTAGAGAAGAAGTTATGGGGACCTGGCTGATACTTTTGCATCATGGTTAGCCATGGGTGAGGTCCTGGAAGACTAGAGAGTAGCAAATGCTGTGCCCTAATTCAGGAAGAGCTGCAAAGAAAAGCCTGGGAACTATAGACCAGTAAGCCTAACCTCTGTGACTGTTAAGTTACTTGAGAAGATTCTGAGAGATAAGAAATACATGCATTTGGAAACATAGGGTTTGATTAGGAATAGTCAGCACAGCTTTGTGCTTGGGAGATCATGTCTCACAAACTTGTCAGAGTTTATTGATGAGGGCAAGATTGGATTAGGATACCTGGTTGGCATGGATGAGTTGGACTGAAGGGTCTGTTCCTATGCTGTACATCTCTATGACTCTAAGTGACTATGAAGGTTGATGAGGGTAGGGCGATAAATATAGTCTATATGGATTTCAATTAGGTCTTTAGTAAGGTTCCACATGGTAGGCTGCTCTGGAAGCTAGATCACATGGTATCCGGGGGAGCTGGCAAATTGGATACGCAATTGTCTTGATGACAGGAAGCAGAGGATAATAGTGGAAGGATGCTTATTGGACAGGAAGCCTGTGATTAGTGGTGTGCCTCCGGGGTCAGTGCTGGGCCCATTGCTGTTTGCTATCTACTTCAATGATTTGGATGAGAATATACAAGGCATAATTAGTAAGTTTGCAGATGACACTAAATTAGGCGGTATCATGAACCGTGAGGCAGGTTATCAGAAATTGCAGCCGGACCTTGATCAGCTAAACTGATCTAGTCTCAATTTGACCCATACCTCTCTAAACGCTTCCTAATCATATACCAGATGCCTTTTAAATGTTGTAATTGTACCAGTCTCCACCATTTCTTCTGGCAGCATGTTCCATATATGCACCACTCTCTACATGAAAATTGTTGCCCCTCGGGTGTATTTTAGATCTTTTCATCTCAACTTGAACCTGTGCCCTCCAATTTTTGACCCCGTCCCCCCCATTCAAGATTAACAACATCCTTTCTCTACCTGATAGACCAGAATTGAATGTAGTATTCCAAAAGTGGGCTCACCGATGTCCTGTACAGCTGCAACATGACATCCCAAATTCAAACTCAATGCACTGGCCAAATGCCTTCTTCACCATCTTGTCTACATGTGACTCTACTTTCAAGGAACTATAAACCTGCACCTATAGGTTTCCTTGTTTGGCAACACACCCCAGAGCCCTATCATTAACTGTATAAGCCCTGCCCTGATTTGCCTTTCCAAAATGTAACACCTCATAGTTAACATAATTAAATTCCATCTGCCACTCCTCACCCTATTGGCCCATCTGATCAAAGTCCCACTATACTCTGAGATAATCTTCTTCACTGCCCACTACACCACCAATTTTGGTGTCACCTACAATCTTACTACCCATTCCTGCTATTTTGAAGACAAAGAGAATGATCATCCAGCATTATTGACTGAGTTTCTTAATTGTTTTTCAATTTCTTTATTGTTAGTTTTGAAGCACAGTAGTCCTTCAAAACCCATGGGGAATACATTCCTAAACCTACTGGGGAAGCCCGAAACCACAGATAGGAGTGAACCCATTCAGCTAAGTGGGAAATGTACCTTCCCAGCAGCCCCCGGTCCCTGATACCGGAAGGTTCCCTATAGTATGTGCTGGTCGCAGTAAGCCGTGGATAACTGAAACCGAGGAAAATGATACAGGGGTTACCAAAGGTAATAGCTCCCCCTTTGAGATAAAATATTCAGAATCTCCACTTCTCTTCACCAATATTCAAAAGAAGAATTTTCTTGGTTTTATGGCTCAGCTCTTTCTTCTTACTACATTCTCAGGAAACATTTCCTTTGCAGTACTGTTACAGTTTCCATATCTATTTTCTTTCCTAATTCCCACTTTCTGAACATGCCTTAGACGTTCTGCCAACTGCAAAGTAATCTCACAATTAACTTACAGCAATTGGTTTTGATATGCCTTGTCTTAATACAATGGAAGCATCTTAACCTCTTTATCTCACACAGGCAAACTTGTGTTTTTTCATTGATACTAAAACCTCTTCCATTCACAGATTTTCTATTACTCTGATTGTCATATGGCCAAAACCCCACCCATAATTCTCTGTGCAAGATGTCTTAAGTATTTTCCAGATGCTTATTTGATCCTTAATACTTGATACTCAACTAAAGAAGCTTTTTAAGTTTGCAGGAAAGCTACTTTTAAATTCTTCCATGGCCAGAATTTCACTTACATTCTCAATTGTACTCAAGCTTTAGTAAACTGAACATAGAACATAGAATAATATAGTGCAGAACAGGCCATTCGGCCCTCGATGTTGCGCCCATCTGTGAACTAATCTAAGCCCATCCCCCTACACTATCCCTTCATCATCCATATGCTTATCCAAGGATTGTTTAAATGCCCCTAATGTGGCTGAGTTAACTACATTGGCAGGCAGGGAATTCCACACCATTACCATTCTCCGAGTAAAGAACCAGCCTCTGAAATCCATCTTAAATCTATTATCTCTCAACTTGCAGCTATGCTCCCTTCTCTCCAATGAGAACAGATCCAAGTCCCTCAGCCTTTCCTCATAAGACCTTCGCTCCAGACCAGGCAACATCCTGGTAAATCTCCTCTGCACCCTTTCCAATGCTTCCACATCCTTCCTGTAATGTGGCAACCAGAACTGTACACAATTGTCTAAGTGAGGCTGCACTAGCGTTTTGTAGAGTTGCAGCATGACATCACGGCTCTGGTACTCAATCCCTCTATCAATAAAACCTAACACACCGTATGCCTTTTTAACACCACTATCGACCTGGGTGGTAACTTTCAGGTATCTACGTACATGGACACCAAGATCCCTCTGCACATCCACATACCAAGAATCTTTCCATTGACCCAGTATTCTGCCTTCCTGTTATTCTTCCCAAAGTGAATTACCTCACATTTATCTGCATTGAACTCCATTTGCCACCTTTCTGCCCGGTTCTGCAGTTTATCCAAGTTCCCCTGCAACCTGCAACATTCTTCCACACTGTCCAGCATTCCATTGACTATAGTGTCATCTGCAAATTTACTAACCCATCCACCTATGCCTGCGTCTAAGTCATTTATAAAAATGACAAACAGCAGTGGTCCCAAAACAGATCTATGTGGCACATGACTAGTAACCGTACTCAAGGCTGAATATTTTCCATCAACCACCATTCGGTGCCTTCTTACAGAATACCAGTTTCTAATCCAAACTGCTAAGTCACCTTCATTTCCATGCTTCTGCATTTTCTCCAAATACCTACCATGTGGAACCTTATCAAAGGCTTTACTAAAGTCCATGTACACCACATTAACTGCCCTACCCTCATCCACATGCTTGGTCACCTTCTCACAAAACTCAATGGGGTTTGTGAGACATGATCTGCTCTTGATGAAACCATGTTGACTATCTGCAATCAAATTGTTGCTTGCAAGAAGCTTATAAATCCTATCTCTTATAATCCTTTCCAAAACTCTTCCTACAACAAACGTAAGGCTCACTAGTCTATAATTAACTGAGTCATCTCTACTGCCCTTCTTGAACAAGGGTGCTACATTTGAATCCTCCAGTCCTCTGATACTAAACCTGTAGACAATGACAACTCAAAGATCAAGGCCAAAGGCTCTGCCATCTCCTCCCTAGCTTCCCAGAGAACCCTCAGATAAATCCCATCTGGCCCAGGGGGCTTATCTACTTTCACTCCTTCTAGAATTGATTACACCTCCTTCTTACTAACCTCGATCCTTTCTAGTCTAACAGCCTGTATCTCAGTCTTCTCCTCTACAATATTCTCTTTTTCCTGAGTGAAAACAGATGATAAATATTCATTTAGCACCTCTCCGATCTCCACAGGGTCCACATACAACCTCCCACTTCTGTCTTTGACTGGCCCTATTCCTACCCTAGTTATCCTTTCATTCCTCACATACCTACAGAAAGCTTTAGGGTTTTCCTTTATACTGCCTGCTAAAGACTGCTCAAGTCCCTTCCTTGGTCTTCTTAACCCTCCCTTTAAATCCTTCCAGCTACTCTGCAATTCTCCATCCCCTCATTTGAACCATCTCACCTCAACGTCACATAAGCCTCCCTCTTCCGCTTAACAAGAGATACAATTTATTTAGTAAACCATGATTACCTTACCTTATCACTTCCTCCCTGTCTGACAAGGACATACCTATTAAGGATATACAATATCTGTTCCTTAAATCAGCTCTACATTTTAATTGTCCCCATCCCCTGCATTTTGCTATCCCATTCTATGCCTCCTAAGTCTTGCCTGATTGCATTATAATTGCCCCTCCCCATCCATAACTCTAGCCCTATGTCATGTACCGATCCCTTTACATCGCTGAACTAAACGTAACCGAATTATGGTCACTCTCTCCAAACTACTCACTACCACTAAATCAAACATCTGGCTTGGTTCATTACCAAGTACCAGATCCAGTGTGGCCTCCCCTTTTGTCAGCCCTTCGACATACTGTGTCAGGAAACCCTCCTGCACACATTGGACAAAAACTGATCCATCCAATGTCCTTGAGTTATAGCATTTCCAGTCAATGTTGGAGAAGTTAAAGTCCCCCATAATGACTACCCTGTTCCTTTCATTCCTACCCAGTATTTTGCTAATCCTCTCCTCCACATCCCTGGAACTTTGCGGAGGCCTATAGAAAACTCTCAGCAGCGTGACCTCTCCGCTCCTGTTTCTAACCTCAGCCCTTACTACCTCAGTAGACGGGTCCTTGTCAGAAGTTCTTTCAGCCACCATTATACTGTCCTTAACTAACAAAGCCATACCTCCCCCTCTTCTACCTCCTTCCCTGATCTTAATGAAAGATCTAAACCCTGGAACCTGCAACATTCTTTCCTGACACTGCACTATCCATTCTCCGAAATAGCCACAATATCAAAGTCCCGGGTATCTATCCATGCTGCAAGCTCACCTACCTTATTTTGGATACTTCTGCGTTGAAGAAGACATACTTCAAACCAGCTTGCTATCTGCCAGCACACTCCTGTGACTGAAATCCTGTCCATGTCCTCCCTACTCTCATCCTTTTCTGTACTGGAATTACACCACAGGTTCCCTTCCCCTGCTAAGTTAGTTTAAACCCACCCAAATTGCACTAGCAAATTTCCCAACCAGGATATTAATACCCCTCTGGTTCAAGTGAAGACTGTCCTGTTTGTAGAGGTCCCACCTTCCCCAGAATGAGACACAATTATCCATATAACTGAAACCCTCCATCCTGCACCATCCCTGCAGCCACATGTTCAGCTGATATCTCTCCCTGTTCTTCACCTCACTATCACATGGCATGGGCAACAATCCAGAGAAAGCAACTCTGTTGTTCTAGGTCTCAGCTTCCACCCTAGCTCCCTGAAATTCTGCCTTACATCCCTATCCCTCTTTCTACCGTTGTTGTTGGTACCTATGTGGACCATGACTTGGGGCTGGTCACCCTCTTCCTTCAGGACCCCAAGACACAATCTGAGACATCACCAACCCTGGCACCTGGGAGGCAACACACCAACAATGAGTCTCTTTCATTCCCAACAAATCTTCGATCTGACCCTCTAACTATTGAGTCCTGAATGACTAACACTCTCCTCCTTTCCCTCCTTCCCTTCTGTGCCAGAGACTTGCACTCCTGGTAAGTCATCCCCCCAACAGTATATAAAAAGGTACATTTGTTTTCAGGGGAACGACCACAGGGGATCCCTGCACAGACTGTTTTCCCCCCTTTTAACAGTTACCCAGCTTTCTTTGTGCCTAAGAGTAACTACTCCCCTGTAACTCTTCCCTATCACAGACTGTGCCGCCTGAATGATCCGAAGTCCTTAGAGCTCCTGCTCCTGTTCCCTAACATCGTCTTGGAGGAGCAAGAGTTGGGTGCACTTTTTGCAGATGGGACGCTACTGGCATCTCTCACCTCAAACATCATGCAGGAAGAAGCACTGATTAATACAACATTTTTTCCTCCCTTGCAGATTCCACAAATGTCTGATTAGGTTTTTTTCTAAATTTTAATTGATCATCTTCAGTTATGAGTTTGTGGGCATTAGGTACCTAATGCCTTTTCAACAGTTTTGTACTCCAGACATTGTTCCGACAAACTGATGCACATAATCACACAACTCCAGGTTATTGTCCAGCAGGTTTATTTGGAAGTGCAAGCTTTCGGAGCACTGCTCCTTCATAAGGTAGCTAGTCTAGTAGGATCATAGGACACAGAATTTATACCAAAAGATTGTAGTGTCATATACTGACGCAATATATTGAACAAATCTAGATTGCTGTTAAGTATTTCAGGGTATGTTGTCGAGACCGAGCAGACACTATGACAAGGGATGAATAGACACCACACAACAATCGCCAGACAGGGATGTTCCCTCCCGGTTGGGGAACACTTCAGCAGCCCGGGAAATTCGGCCTCGGATCCTTAGGTGACCGTCCTCCAAGGCAGACTTTGGGATATATAACACCACAGAGTGGCTGAGCAGAGGCTGATAGCCAAGTTTGGTACCCATGAGGATGGCCTCAACTAGGACCTTAGGTTCATGTCACACACTAGGTGACCCCACTACATTGTATTCTCTCTCTCTCTCGCACACACACGCACACACTCATGTGCAGACCCTCTTTCAGGCTTATACTCCATCACACCCGTGCACACACTCTATCAAGCACCCACACACACACTCTCACAAGCACACACACAGTCTCCCCCCAACACATACACATATACACACACACTCTCACTCTCTCCCTCACATGCACTGACAGAAACATATGAATCAATGGGGTGAATTTGCATCTGCGGAATTGTACTTGCTGATACGTTCTATTTTGTTCAAAAAGCACATAATCTGGAAGCAGTCAATATTTTTATAATCCATGTGACATTTTATATACTCCGACTTTGTAAAAAACAGAACAAGTCTGACTCAAGTTCGGAATACATACAGACTCTAACCTCACACCTTTAATACATTGTCTAAGCTGAGATATCACCATTTTTTAAAAAAACCTTGTATTCTTGGGAATGTGACTTGAAAGAAGTTCTGGGATTTACATATTAATAAAGTTGAAACCTGCAACCCATTCTAAAAGATGAAAGAGTTAACAGCAATCTAGGTTTGTTCATTATATTGCATCAGTGTATGACACTATGATCTTTTGCTATAAATTCTGTGCCCTATGATCCTACCACACTAGCTACCTGATGAAGGAGCAGTGCTCCGAAAGCTAGTGCTTCCATATAAACCTGTTGGACTATAATCTGCTCAAGATTAGAGTGGTGTTGGAAAAGCACAGCAGGTCAGGCAGCATCTGAGGAGCAGGAAAATCGATGTTTCGGGCAGGATCCCTTCTCCTGGACTCGTAAAACACAATCGTTATGGCTATAAAGAAGCCCTTGTTAGTGTGGCAGATAAATCTGTATCAAAGTATTCCAAAAAGGGATGCTATGTCTCATAAAAATTCTTAGTTTTGTGGTGTACCATACTTGAGAAAATCCAGGGGAATATGCTCCGTAACAATCTTCTGCCAACCCGATAATCCTTGGGGTTTTTCAGATATCCAACCTAGCAAGATATTCTTCCTTGCACAGAGTGTGAGAATATTGAAAAGTTTTTTTCTTATGCATGTCTGCAGGAAATACAGTGGGCAAGTCCAAAAGGAGAGAGATAGGGTCCTTCTCCACCCTTACACCCAAAATCCTGTCCATTGCGCCCGCCACAGCAGTCCAATATGTTTGAAGCCTATCGCAAGACCAGAGACAATGGATAAGAGTACCCGTACAGACCCTGCACTTGGGACATGATGAAGATACCCTTGGTTTAAATTTTGACAAACAATCCGGAGCCAAGTGGACCCTGTGGAGAATTTTCAACTGTAAATCATGGGTGTATTGCAAATTGATATCTTCCTTGCATTCTCCCAAATATCCTCCCATGCCTCTGAAGAAACTTCAACACCCAGATCTCTCTCCCACATCCTGCAGAGTCGATCAAACCCATCTGAGGGGGGCACCCCCCTAATCATTACATTACATTACATTACAGTGTGGAAACAGGCCCTTCGGCCCAACAAGTCCACACCGACCCGCCGAAGCGAAACCCACCCATATCCCTACATTTACCCCTTACCTAACACTACGGGCAATTTAGCATGGCCAATTCACCTGACCCTGCACATCTTTGGACTGTGGGAGGAAACCGGAGCACCCGGAGGAAACCCACGCAGACACGGGGAGAACGTGCAAACTCCACACAGTCAGTCGCCTGAGGCGGGAATTGAACCCAGGTCTCAGGCGCTATGAGGCAGCAGTGCTAACCACTGTGCCACCGTGCCGCCCACAATCGATGATATAAAGTACTGACAGAGAGTGTACTCTTAGCCTTTAGCATCCCCCTCTCTATGTCACATTTGCAGGGATCAGTCAAAAGTATGGTCTTTTTTTGAATAAAATCCCTAACTTGAAAAAAACAGAAGAGGTCTCTATTAGATAACTCACACTTCCGTACTAACTGATCGAAGGACATCATTACGTCTCCCTCAAATAAATCGCCCATGCAAGACACACCCCTAGCTGCCCAACCTTTAAATCCTGAACCTATTATTTCCAGTTGAAAACCCGGCATATCCACTAAAGGTGTAAACAAAGATGTTTTGCCAATATTGCCTTCCCTCTGCCAAATTGCCCTCCATCCTTTAACAAATTGATAACTACTGTAATGGGTTATGGCAATATTCCCTAACTGTCCTCATTTTTTCCAAAAACAGCAAACTGGTAAGGGGGCACCTTGCTTGGGAGGCCTCGATATCTAACCTCATTAAAAGATGATCTCCACATACCCTATCACTCATGTTGGACAAAAGCGAGACATCCACCAACCCTAATTCCCCGCACACACCCATTAACTGTTTAGTTTGTACAGAGGGTATCGAGGGACCTTTGGGCAACCTGTCTATTGTGGGATCCATGAGATAGTTAAAATCTCCCCCTATAATGATGTGTCGGGACTCGAGACTTATCAGTTTAGAAAAAGCATCTACCAAAATTTAAGGGAATGAGCTGGAGGGCAATGAACATTTAAAACACCATATTCTTCCCCATTTATCAAGGCTTTAAGAATTATAAACCTCCTGTGTGTCTTTAATACACTCTAATAACTTAAGTGGGAGGTTCTTCCTAACCAATATAGCCACTCCCCTAATTCTGGTATTAAATGATGAAAAATAAACCCGGTCAAATCTATTCTGCTGTAATTTCAGATGCTCCTTGTCATCCAAGTGTGTCTCCTGTAACAAGGCAATATCCACCTTCTCCCTTCTAAGACTCAAAAGTACCTTCTTCCTCTTAATTGGTGAGTGACTTCCCTTGATGTTCCAGGCACACCACTTAATAAAGTCATTAGCCATAACATTCTGCAATAACATTTAAATTCCAGAAGGGAGAAACCCGAACCACAAACTGTTGAGTCTTAATGTCACATGATCCACCAAGTATAGAAATTACACAAACTAAAACCATTACATTTAACAAACCTACAAAACTATTGAAAATTAAAAACAACAAAAACCAAAAAAAACCAGACCAACATATAAAGCACCAACAGCGTTGATTAGGGGAACTCCCCACTGCCTAGAGGAGGCAACTACCCATCCCAAACTGCCCATACGTAGGTATCTAACCATCTCAACCACCTTCACTTCTCCCAGTTAGAGCCGCATCGCAAGCACAAGCAGAAAAGAGTAAACACCCCATAGAATGCCAATATGAATAAAACATTTTTGTTTAAAAAAGGGGGTGAATAAATACCCCACCCATCCTTTGGTATATCCTAACTTAGAAATTGAAAATGTACATCTCAAGCACCGCCAGACATAGTTTAAACCAAATTATTATCAATAGTGGGAAAAAAAAAGAAAACTATAGCTTCAACCGGACTTCCTCCGTTTCTTTTACAAAACGATAAAGACACACCCAAACAAAACTATTTATACATACTACAATTGTTTAAATTAGATTAGTTTGTCTACAAAATCTCTTGCCTTCTCCGATGTGTCAAAGAGATGTATGGATCCATCTAAGGTAAAATCGTAGCACCGTTTGATACCTCAGGGAGTACAGAATCCCAAGTTCTCTCAGTCTTCTCTTGACACCATCATCAGATTTTCATTTCAGGATCACTGCCACTGAAAAGTCCTGAAAGAACATGATCTTAGAGCCCTCGTAAATTAGGGCCTTTGGATCCTTCCCTTAGACTCTGGAAGCCTCATGACTCTCTCCTTATCCCGGTAATGATGGAACCTCACCAGGAGAGGACAAGGACGTTGACCCAGACCCGATCTCTGCGCTCCGACCTGGTGAGCCCTGTCTGCCTTCAATCCTCTCCTATCCAAGTCAAGGAATTTCAGCAGTCAGTCCTCAACAAATTCCCCAGGCTGCTCACCTTCCTTACCCTCAGGCAGACCGATGATCCAAATGTTTTTTCTCCTGCCCCGTTCTCAGAATCATCCACTTGATCGCATAAACTATGGACCTGCGTCTCCAAGACTTGGATCCTATCTTTGGATGAACTGGCATCAGCTTCCACCACTGTGACCTGGTGCTCCACTTCATCCATCCTCTTCTCCAGGTCCTCCAGCTGCTGTTCATTCTTCTGCAGCATGAGAGGGATTGGAGCCAGCCTCTCTTCAATCTGCTTCCCCAGCATCTCGCGAGATTTCATGGGCTCGTTCACCAGGGCCTGGAAAATAGTCGACTCCAAGGCTACTGCTGGCTGAACTGCAAACCCAGCCTCGGAGGCTCCACCTCCCTTTTTGGATGGCTGAAAATGCAGGTAAGTAAATTTTTAAAAGTTTCTTGGGACTTCACAAGCTTTCTGGAGTCCCAAGATATTGCAATAGTCTGGGTTGGGCAGGTTAAAGGTTCATCTTGCTTGTGTTGCGATGCGGAGCTCTGCAATGCGATCTTCTCAGATCGCCGCCATCTTGGATCCCCTCCTCCAGCAACATTCTAATCTTGACTCTGATCTCCAGCATCTGCAGTCCTCACTTTCGCCCCGGACTATAATCTGGTGCTGTGTGGTTTTTAACTTTGTCCACAGCCGTGCAACACCTGCACCTCCACATCATGCTATATAATCAGAGCTGTTCTTGTCAAAACACTTTTCAATGTGGAGGTCAAGGCATCTTTTGGCACTTCATCAGTTAAGCCAGCTTCACAGATGAGGCAAACTACCTTTTGACTCTATCTTTAGTAAATTTAAATACAGAGAAAATAAGAATATAAGAACGAGGAGCAGGAGAAGGTCATCGAGTCTGCTTTGCCATTTAACAAGATCTTGGCTGATCTTCCTGTGAACTCAGCTCCACTTACTGGCCCGATCACTATAATGCTTAATTCCTTTATATAAAACATAGAGCGTAGAACTGTAGAGCCCAGGAATGGGCCTTTTTAGCCCACAATATTGTGCCAAACATGTCAACAAATTAAACTAATTTCTTCTGTCTGCCCTTGGTCCATATCCCTCTATTCCTTGCATATTCATGTGTTTATCTAAAGGTCCCTTAAACGCCCTGTTGCATCTGACTCCATCACCAACCCTGGTAGCACATTCCAGATTCTTACCACTCTCTGTGTAAAAACCTTGCCCTTCACATCTCCTTTGAACTGTCCCCCTCTCACCTTAAATGCATGCCCCTTCGTATTAGACATTTCAACTCCAGGAAAAAAGATTCAGATCAACAATACTATCTATGCATCTCATAATTTCATAGACTTCTATCAAGTCTTTTCTCAGCCTCCACCATTGAAGAGAAAACACCCCAAGTTTTTCCAGCCCAGCCTCTCTTTATAGTGCATACCCCCTTATCCAGGGAGCATCCTGGTAAACCTCTTCTGCACACTCTCCAAAACCTCCACATCCTTCCTGTAATGTGGTGACCAGAATTGAATGCAATACTCTAAGTGTGGCATAAAAAAGTTTTATAAAACTGCAACATTACATCCTGACTCTTGCATGGCCACTTTCAGGGAGCTATGGACCTTAACCCCAAGATCCCTCTGTACAGGGATGCTGCTCAGGATCCTGCTATTACCTGTATACTCTGCCTTAACATTTGATCTCCCAAAGTGCAGCATTTCACACTTACACGGATTAAACTCCAGCTGCCATTTATCTGTCCATATCTGCAACTGCTGCAACTGATCTATATCCCACTATATCCTTTGACAATCTTCTACATTATCCACAACTCCGTGAATCTTTGTGTCATCTGCAAACTTACTAACCCACCCATCGACAAACAGCAAAGGTGCCAGTACGGATCCCCGTGGAACACTACTAATCATGGTCCTCCAACCTGAAAAACACCCTTCCACCACTACCTTCTTCCTTCTCTGGGGAAGCTAAATCTGAATCCCCGCAGCCAAGTCACCATGGATCCCATGCATCTTAATCTTCTGGATGAGTCAACCTTGACAAAAGCCTTACTAAAATCCATGTAAACAACATCCACTGCTCTATCCTCTGCAATCACCTTCATTACCTCCTTGAAAAGTTCAATCAGTTTAGTGAGACATGACCTGCCCCGCCCAAAACCATGCTGACTGTCTCTAATTAGGCCATGCTTTTCCAAATACACGTAAATCCGATCCCAAGAATTCTCTCTAATAGCTTCCTAACCATCGATGTGAAGCTCATTGGCCTGTAGTTTCCTGGATTATTCCTATTTCCCTTCTTGAACAGAGGAATAGTATTACTTTTTGAAAATCTATCTTTGCCTTAAAAACATTCAATAAGGCATCCTCAACTGCTTCACTGGGCAGGGGATTCCACAGAGTCATAACCCTTTGGGTAAAGAAGATGCTCCTCAACTCAGCCCTAAATCTGCTCCCCCTTATTTTGAGGTTATGGTCTCTGGTTTTAGATTCCCCCAACAGTGGAATCAACCTCACTGCTTCTATCTTAGCTATTCCCATCATAATTTTATGTTTCCGTAAGATCCCCACTCATTCTTCTAAATTCCTATGAGTAAACTCCCAGTCAACTCAATCTCTCCTCATAAGCCAACCCTCTCAATTCTGGAATCAGCTTAGTGATTTGTAATTCAAAGGAGCAGCTCTCCAAAAGCTTGTTAGTTTAAATAAACCTGGTGTTGTCTGACTTCCGACTTTGTCCATTCCAGTCCAACACCAGCATCTCCACATCATGATGACAGAATGCAGTAAACAATTGAAAGTTGTTTATGATGACAGAATGCAGTAAACAATTGAAAGTTGTTTTATCAGTAAGAGCTTGACTAGTTTGCACTGACATATATTCAATTTTTGCATCTAATTTAATATTGTAGCAATATATCAACAAAAGCTTCAGAAATGACTTTTATTCATGATATGATAAAATCCATCACACCTTGAAACATGAAAAAGGATTGTGAAGTCATACCTGATATGAAATGTTAACTCTGTTTTTCTCTCTCTAGGTGCTGCCAGACCTGCTGAATTTCTCCAAGATTCTCTGTGTTTGTTTCAGATGACCAGCACTTGCAGTGCATTGTCTTTATTGTTTTAAGGAAAGGAATGTTTGAAATACACTACAGGTCAGCCAATATTTGTACATTTATATTGCTGGTATACATTAAATAAATTGATGAAGCATTTTTCCTTCTCAATGTCTCCCATTGCCTTAGATGTGGTAAGCCTCAGGTTAAACCACCACTAGTCATCTCTCTCCCTCTCTTTAATGAGAGAGCACCCCAATGATATACTTGTACAATCTCTTTGGATTATTGTCAACATCATCTGTCAAGGCTATCTCATGTCCCCTCTTTGCCCTTCTGATTTCCTTCTTAAGTTTGTCTCTATACTCTTTATTTGACAGATTCATTTGATCCCATTTGTCTTTATCTTACATATGATTCTTTCGATTCTTGACCTTAATATCTTTATTCATCCATGGTTCACCAGTCGTATCGTTCACTGTAACAGCACCATAATGCCTTTGAATTCTTGTTATCACACTTTGAAAGCTTCCCACTTGTCAGTCATCCCTTTACATGCAGTCTACTCCAATTAACTTTTGAAAGTTCTTGTCTCATACTCTATCCATGCCCCTCATAATTTTGTAAACCTCTATAAAGTCACCCCTCAGCCTCCGACACTCCAGGGAAAACAGCCCCAGCCTGTTCAGCCTCTCACTATAGCTCAAATCCTCCAACCCTGGCAACATCCTTGTAAATCTTTTCTGAACCCTTTCAAAGTTTCACAACATCTTGTAGGTAGTGCTCACTGCTGCTACTGAGCATTGGTGGTGGAGGGAGTGGGTATTTATGGATGTGATACCAGTCAAGTTGGCTGTTTTGCTTTGAATGGTATCAAACTTCTTGAGTGTTGTTGGATCTACACCCATCTAGGCAAGTGGGAAGTATTCCATCACACTCCTGACTCGTAACATGTAGATGATGGACAGAGGGAATGGTCTCTGCAGAATGCTGATAAGGGTGGGGACGGAAATATGTCTCTGGCCATGGGGTTTGATTGTAGGTGGCAGAAATGGTGGAAGATGGCTGTATCCAGAGATTAGTGGGGTGGAAGGTGAAGACCGGGGGGTTCTATCCGTGTTGTAGTTCGAGGGGTGAGGTTCAAGGGCAGAGATGCTGGAAGTGGAGGAGATGTGCTGTAGGGCATTGTTGACCACATGGGAGAGGAAATGGCGGTCTTTGAAATAGGAGGCCATTTGGGATGTTCTGGAGTGGATTTGCTCCTCCTGGAAGCAGATACAGTGGAGGCGGAGGAATTATGAGTAAGTACCTGAGGAGTCACGAATGGTGCTGAATGTTGTGTCATTATCAATGAAGATCCCCACTTCTGACCTGAGGATGGAGGGAAGATCATTGATGAAGCACTAAAGATAACGAGCCTGGGACACCGCCCTGAGGCACTCCTGCAGAGATGTCCTGGAGCTGAGATGACTTACCTCCAACAATCATGACCAAGTTCCTATGTACCAGCTATGACCCCATCCAGCAGAGGATTTGTGCCCTGATTCCCATTGATTCCAGCTTTGCTAGGGCTCCTTGATGCCAAACTCGGTCAACAGACTAAAAATACTGCAGATGCTGGAATCCAAAGTAGACAGACAAGAGGCTGGAAGAACAGAGCAGGCCAGACACCATCAGGAGGTGGAGGAATCAATGTTTCGGGTGTTATCCTTCTTCAGGACTGAGGGTGGGTATGGGGGAGCTGCAGATAAAGGGGATGGCAGGGTCAGGGTGGTGCTCTGCGGTTGGCCCCTGCAAGCCCGGCTGCGATGCTTGGCGAACCATTCCCTAAGTTTACGTATGGTCTCTCCGATGTAGAGAAGAACACATTGGGAGCAGTAATGATGCAGTGAACGTGGTTGGAGGAGAGGCAGGTGAACCTCTGTTTCACCTGGAAGGACTGTTTGGGTCCTGGATGGAGGTGAAAGGGGTGGTGTACCAGCAGATTTTGCATCTATTCTGGTTGCAGGGGAAGATACCTGGGGTTCGACAGGGTTAGTGGAGACAGTGGTGCAATCCAAGGACTGTTGAAGGCAACGGCCCTTGTGGAAGGCAGAGAGGAGTGGGGAGGGGAAGATGTTCTTGGTGGTGGGATCTAGTTGGAGTTGGTGGGAGTGTTTAAGGATGATGCTTTGGATGCGGAGATTGGTGGGATGGTAGGTGAGGACATGGGGGCCTCTGTCTTTATTGGGTTTGGAGGGGGGGATTTGGAGCAATGGAACAGGGAATGGTGGTGGTGAGATGGAGAACTGTCTGGATGACAGAGGGAAGAAAAGCACGTTGTTTGAAATAGGTGGACATTTGGGATGCCTGGGAGTGAAATGTCTCCTCGTCTGAGCAGATGTGGTGGAGGCAGAGGAATTGGCAGAACAGGATGAAGTTCTTGCAGGATACTGGGTGGGAGGATGTGTAGGCAAGGTAGCTATGGCAGTTTGTGGCTTTGTAGTAAATGTCCATCTGGAGATTGTCGCCGGAAATGGAAATGGAGAGATCAAGAAAGGGGAGGGAGGTGTCTGAGATGGACCAAGTGAATTTGAGAGCAGCGTGGAAGTTGTGGGTGAATTTGATTAACTGTTCCATCGATGCAGCCATCAATGTAATGGCAGAAGAGATGGGGCATAGTCTTTGTGTAGGTATAGAAGAGGAATTGTTTGATGTAGCCGACAATGAGGCAGGCATTGCCAGGGCCTATATGGGTGCCCATGGCTACCCCCTTGATATGGAGGAAAGGGAGAAGTTAAATGAAAAGTTATCGAGGGTGAGGACCAGTTTGGTGAGGTGGAGGAGGGTATTGGTGGAGGGGGACTGGATGGGTCTGTTGGAGAGGAAGAAGCAGAGGACCTGGAGGCCATCCTTGTGGGATATGGACATATATAAGGACTGCGCATCCATAGTGAAGATGAAGTGCTGGGGGCCGGGGAACTGGAAGTTACTGAAGAGATGGAGGGTGTGATTGGTGTCACGGATAGAGGTGGGAAGTGCCTGATCCAAGGGGGAGAGGATGGAGTCGAGGTAGGACAAAATGAGTTCAGTGGGGCAGGAGCATGCCGAGACGATGGGTCGGCCGGGGTAGTTAGGCTTGTGGATCTTGGGGAGCAGGTAGAACCAGGCAGTGTGGGGCTGGAGGACCATTAGTTTGGAGGCAGTGGATGGAAGATCACTGGAGGCAATGAGGGCACAGACAGTGAGTGATTTTGGCCTGATGGGTCATGGTAGGGTTGTGGGCAAGGGGGAGGTAGGACATGGTGTCAGAGATATCATCTTCCCCTACACTCATACCCCAATCCCTGATATCAAGGGCAGTCACTCTTATCTCACCTCTGGAATTCAGCTGTTTTGTATATGTTTTCAACCAAGGCTGTAATGAGGTCAGGATCTGAGTGGAACCCAGACTGGGTGTCACTGAGCAGGTTGTTGCTGAGTAGTGCTGCTTGATAGCACTGTTTGTAACATCTTCCATCATTTTACGGATGATCAAGAATAGACTGATGGAGTGGTAATTAGCTGTGTTGGATTTGTCCTGCTTTAAAATAAGGAAATGTCTGGAAAGGTTTTTGCATTGTCTGCTAGATTCCAGTGTTGTATCTGTACTAGCAGAGTTTAGCTAGGGGAGCAGCAAGTTCTGGAGCACAGGTCTTCAGTAATATTACCAGAATGTGGTCAGGGCCCATAGTCTTTGGTGCATCCAGTGCCTCTATCCATTCCTTGATACCACATGGAAAGAATCGATTGGCTGAAGACTGGTTTCTGTAATGCTGGGGACCACTGGAAAAGGCCAAGGTAGATCATCCACTCGACACTTCTGGATGAAGATTGCTGTGAAAGCTTCAGCCTTATCTTTACATAATTGAGGATGAGGATATTTATGGAGCCTCTTCCTACAGTGAGTTGTTTAAATGTTGACCACCATTCAAGATTAGTTGCGACAGGACTGCAGAGCTTAGATCTGATGTATTGGTTATGGCATTTATTAGCTCTGTCTTTCACTTGTTGCTTATGCTGTTTGACATGCCAGTAGTCCTGTTTGGTGGCTTCACCAGGTTAACACCTCATTTTTAGGTGTACTTGGTTGCTGCTCCTGGTAAACCATCCTGCACTCTCCATTGAACCAGAGTTGATCCCTGGCTTGACTGTAATGGTTGAATGGAGAATATACCTGGCCATGAGGTTACAGATTGTGCTGGAGAACAATTCTGTTGCTGTTGGTGGCCCACAGCATCTCATGGATGCCCAGTCATGAGTTGCTAGATCTACTCAAAGTCTGACTGTCATGATCAGTTGCATCTGCACCCGGCTGATTGCTAAGAATGAGGTCAAGTATGTTTTTCCTTCATTAATTCCCTCACCACCGGCTGCAGATCCAGTCCAGTAGATATGTCCTTTAGGACCTGACCAGAAAATCAGTAGCACTGGTGCTGATCCACCCTTGATGGTAGACATTATCCACTCCAGGTAATGTTCTGGGAACCTTGTTTCAAGTCCCACAATGGCAGATGGTGAATTTGAATTCATTAAAAATCTGGAATTAAGAGTCTACTGATGATCATGAAACAATTATTGATAATTGGAAAAGCATGTCTGGTTCACTAATATCCTTTAGGGAAGGACGCTGTCATCTTTAGTTGGTCTGGCCTATACGTGACTCCAGACCCACAGCAATATGGTTTACTCTTAATTGCCCTCTTGGCAATTAGAGATGGATAATAAATACAGGGCAAGCCAATGATGTCCACAATATGAATAAAAGAAAACAAGTATTTTATTTTTCTTTTCTTTCAAACAAGTGGATAGCCACATATTTTCCACATTAGACTCCATGTTCCAAATGTTTCCCTGTTCATTTTAACTATCTATATCCCATTGTAGACTCTTTCTATCATCCTCACAATTGCTTTCCTACCAATCTGAATGTCAGTGGGAAATTTGACTACAATATACTCTGTACCTTCATCCAAATCATTTAAGTAGATTGTATAGTTTGTGCCCTAGCAATGATCCCTGAGGTAGCTCACTTGTGCAATTCACTTGCTATAGTTGCAACCTGATAATGACGATTTATTCCAACTCCCTGTTTTTCTGTTGATTTTCCAATCCTCCATTCATGCTAACATACAATCCTCAACACACCCTGGGACAGATAACTGAATGCCTTTTGGAAAGCTAAATTTATTATATCTTTGGTCCCCTTTATCCATCCTTTGAGTTATATCATCAAAAGCCTGCAATGAATTTGTCAGATAAGGTTTTCCTCTCTCAAAACTACACTGACTCTACTTGTTCTAAATGTCCTGGTACCATTTCCTTAATTGATTCTAGGGTATTCCCAAAGATTGATGGTAGAATAACTCGCCTATGGTTCCTTACTTTCCCTCCTTTCTTTCACATTTTCATTTAACAATCTGTTGCATTGCTTTTCAAATCAATGATGATTTTGGAAGATTGTAATCCATCCACTATCTCTGCAGCCACTATCTTCAAGATTATGAGATACATGCCATCAGATCAAGGAGACCTGTCAGCCTTTAGTGCCAAAGATTTACATGGATTGGTTTGAGTTCCTACTTTCTTTTAGCTTCCCTAATTTTCTACTTTATTGGGGCACTGTTAGTGTCTTGATACAAGATGAATATAACTTCACAGAGTTTCGATTCTATCTTTCTGGAAGTGAATAGCAGTGCTGGATTTACCCCCATGCCCCTCTTCCTTGCTGAAAAAATGGTTTCTGCCCAGAATGGAGGCAGGACCTCTGGAACTGGGGTCTGTCCAACTTTGTAGCAGTTTGATACAATCGAGTGGATTGCTGGACCATTTCAGAGAGCAGCTAAGAGTCAATCACATTACTGTAGATGAGCAATCGCATGTAGGTCAGATCAGGTAAGCATAATTGATTTCCTTCTCAGAACAACTTTAGTGAACTGGATGGTGTTACATGAAAGTGGTTATATGATTACCTTCAACTTTTAATTTCAGATATTCATTAAATTCAAATTTCACCATCTGACATGGCGGGATTTAGACCTGGGGTTCTGGTTTACTAGTCAAATGACATTACCCATGATACCACTGCCTCCCCTTGTTATTGACTTTGCCAATTGCTATCGTGCAATATATGACACCTAGTTAGGTAACACAAATGCCTCCATAGAGGTCTGTCCTCTACCATTGATAAATAGGTAAGACCTTAGAGTTAGCACAAAAAGGGGGATTTCTGTTGCTATGCTTCAAGCTGGTTGTAACCATTAGGCAGGAAGTAAGAACTGTTTGAATCAGTGTTATTACAAATATCAGCAGTAAAGATTCAATGATAAGTTTACAGATATACCAGTATATGTGAAGAGTCACCCTGTTTCTACTTTAAAATTGCTTGTTCAATGAGCATGTATATGAGGAAGGGTCACCGGACCTAAAACATTAACTCTGAGTTCTCTTCACAGATGCTGCCAGACCTGCTGAGCTTTTCCAGCAATTTCTGTATTTGTTTCTGATTTACAGTACCCACAGTTTTTATTTAGCATGTGTATACTTGGTTTCTTTCGGACAAACATTTGCATTCACTTGATTCTGGCTTCATTAGTTAATATCTCATCATGAGACCCTTAAACAAACCTGCTAATATACCTCAATTGCTTCTTAATGTGTGTTTCTTCAATGCATGCATCCAACAACCTTATAGGATGCTTTCCTTTCTGACTGGCCTATGAGGTCTGAACAAGGATGTTGGGATGATATTCTCTCGAGTATAAAAGCATGAGAAATGATCTCATTGAAACTTACAGAATCCTGAAAGGACTCAATAAAGTAGTTGTAGAAAGGATCTTTTAACTGGCTGGGAATCTAGGACTGGGGGCCACCATCTTGTAACGATAGACAAGCCATTTAAAGCTGCATTAAGGAGGACTGTCTTCACCAGAGGCCTGTGGAAGCTCAGCCTGTGAGTATGTTAAAGAAGAAGTTGATAGGTTTCTGGATATGAATGATATTGAAGCATAAGGGTTAGTACCAAGAAATGGCACTGGGGTAAAGGGGCAGTCATGATCTAGAATGACAGAAACAGCTTGAAGGGCTGAATAGCCTGCTCTTGCTGCTGTGTTTCTGTTTCTCGATAAAATTCTGAGGGGACTTGACCAGCATGGATATGAGATGGTGAGGGGGAGTCGAGAACAAGGGAACCCAATTTAAAAATTACAGGTGTCACATTTAAGACTAAAACAAGGAGTATTATTTTTCTCTTACTCATGAATCTATGGAATTTCATTTCCCAAAGAGCACTGGAGGCTGAGTCATTGAATATATTCAAGGCCGCATTAGATAGTCTTTTACTGACAGGGATTCAAGGGTTATGGTGGGCCTAGACACAAACGTGGAGTTCAGGTCACAGATCAGCAATGATCTTACCAAGTGGTAAAGGAGTTCAGGGTGTCTAGTTCCTATTCCTGCTGCTAAATCTTGTGTTCTTCTGGAATGGAACCTTTCTTTCCTTCATTATCACTGCACCTCCCTTCCTTACAGCACAATGACCTTTCCTACACCACATGGACTGCAGTCTTTAAGAGGTTGGCTGTTTGCCATCTTGGCAGAAAAGGGTACTGCAGATGCTGGAGATTAGAGTCAAGCTTAGACGGAAAAACTCAGCAGGTCAGGCAGCATCTGAGCAGCAGGGAAATCGACATTTTGGGCAAAAGTCCTTCATCAGGAAGTCTGCTGTCTTGTCAATGGTAAATAAGAAAGATCAATAAATCCGGGCCTAATCAGTGACACAAACTATTCTATGAAAGAATAAAAAAAGCAATTGCTGAAAGGATTTGCTCAAATGACATAACTGTTACTTACTTATAATAAATATTGTAAAAAACAGCATAAATCTACTGCTAATATTGCAGCCATGAAATTTGAGGCAAAGTCAATGAGCCCTTCAACTTTTATTAGCACCTGCAAATGATCTCTTGTTTATATTGCACTTTCTACCTTGGCAGTGTTAGTCAATAATCTAAACTTCTTCCCTGGTGTCTCTCTCACCATGTTGGGTAGAAAATAAATGGACAGGAAGACGGAGAGCTTGGGTTGCAGTTTCCTAGTATTATTCTTAGAAATACCTGGGATAAACATGATAGTCATAATAGCCTCTTCCTGCTCTATAAATCTGTATGTGTGTTATGAAAGAACTGCTTGAGGATACTAAGTTGATGAAGCATTTGGATTTCTTAAATCTAGAAGAGCCGAATAACCACTGACGAGGTCCTCGGCATATCAGCATCTTGCATCATGCTCAGGATAAATCCAACTAATCCTGCATTCGTAAAGTTAGGGTATTAAATTTGAGGAGGTAGCAGCATGGATGAATCACAGTAGCCCATTAAGGCAGAGCAAACCATGCTGGCGGTTGAAGAGCACCACCTGTAGACCGGAGGACCAACACAATGTCCACCCCTCCCACCATATAATAGAACTATGCTGTGAAATTCTTTTATACTTTCTAACACATTTGGGCATTGCTAGTTCCATTATTTTTCTTTTATTAACCAACTAGTAATTTTCTTGCTGTATGACAAAACTATAGATTTAGATAGGATGCAGAATGATGAAATTATTTTGGGGGATGTGCCCAAGGCGGTTTTTAAACATACACATTGTATCCTGCTACTGAGTGCAGTCTACAGCCAAGAACCAAATAAACTCACTACAGCTGTGGGAAGTAGGTCTGTTAAAATTCCAATTAAACCCCAGGTACATTACAGTTGACTATATTTATACCACCAGTGAAGCAGTACAAAGAAATGAATAGTTGTAGACTGTGAAAAATCAATTTTCCTCTGGAGCTATGTTCTCTATCTCATTAATTGTCTGATGGCAGATTGTTGATTACTCAGTGACTTTTGCCAAAAATGTAAGCTTTCACAGTTATTCAGTACTAAATCTGACCATGAATTTAAGAGTTCTCCCTATTTTCCTGATCACTAAACTCCCTTTAGGATAGATAATTTACAAGTCACAAATCATATTTCATATGTACAAAATATCACTCAACATTTGGCAGTAGTGCACGTCAGTGGATAACTAATTTAAAGAACCTCTGAAGACTCCATTGGGAGATATGCACCAGACTTCAAAATCTGACCAGCACAGATAAGTTCCAGACATTATGTCGTTCATCTGAAAGATATCCAAGCTTATGAGTCATGACTCTTTAACATCTGGGACAGATCTCACTGTCCTGGAAAACGATGCTTGAGATTATTGCACTATAGTGGAACAATACTGCCAACACTTGCTTAAGTACTCCTCATTTGTACATCTGATGTAATAATAGCTATCTCATGACTGATGGAGGTAAATATTCTCAATATTATATTCTCAGAGAGTTGGTATATTTTCTGTGCCACTGCTTAAGATGAAAATTAGCTGAACTTTTTTTTAAGAATACTTTGCGATGCAATTTATTGTCCACCATCAGAACAGAGACTGTTGGCATTAGATTGTAGAGCCAACTGTTTGATTACTATAACTGTTTACAGACTTGGATATTTAAAAGGAGCACCCAGCAATCCCAGTGAATGTCAGTAAGAAAAGCATTAACTATTCAAGTACTCGACCTTAAATAACATTGGCCACACTAAAATGCACTCCTTCTCCCTCAAAGCAGGCTGAGAGGCAAAGGAGCATTAAATCAGGCTGGGATGGTGGGTAGCATGTCACTTTGGGGGTTATTTTATTGGCAGTAAGGGAGGTGATGTTTGGTCCACACACCCTTAGCTGGAGGAGATACTTTGGCCACGTATTGGCCTCTTCCTGATTTGGCATTGGATACCATCAGTATTGGGGCAGAGGTGAGGGGAGCATTTTACTATCTGACGAGGCCATTCAGTGAAAGTCGGGGGTGTCCCTTTTGACATGGCACCTCACAGCTCAAGCAGTAACTCCGGACACACACCCCAACCTCCACCACCCTTGTAGCATCAATTATCACATGGAAAAATACCACTTTAACCTCACAAGTGTCCATTCCCCAATCCCTAACTCATGACCTTCAACCCAGACCTGCTCCAGGGTTGCTGATTTGGCACTACTGCAGTCCCAGCAATTGCCACTGCTCCTGGTGGCGCCACAACCAATCAGAGGTTGAAGAGCTAATGGCCCTCTGATTGGCACAGTAAACAGAGACATTACTTCCATGATCAGTGGAACTAGATTCAGTTCTGACATTCTAGCGGGTGGGCATGGAGTCAATTACTATGTGTGAAATCCAGGCTGTTGTTTCCATGGAGTGCCTGCATGTTGCATTTTTATATTTGTAATCCCATCAATGGGCTAAAATACAATTAATTATGGGTTACTCCGAACTCAGATGAAATAACTTGCAATAAAGTTTGTATATACTCTTGGAAGAATTACTGATTTAGGATGGCACGATAGCTCAATGGTTAGCATGCTGCCTGACCTGCTCTTGGGAGGGTCAGTCTGGACTTGGTGGACCGCATGGCCTTTCTGCATTGTAGGGATTCTATGATAATTCTGCTTTAGTACAAAGATTGAAAAAAAATACAAACAAGTATAAGCAGATATAGTTTATCTGTTTCCTTTCCTGAGATTATGCAATTAAAACGATTGTAGGAGCAGCACATACCCCGTACAGGTGTTATAGTTAGTCTACCGAGAGGCTGCTGTACAATGGTGTTGAGATATGGAAACCAGCAGAGTTGAAATGCATGTAGGAAAGGTAATGGTTATAAAGTTGAAAATTGATTTTGCTGTCGAGCTGTACAGGTGTAGGGAGATGGGAAGCACAAAGTCTGGCCAATTGGTTGGGTTCACAGAGAGAGAGAGGGGACAAACATTCCTGCCGGGTATAAGGAGGATAGATTTAGAGCTGAGTTAGGAATGAATAGTGAGGGCTTGTAGTGTTGGCATCTGGTTCTGGTTATTTTACACATTCTCCAATCGACCTCTTCAGAGATGTTCTTACATGCCTCTGGAGCAGATGGGACTTGAATTCAGGCCTCCTAACATAAAGGTAGGAACACTACCACTGTACCATGAGGACCCTCGCTGGTTATGTTCAGATAGGGTAACAGAATAGTTGTCATGTGTGTGTTAATAATGAATTACTCAATGAATTAACAAGATATACAGGATGTTATTATAGTTCTAACCTGAATGGCGGACAAATGACGATATGAGATTAGCTGCTCACTTCTTACTCTGCCCAATTTCACATTGAATTGAAAACATTTGCATAATAAATTCAGGGAGCACAATAATATTTAGGATAATGCGTTCTGTGCCTGCTGGTGTAACTGGACATGTGAATGTGACACAAGGGAGACAAGATCTGTCAGTCTAAGAGTCAAGGAAAACATTGGGAATGTAAGTAAAATCTTTACAAAGGCAAGCTCCTTTTGAAGTGAGCGTCTCAGAGTTTCATTTGGGTGTATTGTAATGTAATGAACACATTTCACAATTCAGCAGCATATTGGAAAACTGATTAATAGTCTGTTCCACATCACCCAGTCAACCAGCCTGAGCTAAGGATCAAATGCAGATTGTTTCTGTGGTAGAAGACACCAGAAAATGTCAGAACTCCTATAAAAGTTGAATCCTACCCTGACAAGATATGCAGGTCAAAAATGTAGAATGGGAGAGACAGAAAAAGCTGGAGAGAGAGAAAGAGAGAGAAAGAAAGAAAGAGAGAGAGAGTGAAAGAGATGCAGTTTCTATTTAAAAGAGTAGAAAACAAAGTCACAATTTTGCTGAGGCAATGGCTGGTGTCAACAGTGACTAGGGAGTTGGCTGGTGTTCCTTGGCACCAATACAATGACTGGGGCCAAAATAGGGTCTAAGTAGCTAACATTTTCACAACACAACCTTTATTGTTTCCCAGAAATAGTCTCTGAACATGTGGAGTTTGTGCACCAGTCTGGGAATCCAAATGGCTGGTCGTAAAAACGAAAATTGGGAGAAGATTGCAAGCACATTTTTTGAAGGAGTGCTAATGTGCTAATCTGCAAAATTACATGATCCAGGTGCAACTCACTTTGAGATTTCATCTTCTGCTAGTCAAAGTTTTCATTTAATAACACCAGACTGTACATTTATAATTACCACTTTAATTGACCATGTTTTGATATCATTGATCTCAATTCATTTATAATAACATAAGTCAGTACCATTTACACTAACTATACTGTCTCACATCTCACAACCAATGGAATTCAGTGCATTAATCAGCAGGTTCAGATTTATATCTGTTCCTGCATTTGTGCTAGAATAGGACAAACATGCACTTACATTGGGAATTAAGACATCATCATGATGTGTCACAGTATGGGCAATTGTAGCTTGGTAATTAATATTATGTTAACACCAATTATTGCTCCACCAAGTCACGCAAAAAAACAAATCAATGAATGCTATGTATTGGATTTTGCAATGGTTGATCAATTTTGATGAATTGTGTTAAATGTTAGAATGCATTTGGTGACAACACCAAAAGAACTGGGTTTAGCTCCCACATATAAACTGAAGAGACCAAGGACTACTGCTCCATCGCATCCCTCCAAACACCCCTCAATGTCTGCATTATCAGCCTATTTGACCATCATCTCGCCCTAAATGGACACCAATTCCCTCCAGTTAAACTGCAGGGTGATAACAGCCATTAGGCTCAAAGTTCTAAGTCCCATGGCACCAGGCTGAGATGTGGTGTCTCAGTTGAATGCAGTACTCCAAATAGGGTTGAGTGATGGCTCTACACAATCAGCCTTGTCACTTTGAATTCCACACCCATTTTGAGATAAAGGCCTTGAGCTACAGTGAACAAGTGTTTCTGTTGCTGAGCTGGTGTTCCAGAGGCCTGCAAGAGTGATCTAAAGGCGTGAGTTCAATTCCCAGTACAGCAGTTGGAGTATTTAAATTCAATAAAATAAGCAACATCGGGAATAGGAAGCAAATACCAGTAATGGTGATCATGAAACTACCAGACAGTTATAAAAATACTGAGCAGTTCATTAGGGAAGTAAAAATGCCACCTTTAGTTGGTCTGGCCTATATGTGATCCTAGATCCTCAGCAATGTGATTGCCTCTTAACTGCTTCTGAAATGACCCACTCAGTTATATCTAAGGAGATGGTTCACCACTGTCTTCTCAGGGGCAATTATGGATGGGCAACAAATATGCATCTTACAAGCCATGCCTACAGGTTGTGTCAATCTATGAGTGGCAGTCATTCTGATTCCGCTGTTGTATTGAGCCTTCCACTAATGGCTCCAATACAGATTGTGATTTCTTACCAAGTCTGTTCACCGCAAGCATCACCACTGCTGTATCTCTAAGATCCACCTGCGCAGTGCCCGCATGGATGATCAGTGCTGGAAGTGACATTTATCCAAGTTCCCTACACCACCCACCTCACAGACCTTAATCATGTTCCATTTGTTCTCATGAGGAAAGGGTCTAACTTACTAAACTTGACTTTTTAAAAAAAAAAGTTGTATACATTTGATGCCTGGATCAATTGCCTGATTCAAACATTTCTATTTAGCCCGAGTTCAGAATTTTGGCCTCCACTCAAACATTCGTTGAGGTAGAAGCTTGGAAATTCGTTCCCCTGGCTTTTTCTGATATAGCCATCATTTTTTGTGCCAGGCATGAATGAAAGCTTCTCCTTTCCTGCAGCTTTAGTGATATCTCATCAGAATTACAGTACAACGTTAGCAGCACCCTTGGGGCCATTTTTCTTCCAAATGTCCTGGCTACAAGGAGAGAGGTAAACGTAGGCTGGATCAGATTTCAGAAATAACAGGGTAATGAGCCTACCCAGTATGAGTCTGGAGTTCAAATGACGAATAAATTTGTGTTTTAATCTCTGCATAACACATTAATATTTTCTATTTGAAACAGCATTGCTTCTGTTAGGACTCTGCTTTAATTCATCTTATTCAATAGAACATAGAACATAGAACATAGAAGAATACAGCGCAGTACAGGCCCTTTGGCCCTCGATGTTGCGCTGATCCAAGCCCACCTAACCTATACTAACCCACTATCCTCCATATACCTATCCAATGCCCGCTTAAATGCCCATAAAGAGGGAGAGTCCACCACTGCTACTGGCAGGGCATTCCATGAACTTACGACTCGCTGAGTGAAGAACCTACCCCTAACTTCAGTCCTATATCTACCCCCCCTTAATTTAAAGCTATGCCCCCTTGTAATACCCGACTCCATACGTGGGAAAAGGTTCACACTGTCAACCCTATCTAACCCCCTAATCATCTTGTACACCTCAATCAAGTCACCCCTAAACCTTCTTTTCTCTAATGAAAACAGCCCCAAGTGTCTCAGTCTTTCCTCATACGATCTTCCTTCCATACCAGGCAACATCCTGGTAAACCTCCTCTGCACCCGTTCCAGTGCCTCCACACTGGAGTGATACTTTTTATTTCTGGTAGGTCACAAGTTCAAATCTCAGCCTCAGATTGCATTTCATTTCCCCTCCCACTCAACCACCTCATAGTTGAAACTATCCTATTGTCAGCTAGGCCACTAGATGGACTAGGCAAATGTGAGGACTGCAGATGCTGGAGATTAGAGTCGAGAGTGTAGTGCTGAAAAAGCACAGCCGGTCAGGCAGCATCCAAGGAGCAGTAAAATCGATGTTTTGGGCAAAAGCCCTTCATCAATTCTGACGAAGGGCTTTTGCCTGAAACGTCGATTTTCCTGCTCCTCGGATGCTGCCTGACCCACTAGATGAACTATTCTATCATACCTATCACAACCTGTGCTGAATCAACTGCCAGTTGATCTAATTTGACAGGGCTTCCATGGTCCTTATACATAGCTGTACATGCCATAAGGTCACACCCCAAGACAGACTAGCGATAGTCAGAAAGGCAGAAATATGCTGGAAGCACTTGATGAGGTAGTCAGCAATCAGAGAGCCATTCTAATGTTTCCAATGCTATATTTGCATCCATTTTCCTTTTTATTGGTGCTGTTCAAAAATTGAGAGCTGGATCTCTTACTCAGGTCAATGGATCATAAGGAAGAAATACTACTTTCCTTTCCTAATCTCTCCTTTCTAGCATTCTCCATTACAACATAAGTGAGTTTAACTTTTCTGTTACAATCTTGTGACAGTGATTTTAATGAAAACTGCATGGAATGTTTAACCTGAACATGATTGTCTCCATTCGACTGACTGCAATATGGTTTTGAGCAGATACTGTTATTAAAGGTTTTTTTTATTAGCGACTGAAACATGTCGTAGTCTTCAAAAGATTTTTCTTAAACAGGATGTGATTTTATTAGTCATAATACTGAGGAAGTTCCATACTAGTTGCATCATTAAGTTACATTATTGTTCCGGTTATGTAATCTGTACTATGCGCATTTTGAAATGAATTTAATCATGTCCTACCTTCAAAAAATGATACTGAATACTGAAGGTTACTGAGTGAACTTGTGGTCAATAAAATAATAAACTCCTGAACAAAAATAATTTTAGTTTGAAAACAGAGCATAACAGGACTTAGGGATTCTATTTTCTCCCATTTTGTGTAATTTACGTTCATGCTTGAAAACATTTCCTGAACCAGACATTCAAGTCAGCACGTGGAGTTCCTCATTCAGATATTACACAGCCAGCTGCAATATAAAACTGATTTTACCTTGTCTCGTCAATGTGCCTTAACCAATCTCTGCAGAGCACCCTCTACTACAACAATAGGCTTTATCATTCCTCCAATAACCATCCACTTGGAGATTGTTCAGTTCAGGAACAGTTTTCCGACTTCTATGCTCCCAGCAGGAAATCTTGCCTCCTGTTAGAATAAATCAGGAATTCAACTACAAATGATTTTCCCACAGTGTTAAAATGAATTGTGTAAGTTCAAACTTTTGATGTGCCCTCCCTGTGGGCAAGGTTCCCCACCTGGAGAACAAAGTCAGATCATGGTCCATTCAGTGCTGATTTCCATGTAGTTTGTGCTGTGGGTTAATGTTCAAGAATAATTGACTCGTGACTCATCAAACTCATTTCACAGAGCATCGAAGTCAATGAAACGTATCTTGTATTCCATCAATCTCGATCCATTTGTTCTGCATTATCTGCTCTATCCAATAAAGCCATGCATTTCTGTCTGCAGATCCAATCGAGGCGACATCCTGTTCCAATCTCACCTCTGACTTTGACTGTAGTGAGTCCTAAATTACAATCCAGAGACTTTAGCGCATAGTCCATGCTGACTCCTCATTGCTTCTGTGAAGGAGTGCTGCAGTGTCAGAAGGGCCATCCTTCAGATAAGCCCTTAACTAGGATATAACATATCCACTGAAATCTGCAAAGAACAGCAAGGCTGTTCCCTGCTCTTCGAATGATATTTAGTCATCAACCTTTCATTTTGATAAAATAGTGTACATAAGCAGAAAATTCCCTGACTTTATTCCTGGTTTCCATCATTTTCTCCTCCAAATCATTTAGATATTTATCAAACAACAGGGGTCCCTCAGAACACCACTGGTCATAAATTTCTATTCAAATAAATGCCCTTCCACCACCACTGCCCTCTATCTTCTATGACCAAGTCAGTTCTGTGTCCATCTTACTAGCTCACCATAGATCCCATGTGACTTCACCTTCTGTATCAGCCTTCCATGAGGGACCTTGTCAAAGGCCATGCTAAAGTCAGTGTAGACGACGTCCACCACCCTGACCTCATTAATCATCTTTGTCACTTGCTCAAATAAACTCAATCAAGTTTGTGAGACACTAACTCCCCCATACAAAGCTATGCTACCTGTTGCTAATTAGCTCATATTTTTCCAAATGTGAATAAATCCTGTCCCTAAAGAATTTGATCCAGTAATGTCCCTGCCACTGATGTTAAACTCCCCGGCCTGTAATTTACCAGATTATTCCTGTTGTCCTTCTTAAACAAAGCAATAACTTTGGCTATTCTCCAGTCCTCTGGAACTTCTCCTGTGATGAAAGAGGATACAAATATTTTGTACAAGGTCCCAGCAATTTTCTCATTTGCCTCCCTCAGTATTCTGGGACAGATTGAATCAGGTTCTAGGGACTTGTCTACCTTAATGCTTTTCAAAACACCCAACATCTCTCTTTTTTTATATCAGCATACCCTCAAATATCAACATACCCTTCTCCAGACTCACCATCACCATGTTCTTCTTTGTGAATACTGATGCAAAGCATTCATTAAGGACTTCACCCACATCCTGTGGCTCCAAGCATAAATTTTCTCATTTGTCCTTGAATGAATATACTCTGTCCCTAGCTACCCTCTTGCTCTTTATGTTCCTAAAAAATGTTTTGGGACTTCCCTTAATCCTGTTTGCCAGCATCATTTCATGGCCACTTTTAGCCCTCCTGATTCCTTGCTTAAGTTCTTTCTTGTTTTCTTTATATTCCTCAAGGAAGACTGTCTGTCTTTGATTTCCAAAACCTTCATATGCTTCCTTTTCCTTTCTGACTAAGCTGACAATTTCTCTTGTCATCCAACTCTTGCCATTCTTACAGGAAAATGCTGGTCCTGAACTCTAATAACTTCAAAACATTCCCACAAATGGATTTACCCTCAAACACCTGCCCCCAATCTACATTCCCCAATTCCTGCCTAATACTGTGTCAGTTCGCCTCCCATCGATTTACCCGAGGGCTATTCTTATTCTTATCCATAAATAACTTAAAGCTGACAGAATCATGGCACTGATCCAGCAATGCTCCCTCACTGAAACTTCATTCACCTGGCCAAGCTCATTCACCAATACCTGGTCTAATATGTCCCCTTCCGTAGTTGGACTATTTACATATTCCTTCAAGAAACCCTTTTGGATGCACCTAACAAACTCATCTCCCCTTTCCAGCCCCTGGCACTAAGGGAGTCCCAGTCATGGAAGAAGTTAACATCACCCACCACAACAACCCTGTTGTTATTATGTTTTTCCATAATCTGTCCACATGTCTGATCCTCTACCTCCCACTGACTACTGGGAGGCCTATAGTGTAAGCCAATCAAAGTGATTGCACCTTTCCTATTCCTGAGCTCGACTCATATGGCCTCGCTGGATGAACTCTCCAAAGTTTCCGTTCCTCATTTCAGCTATGATATTCTCCCTTCTCAGTCACACAACTCCCTCCACCTCTTTTCACCCCCCCTCTATCTCACCGGAAATATCTAAATCCTGATATGTTAAGCTGCTAGTCTTGTTCCTCTCACAGCCAAGTCTCTGTAATACTTGAACATCATGGTTGTGTGTACTAATCCAAGCTCTAAGTTCATCTGTCTGGCCTGTCATCCATCACCCTTTAAAACAAATACACTTCAGACCAACAGTCCCACCATGTTCAGTAAGCTTTCCCTGTCTGTTTTTCTCGTAGCCCTACTGGCTTTGGTCTCTAATTCCTCCTCAGTAGGTTCACTTGCTTTCCTACTGTTCTAGTTCCCGTGCACACTGCCACACCATCTTAAACCCTCTCAAGTGACGTGAACAATCCTCCCTACCAGGATATTGGTGCCACTGCAGTTTAGGTGCAATCCATCCTTCTTGTACAGGTTCAACCTGCTCTGAAAGACATCCCAATGATCCACATTTTGGAAGTCCTCCCTCCTACACCAGCTCTTTAAACACAGATTTAACTGTACTATTTCTCTATTATTTTTGTCTCATTGGCTAATGCTGGAAAAAGGAATCCTGAGATTACAAACCTAGGGATCCTGCTTTTCAACTTACTACCTAGAAGGCCAATGGTGGGTGGGTTGAGTACTTAGGTAGACATGGAAGCCTGAATCTTGGAAGTAGATGAGGAGTATATCTTGGTGTGGTGAAATAAGGAGGGTTGGGGTGGTTTAGGGATGTTCCTTGGCTTGGAGAGTGTGAAGGACAATGGGGGTAGATGGGTGGGATGGGTAATATGTGGAGGTGTGAACAGAATGAGGGTTAGGGCTGGAGAGATGTCTCATGATTTATTCTTTACTTCTAAATGTTGGGCACAGTGCCCAAAACCAGAGGTAGGCTTTTCATCCAGGACATTACCATATGCAACAGTTCCCTCAGTTTTTCCCAACTTACATACACAGAGTCATAGATAACAGAAGAGGTCCTTTGGCCCATTAGGTCTACACTAACATATCTACACTAATCCCATTTTTCAGCATTTGAGTAATTGTCTTCAATGCTATGACATTTCAAGTACTTATCTGAATACCTTTTAAAGGTTGTGAGTTTTCGCATCTCAGTTATCATTCCATGCGGTGTATTCTAGACAGCCACCACTCTCTGGTGAAAAAACATTTCTCAAATTCACCTTAAAATGATGCCCCCTGTTAGGGACCCTTCCACTATTGACCCTTCAGCTTTTCGCATCAGAGAGCGGCGGGAGCTGGGCAGAAGTGAAATCGGAGTGCAAAGCCGGTTGGGAAGGTAAGTGATTGTTATTTGAGAGGATGTGTTCTAGACCCCAGGTCCTACAAAGTAGGGCCTCCCTCCCTCCCTCCTCCTCTAACCTAAATTAAAAGTCCACAGACTTGCCCCAAAAAGAGGGTCCAAAGGAGTTCCTGTGGATTGAAGAGTGAGGTTTTAGCTCAGGAGTCTTTGACAAGAGGGTTGAGTGAAGTGATTACGCCACAGTTGAAGAGGGTGAAGGCATGACTGCCAAGCTGGTTCAGTGTGCTACGTGCTTGATGTGGGAGGTCAACGACTCTGGTGTGTCTGGCTCGTATGAGTGTGGAAAGTGTGTGCACGTTCAACTACTGACAGAGCATATTGCAGCACTGATGAAAGAACTCGACTTTAGGCTCATCCGAGAGAACGAGATCTTTCTGGACAAAACCTTCAGCGAGGTTATTACACCGACCATACCAAAAAAGAGCAGAAGAGAGCAGACGATGAGGAAGGCAGAGAGGAGACAGGTGCAAAAGACACCGGAGGAAGTACCTGTCAGAAACAAGTTAAATCTTTTGGAAACAGTAGAGAGAGATGGCACTGCCAGTCCGCAAGGCGGCCAGGTCTGTCAATCAAAAGTTGGCGTGGAGGCAGAGCGGAGGAGTCGGACATCGCAGAGAGCCGTGGTAATAGGGGACTCCATAGTGAGAGGAACTGACTGGGGTTTTTGTGGCAGCAGACGGGACTTAAGGATGGTGTGTTGCCTTCCTGGTGCCAGGGTTAAAGACACCACAGACACAGTGCAGGAAATCCTCAAGGACGAAGGTGAAGAGCCAAGGTGGTGGTACATGTCGACACAAATTATGTCGGGAAGAAGAGGAGGAACATACTACAGCAGGACTTCGGAGAACTAGGAAGAAGGCTGAAAAGCAGGACGTCCAGGGTGGTTATCTCCGGTTTGCTTCCAGTTCCTCGGGCTGGTGAGGCCAGAAACAGGGAAATAATAGACTTGAATGTGTGGCTGGGGAACTGGTGCAGGAAGCAAGGATTTAAATTCTTGGATCACTGGGGTATGTTTTGTGGTAAGCATAAATTCTACAAGAGAGACGGTCTGCACCTTAATAGGTTAGGGACCAGCATTCTGGCAGGCAGGTTTGCTACTGCAACACAGCTACGTTTAAACTAAGTAGCCGGGGGGGAGGGCACAAACTGGATGTTTAAGAAGAAAATTGGAGGGAAAGTTAGAACAAGGGAAGTCAAGAAAGTCAACTGTATCAATGAGGCAGAAAACTCAGAAAGGGATCATGCTGTAAGGTTGAGTGAAAAAGGAGTGGATGGGAAGGATGAGGGCAGTAACACATTAAAAATACTATACATGAATGCACGAAGCATTAGAAATAAGATGGATGAGCTTGAGGCTCTTTTGGAAATTGGCAAAATCGATATTGTGGGTGGCCATGGCTGACGAGGGAAGTTAAAAAACATATAAAGTTAAAAGAGAAAAAGTATAACATAGCAAAGATAAGTGGGAAAACGGAGGACTGGGAAGCTTTTAAAGAACAACA
>NC_057712.1:102559588-102625774 GCF_004010195.1 Chiloscyllium plagiosum | reverse complement strand
AAGCATGCAGTTACAGCAGGTAGTGAAGAAGGCTAATAGCATGCTGGCCTTCATAACAAAAGGGAATGAGTATAGAAGTGAAGAGGTTCTTCTGCAGCTGTACAGGGCCCTGGTGAGACCACACCTGGAGTACTGTGTGCAGTTCTGGTCTCCAAATTTGAGGAAAGACATTCTGGCTATTGAGGGAGTATAGCGTAGGTTCACGAGGTCAATTCGTGGAATGGCAGGACTACCTTACACTGAAAGACTGGAGCGACTGGGCTTGTATATCCTTGAGTTTAGAAGACTGTGAGGGGATCTGATTGAAACATATAAGATTATTAAAGGATTGGACATTCTGGAGGCAGGAAACATGTTTCTGCTGATGGAAGAGTGCCGAACCAGAGGACATAGCTTAAAAATACGGGGTAGACCATTTAGGACAGAGATGAGGAGAAACTTCTTCACCCAGAGAGTGGTGGCTGTGTGGAATGCTCTGCCCCAGAGGGCAGTGGAGGCCCAATCTCTGGATTCATTTAAGAAAGAGTTGGATAGAGCTCTCAAGGATTGTGGAATCAAGGATTATGTAGATAAGGCAGGAACAGGATACTGATTAAGGATGATCAGGCATGATCATATTGAATGGTGGTGCAGGCTCGAAGGGCAGAATGGCCTACTCCTGCACCTATTGTCTATTGTCTATTGTCTAACTAGGGGAACACTTGCTTTCTATTCATCCTGTCCATGCTCCTCATAATTTTATGCACCTCAATCAGGTCCCCTTCCCTGACCAGAGGATCATCTTGCCTCTCTTCATAGTTAAAATGCTCCAAAACCAGCCAACATCCTCAGGAATTTCCTCAGTGATCTTCTATTGCAATCATATCCTGCATTTAGTGCAGGATTGTTTTGTATAGCATCAACGTAACTTGAAGGAACATTAGCCACCATTTCTGCCACCTCCAGTGAGATGCCACCAACAGTCACATATTCCCTTCCCCTCCCTTGTCAGCCTCCCACTGGGACCATTCCCTCCGGGACACCCTGGTCCACTCTTCCTTCACTCCCAACACCACCGCTGCCATAGTCCCACAACATCATCCCCTGTAATTGAAGGAGGTGTAACTTCTACCCATTTACTTCCTCCCTCCTCAGTATCTAAGGACACAAACACGCCTTCCATGTGAAATGGACTTCACACAATCTAGTCTACCGTATTCACTGCTCACAACGTGGTCTCCTCGACATTGGGGAAATGAAACATAGACTGGGTAAGCGCATTGCAGAACACCTGCACTCTGCCTGCAAAAATGGTCCTGAGCTTCCAATTGCCTGTCACTTCAACATGCCCTGGTCAACATCTCTGTCTCGGGCTTGCTACAGTGCTCCAGCAAAGCTCAGCCCAAGGTGAAAGAACAGCACCTCATTTCCCACTTGGGAACTCCACAGCCTTTTGGACTTAATATTGAGTTCAACAACTTCAGGGCTTGAGGCAACTTCTCCCATGTGCTTACCCCAACCCCCATACACAGCAGGCCTTGTTATCGCATGGTCTGCTATCATACATGACCCATCGTTAGTCTCTAAGTTTCCCCATTAGCAGCCATTCATTCTACTAGGCTAACTGTTACCCATTCCTTTGTCTATCTGACTTTCTTTTCTCTCTTTGGACTCTATGTCCATCTATTGTCTACTCCTTACCCTCTCCTTCACTCTATCTCCTGCATAAAAACCAACATTGTCCTCACTATTATCAATTCTAAAGAAAGGTCCCTGGACTGTTAACTCTGATTTCACTTGACAGATGTTGCCAGACTTACTGAGATTTTCCAACAATTTCTGTTTTTGATTCTGATTTCCAGCCTTCACAGTTTCTTTCAGCTCTTTATCCAACAGAACGTTCCTGCTCTTATAAATCCACGTCTCTACTGATAAAGGCAAGTATCCTATATGCTTTTCTTAACAACACTATTAACCAGTCCTGTTATCTTCAGGGATCTATTGACAAACATCCCTCGATCCCTCTGTTCCTCTAAGCTTCCTAGTGTACTGTCATTCATTGATAACTCCCTCATATTGTTACTTCCTTCCATAGTGTATCACCTCAAATGTTTCAGTGTTAAATCCATCTCCCACTGATCTGCCATCTGTACGGTCTGTCTATATCTGTCTGCAACTTCTTCCCCACTATTAACCCTCTTGCCAATCTTTGTGTCATTCACAAACTCACATATCACGCATCCCCCTCTCCCCCAACACACTCTCATCTACATCATATCAATATCACAAACAATAAAGGGCCCAGCACTGATTCTTGCAGAACGCCACTGGACACTTGCCTCCAGGCACACCACAGTCTCCAATCACTAAGCCAATTCTGGATCCAACTTGCCAAGTTTCCCTAATGCCATGTGCTTTGACCTTCTTTGTCAGTCTCTCACTTGGAACCTTGTCAAAGGCTGTGCTGAAATCTACGTCAGCTACAGTGATTGCACTACCCTCATCTATACACCTGATCACCATCTCAAATGGTTCAGTTGACATTGTTTGGAATGACCTGCTTCTGACAAAGCTGTTGGAGTTGCCCATGTTTGAATAGAACTGTTAATTGAGGCAGCAGTTTCCACAGTCAAAATCATGGCCTTAATGCTCATGGCAACCAGGTCAGATAATGAAGAGTCTCTTAGAAATTTTAGTGGGAAACAGAAAACATGTTATATAGTAAAGTGTCAAAGGAAAGTCTGATTTCACCAAATTCAAAAGCTTTTTAAGTAATTGCCATGACATATTATACATGTAGGTATACTGAACAGCACTCACTCAGTCTGATGCAGCTGGCAAATCTTTCAGGAGGGGCATAATATAACTGTTGTAACATGAAATGTAAAAAAATCCTGAGCTATATTGGAAAAGATTAGATACCCTACAGTGTAGAAACAGGCCCTTTGGCCCAACCAGTCCACACCGACCCTCCAAAGAGTAACCCACCCAAACCTATTCCCCTCTGACTAACGCACCTAACACTATTGGCAATTTAGCATAGCCAATTTACCTGGCCTGCGTAAGGAAACCCATGCAGACACGGCGAGAATGCGCAAACTCTACACAGACAGTCGGCCAAGGCTGGAATTGAACCTAGGACCCTGGAGCTATGAGGCAGCAGTGCTAACCACTAAGCCACCGTGCCACCCAGGGCAGAGTGTCCTCGAGACCTCTGCCATGCTGCATGGTACAGGAGTTCCAAATAACGTGCTACAGAATACTGGACTGAAGTTCCTCTTTAAAATCCCTCTCAACACTATCTCTGAACAATTCCTGCCTCTCCAAGTGGTGATTAATTCTCTCCTTCGGAATTTTCTCCAATAGTTTCCTTACAACTACTGGGAGACTCACTGGTCTATAATTCTTTGGTTTGTTTCTAACATCCATCTTGAAAAGTGGAACCAAATTAACTGTCCTCCAGTCCTCTGACACCTCTCCTGTTCAAAGTTTGGGTGAAGATTTGTAGCTCGGGTGCTCGTTGTTGTGGTTCTGTTCGCCGAGCTGGAAATTTTTGTTGCAAACGTATCGTCCCCTGTATAGGTGACATCCTCAGTGCTTGGGAGCCTCCTGTGAAGCGCTTCTGTGGTGTTTCCTCCGGCATTTATAGTGGCCTGTCCCTGCCGCTTCCAGTTGTCAGTTCCAGCTGTCCGCTGTAGTGGCCGGTATATTGGGTCCAGGTCTATGTGTTTGTTGATGGAGTTTGTGGATGAGTGCCATGCTTCTAGGAATTCCCTGGCTGTTCTTTGTTTGGCTTGCCCTATAATGGTAGTGTTGTCCCAGTCGAATTCATGTTGCTTGTCGTCTGCGTGTATGGCTACTATATGGTAGTGTGGCTAGTCCTTTGGGTTGCGGCATGTCCTCGTTCCGTTGTCTTTCTCTTAGGCATCTGTTGATGAAATTGCGCGGGTATCCGTTTTTGGAGAATACCTTGTATAGGTGTTCCTCTTCCTCTTTTTGCAAAACAAAGAACAGCCAGAGAATTCCTAGAAGCATGGCACTCATCCACAAACTCCATCAACAAACACATCGACCTGGACCCAATATACCAACCACTACAGTGGACAGCTGAAACTGACAACCGGAAGCGGTAGGGACAGGCCACTATAAATGCCGGAGGAAACACCACAGAAGCGCTTCACAGGAGGCTCCCAAGCACTGAGGATGTCACCTAGACAGGGGACGAAACGTTTGCAACAAAAATTTCCAGCTCGGTGAACAGAACCACAACACCTCTCCTGTGGCCAGAGAGGAATTCAAAGTTTGGGTCTGAACCTTTGTTATTTCCTCCCTTTCCACCCACAGCAGTATGGGATACAATTCACCTGGACCTGGAGATTTATCTAATTTTGAGCCCACTAAAATGTCCAATTACTTCCTTACCTCCCGCATCAAGCTGCTCAAAAACCTTACAGTCCCTCATTCCAAGCAGTGGGCAGCACGGTGGCTCAGTGGTTAGCACTGCTGCCTCACAGCACCAGGATTCCAGGTTTGATTCCAGCCTCGGGTGACTATCTATGTGGAGTTTGAACATTCTCCCAGTGTATGCGTGGGTTTCCTCCGGGTGCTCCGGTTTCCTCCCACATATGTGCAGGTTAGGTGAATTGGCCATGCTAAATTGCCCATAGTGTTAGTCAGAGGGAAATGGGTCTGGGTGGGCTACTCTTCGGAGGGTCAGTGTGGGCAGAAGGGCTTCTGTAGGTAATCTAATCAAATTCTGTACTGACATCCTCCTTCTCCTGAATGGAGGCAGATGTGATTTATTCACCTAACATTCTGCTAATGTCCTCTGGCTCTACGCATCTTGCCACCTTGATCCTGGTCATCCACTTCCCCTGAATGTAACTAGAGAATAATTTGAGAGTCTTCCTAAATTTCCCCACCAGTGTTTCTCATGTCCTCTCTTTGCTTTCTTAACTGCTTTCTTACATTCTCTCCCTTGCAGTTTCTACACCCGATTAGGGCCTCTCTTGGATTGCTCACTTTGCACTTGTTAAAAAAAAAACTTTCTTTTCCTTATTTGGAGGTGTCGATGTTGGACTGGGGTGTAGAAAGTTAAAAAGTCGCACAACACCAAGTTATAGTCCAACAGGTTTATTTAGAAGCACTAGCTTTTAGAGCGCTGCTCTTTCATCAACCACCTGATAAAGGAGAAGCTCTCTGAAAGCTAGTGCTTCCAATTAAACCTGTTGGACTATAACCTGGTGTTGTGTGATTTATTTAACTTTCTTTTCCTTCTAATTCAATCCTGAATATTCCTGAACATTTGCAGGGTTGCCTGGACTTGTTGCTTCTACATTTCACTCCAAAGGGAACATATTGTGCCTGTACTCTTCCCACTCCTTTTTGAAAGCTTCCTACCGTTCTCCTGTAGATTTACTCTCAAATCAATGTTCCCAGTCAACTTTGGCAAGGTCCTGGCTTATCTTAATAAAATCTGCCTTCTTCCAATCCAAGATCATTACTTGAAGAACACATTTTTCCTTTACCATAACAAACTTAAATTGTACTGTGTTGTGTTCACTATCACTAATATAATCCCCCAACTCGACTCCCTGTCCAGCTTTGCTCTGGAATATTGAGATGCCATCCCTCAACCATGAGTCTGTGATGGCAACATTATCACAAAATCACGTGTCAGTCCATGCCTTTAACTCATCTGTCTTACGTATAATACCGCTAGCATTATAGAGATTATCCAGCCTTGTTTTACTCCCTTGAAATGTAATATGGCTGAACACTTTCTATCTTGGTTCTTTTACTATATTGTGCTGTGTTCCTATTGTATGAATGCATGTGTCCCCTTGCCCATGAAACTGGTTTAAACTGCTTCCCAACAGCATTAGCCTGCATCAGTACAGCCCACCACCAACATGCTACACCTCTGCACCTGGCCCAAAAATACAACGTGTGAGAACTCTCCGGTGTGTGTATCTGAGAGAAAATCCTGGCCTATTTCTGACCTATTACATGCTCCTCTGCATTTGTTGAACTGGCAAGGGCTGATATTGCAATTCATGTTCACTTTGATTATTTTGAAGGTTATGTATTACTCTAATGCTACTGTTGACATTGTAAGGTTTTATGGCACAGTGACTACGTCTAAGCTAGATGCTCTGCATTTACCCAAGTTTACAGGGCTGGATGGCCGTGGAAAGCATGTTCATAACCTAACCAAAGAGGTTGGTATCAACTAACAAAAATGCTCTAACCAAAGCCAATGGTAGATAATGGCAGATTGGAGAGCTTCCTGATCAATCATGTGATGACAATAAAAGTATTCAATCAACCCTCATTATGCATAACTTCAGACTACAACATGCATGTAAACGTTGTTTCCACAACTATTGGGGTTTCTGAGCAAACTATAAAACCTCACTGGCACATTTCTCTTTCATTTGAATGTACAGTACAGGACAGGACCATCCCCTTTGGCCCATGGTGTTGTGCCAAACATGACTCCAAATTTAGCTAATCCCTTCTGCCTGCCCATGGTCCATATCCCCCCATTCCTTGCTTATTCATGTGCCTATCTAAAAGCTCCTTATCGTATCTGCCTTCACCACAATCCCTGGCAGTATATTTTAAGCACCTACCACTCTGTAAAAAACTTGCCTCTCACATCTCCTTTGAACTTATCCCATCTTACTTCAAATAGGTGACCTCCAGTAATAGCCATTTCAACTCTGAGAACAAGGTCCTGACTGTCAACCCAAACTACACCTCTCATAATTTTATAAACTTGAGATCGCAGATCTCCACTTAGCCTGCACTGCTCCAGGGATAACAATCCTAGTTTGTTCAGTCTCTCCTTATAGCTCATACCCTCTAATCCAGGCAGCATCCTGGTCAACCCATTCTGCACCCTCTCCAAAGTCTCCACATCCTTCCTGTAATGTGGCGACCAGAATTGAATGTAATTGAGTGCCGCCAAACTCGGGTTTGTGTTGTCTGCAAACTTACTAACCAATCCATCTATGTTTTAATTCAAGTCATTTATATACATCACAAACAGCAGAGGTCCCCATATGGCTCCCTGCAGAACATCACTTGTCACGAACTCTCAGCCAGAAAAAAATACCCTTCCATCACTACCTTCTGTTTTCTATGGACAAGCTAAATAGCTACGTTACTATGGGTCCCATGCATCTTAATCTTCTGAATGAACCCTCTATGAGGGACCTTGTTGAAAGCCTTACTAACGTTCATGTAAACAACATCCACTGCTCTACCCTCATCGATCATCCACGTCACCTCCTCAAAGAAATCAATCAAGTTAGTAAGACATGACCTGCCCTGCACAAAGCCATGCTGACTGTCTCTAATTAGGCCATGCTTTTCCAAATGCACGTAAATCCTATCCGTAAGAATCCTCCCCAACAGCATCCTAACCACCGATGTGAGACTCACCAGTCTATAATTTCCTGGATTATTACTATTTCCTCCTTGAACAGAGTAACAAGATTAGTTACTTGCCAATCCTCAGGGACCTCTCCAGTAGTTAGTGAGGATATAAAGATCTTGGTCAAGGCCTCAGCAATCTCTCTTGCTTCTCTCAATAATGTGGGGGTAGATACCATTGGGCCCCAGGAACTTATCCTCTTCAATGCTCTTCAAAATACCCAACACCACTTCTTTCTTGATCTGAAATTGCCCTGGCATATTAACTGATCTCACAATCCTCCATGTCCTTCTCCTTGGTGAAAACAATGCATAGTACTCAATTAGGATCTCATCCATATCATCTGCCTCCAAGCAGAAGGTCCTCTCTTTACTCTTGAATGGTCCTACCCTCTCCCTGGTTATTCTCTGGCTTTTAACATATGTATGGCATGCCTTAGAATTCTCTTGAACCCATTTCATGGCACCTTCTTGCTCTCCAAATTTCCTGCCTGAGTTCTATCCTGGTTTCTTTATATTCCTCATAGACCCTGTCTGATTTTAACTATCTAAACCCTATATGCTTCCTTTCTCTTTTTGACTAAATTCACAAATTCTCTCGACATCCAAGGTTTCCGTATCTTGCTATCCTTATCCTTCCTCCTTACAAGAACCTGCCAATCAGGAGGCCTTTAAACAACTCACATTATGTTAAATGTGGACTTACCTGATATCAGCTGCACCCTTTTCAGTGGAACCCTTTTCCGAACTCAATAGACTGTGAGTGTAACGGACCCATTCCTCAGGATATTTGCTACATTCCAATTAACTTCAAACCTCAAACAATTAATACTAAAATTAGGAATATATGGAACATTATGAAAGTTACAATCAGGAGATTCCTGATCATCTTTATGGATGTTCTGCTTTCAAACAATATGAGATAGATAAGTGGATGTGCTGCGTTTTGGAAAGTCAAATCAGGGTTAGACTTATACACTTAATGGTAAGGTCCTGGGGAGTGTTGCTGAACAAAGAGACCATAGTTCATAGTTCCTAAAATGTTAACTCCCAGGTAGACAGGATAGTGAAGAAGATGTTTGGTATGCTTGCCTTTATTGATTGGGAGGTCATGTTGCAGCTGTACAGGACATTGGTTAGGCCACTTTTGGGTACTGTCTGCAATTCTGGTCTCCCTGCTATATGAAAGATGTTGTGAAACTTGGAAGGGTTCAGAAAAGATTTACAAGGATGTTGCCAGGGTTAGAAGGTTTGAGAAGGAGAGGCTGAATAGGCTGGGGTTGTTTTCCCTGGAGCGTCGGAGGCTGAGGGGTGACCTCATAGAGGTTGATAAAATCATGAGGGACATGGATAGGATAAATAGACAAAGTCTTTTCTCTGGGATGGGGGAAGTCAAAAACTAGAGAGTATAGGTTAAGGGTGAAAGGGGAATGATTTAAAAGGGACATTCAGGGCAACATACAGGGGCAGGGTGGTCTGTCTATGGAATGAACTGCCAGAGTAAATGGTGGAGAGTGGTACAATTACAACATTTAAAAGACATATGGATGGGTATATGAATAGGAAGAGTTTAAAGGGATATGGGTCAAATGCTGGTAAATGGGACGAGATTAACTTAGGGTATTCATGAGTTGGACCAAAGGGTCTGCTTCCATGTTGTACATCTCTATGACTCTATGACTCGATATGATGGAAGAAGTAAATAAACTTGTTAACTGGAACAGCATTGAATATTTCAGTTATGCCAAGTTAAATAAAAACAATGACTGAGTGCAGTTCCCTCACCTTGGCTATAGTACAACCTTCTGATCAGTGGGAAACAGCGCATTATATATTAATGTGTGTAACATGGGGAGTCCGAAACATGAGGAGAAATGAAGTGCACCAATGTTTTGTCCATTCAATTAAATTAATTGAAAGTAAGAAACAGAGCAGCGCACAGCTTTACAATTCAATACCCAATCTTTATCCCCAAACCTGTCTGTGCCCTTAAAAATTTTGATCCATATGTTTAACTCAATTGATCTAATTTGCCCAAGCTTTATGAGCCCATACAATATAAGATGTATTACAAGGAATAAATATCAAAAAGTATAATACTGAAATTAGAACAGAAAATGATAGAGAGGTTGAGCAGGTTTGATGGTGTCTGTGGACAGAGAAACAGAATTAACATTCTAAGTCCTAATCGATACCCAGAAAAGCTCAGTCCTCCTAATTCCATCATCCTTACCCTTCTCCATTCATTTTCAGTATAGTACCTTGTTACAGACTTTCTGGAAGTCCAGATACACCTCATCTACTGTATTTCACTCTCTAGCATATCTACCATCTCACATAACAAATTGTCCTTCCCATCAGGCAACTACCTGATGAAGGAGCAGAACTCTGAAAGCTAGTGCTTCCAAATAAACCTGTTGGACTTTAACCTGGTGTTGTGTGATTTTTAACTTTGTACACCCCAGTCCAAAACCGGCACCTCCAAATCATCCCTTCCTTCGTTAGTGTCAATGATAAGCTATTCCAAACATTTATTAAACTACCATCATTCTTACCAGCACTTAGCAGTAGATTTTTCATGACAATCCCCATTAAGTTTACGTCTGGAGTCAGCTCTGGTCAGAGCCAAAAAACCCCAATGAACTTCCACCCTTGAATACTCAGTTCTTTATTCTATTATTTCTCTCATTCAAACAGGGAGAATGATACCCATCCCACATTTACTTGACTAAAATTTATGTCTTAATGGATTTAAGAATTTAAAAATCACACAACACCAGGTTATAGTCCAACAGGTTTAATTGGAAGCACACTAGCTTTTGGAGCGCCACTCCTTCATCAGGTGGTTATGTTCATCTGGCAACCACCTGATGAAGGAGCAGCGTTCCGAAAGCTTGTGGGCTTCCAATTAAGCCTGTTGGACTATAACCTGGTGTTGTGATTTTTAACTTTGTACACCCCAGTCCAACACCGACATCTCCAAATCATGGATTTATGAAGTAATTGATTTTAATAGTGGAAGTATTATCGACTTGGACATTCTTCTCACTACATGAACTATAGCCTAGTGATGAATGTAAAAGCAGAGAAATGGAGTTGCCCAGGCTATGAGATTTTCACAAGGTTGTGACTGTCACAGAAGTAATACTAGTGATTATCTCAGAATTTTGGATTTGTAACAGCAAGACAAAAGTCACCGCAGATGAATCAGAATTCACAGGCAATTCTGTCTCTGACAATGTTATTGCTGGATCTTCATCATATGCATGCAAAAGTTCAAATGGTATGTTAAGCCATATTTGGAGGAGCAAATTTCCAGTATTTGTATTAGGCAACGGAAAATCTGTAATCTGTTAATGTGTCCCTATTATTTCAGCATCTGCTCTGCTAATTTGGCTCCACATGACAGACTGTCTGCTTGAATGCTGGAATAGTGGAAATCCAGTTTTGAGCTCACTTGTGTGAGAATGAAGGTTCATGGGCGACCAAGAATTGTGTACCTCATTCTGTATACAGCAGCCACTTAAGGGAAATGGACATATAACAGATATAAAGTTTGTACAGCGAAGAAGTTTCTTTGCAGCAGCTTATAAAGCACTTTGGATTCCATAGTTAGGATAAAGCTGGAAAGATGACCAGAAAGGAAGTGACCCTGTTCAGCTCATCAGCGTTATCTATCCAATGAAGCAAAGATGGAGTGCCCAAGAGAAAGTGGCAGCAATGATGAATGTCAAAACAGAGAGTGCAAAAGCAGATACATGAAAAGTTCTGTCGCAAGAAAATCTGCCGAAGGAATGCAAGCCACCTTTTCTCCATATCAAACTCACCGATGAATATATATGGCACAGTGTTTCCTCTCAACCATTACTCTCTGACAGTACTGTAAGCATTGAACTCAAGATAGAACTTAAATATTGCTAAAAGGAGAGAAATTGAAGGCTTGCATTTTGCAATCATCAGGACTAGGACACAAAGAAAAACAGACCTGAAAAATGGGACAACCATTTATAGAGCATGAGGAGAGAATGCTGATTGTTTGGGCCAATAATGACACGGAAATTCATCATGGACAGTTTGACTGTCAATCTTAGATCTCAGACCAGGCAGATAGATTAATTTTTTGGGTGTTGCTTAGGGAATACATCAGAGACGTCTCTGTGTTAGTCTCCATGACTGCTTGCCTCTAAATGAAAAAGCTACAATGTATGCATGAATTTCTTTTGCTTATATAAAACAGGGCGCTGAATGTTTTTGAATTTAGCTTCTTGTACATGTAACTGCAATATGCTACAAGCATAGTCCAGATTATTTAATAAATGCTGTCCAATAGTAGAATTATATCTAACATTGGGCATTGTGTTTGGGGTTTGCTCACACAGGTTGATGGAGAATGATCATGACATTGCCTGCTGTAGGTAGTCTACAAGTGTGTTGTTTGTTATTGATGTCCAACACTCATTGGATGTCTGGCCTACATATCTGGCATCACATCAGCACTGAAACCCATACCACATTACTCATTTTTGTGGTAAGTAAAATATCCTTTTGGATTGGAGACTGTGTTCTATTAGTAGTGAACCCCTCATGGGTTCACTATAAATTGGCAGCATGGGACAGCTAGCTTTACTTGGTATTTAATGTTTTGAGACATCTTAAGCTTCCTAGACCCTTTTAGGAGTTCACATTATGCAGATGCTGACGTGGAGAATGGAGGCTGAATGTTCTTGACTGCTGAAGTGTTCCCCGAACTAGGAGGGAACCATCACACATGTGATCACCACTCACCACGTACACGGCAGATATTCATGTGACTCACCAAGGCAAGGATGCCCCGAGGCATGGTAGATTGGTGAGACCATGCAAACGCTACAATAATGGACGAATGGACACCATGCAACAATCGCCAGACAGGGATGTTTCCTCCCAGTTGGGGGAACACTTCAGCGGTCAGGGCCATTCAGCCTCTGATGTTCGGGTAAGTGTCCTCCAAGGCAACCTTCGAGATACATAACAGTACAGAATTGCTGGGCCAAAACTGATCGCCAGGTTCCATATCTATGAAGACGGCCTCAACCGTAATCTTAGGTTCATGTCAGGCTACATGTCACCCCACCACACTCTTTGTATCTGTGAAATCTTCCTTACTGTCCTGTTTTGATACCATCACCTTGATCTCTCTATCTTCATTAATTTGTACAATTTTGGATTACTTATTACCTTGGTTAGGCCCTCAGCTTGCGACTCTTATGCCTGTCATGTTATTCCAGTCATTTGGTTGATCCATGAACCTTATTTTTAATTTTTTGTAATTATCTTTCTGCTTCATTTAATTGGATTATAAGTCATCCCTTCACTTGTTGACACTTTACTTACACCATTTGTACGCTCTTTTGATCTCTCTCCCTTGACTTCTCTGCCTCTAAATTCTGTGTTTTATGTTTCTCTCTCACTTCACTCCAAAAGCTTGTGATTTCAAATAAAAGTATTGGACTATAACCTGGTGTCATGTGATTTTTGACTTTTGTCCACCTTTAAGGTGTCTACTCAGCAATAGGTCAGGGATTGACATGGAGTTGGTAACCTATTTTCAAAATACACTTCTCAACAGTGAATAAAGAACACTTTTATTTTTAAACTCTTGTTGATGTGATTCAGGACTATAGAAGATGGATTCATGGATTCAGAATCTGGTTTTGTCACTTCATTAATGAATTTTATTTGAAAAACAACCTTCTGTCTCATTCAGAACATGACTGCCAGATATAAAAGAATAGGACTTATCAGGAAATTATGGGGTGATAGTTTGACACTGAGATTTTAAAAAAATTATTATATTTGTACCATGTAAAATAAACAATTAATTTAGTTCCACAGTGAAACAAAGCCGGAATATATTAAGCCAAAAATCTCATTTCATGCAGAATATGTTACAGACTGTGACCGATATTTTACTTTCACTTGTATCTTTTATTATTTCAACTTTAGTAAGAGATTCCAGTCTGATGGCTAAACACTGGGGAACAGCATCTGTGTCAGTTTGTTAATATAATAAAGTTGTCTTTCTGAATCCCTTAATTGTTCTCAATCACGTTTTGCTGATGTCACTCTTTGGACAAGACTCTACTGCAGGTGCAATGACCACACACTGATCCAGTGGATTATTTGTACAGTGTTCTTGGGGTCATTTAGGTCCTGCACAACTTTAAATTGGAAACAGGTCTGTTTCTTCAGCAGATGAGAAGAAAACGTTTGAAATTGAAGATATTATTCTAACATGTAAAGTAACAGATAATCTGGGAGTGTCTTGTCTACTGTAACCTAACTGGGCATTTGAGGCGAGTCATAAACCATGACACTGAAACGTATTTACTTTGGATACAATGGAACCCTCAGGGTATGTTAGAGCTTTTAACTCACTCCAGATATCTATTATTTGTATAAACCGCTTTTATTTAATGAGTATGCACTGTGTGAGAGACCATTGAAAAATATGTTTTTCCAGTAACTCACCCAGCCACAGAATGGGAAAATTTAAGTTCTGTCTTTGCTAATGGAATTTCAATCTCAACAGAACTGGCACACTTGAAGGGGCTAATAGAAATCACAAGGCACTTGCCCACCAAAGAAGGAAAATAGGCAAACATGAAAGAATCTCTCAGTCCTGGACAACATAGATAGAGAGAATTTGTTTTCATTGGTGGAAGGCTGCAGAACAAGAGGATGCAGTTAATTGGCAAAAGAACAATTAGTGGCATGAGCAAAAGTGTGGTTAGACTTGTCAGTTTATTGTGGAAACTACTGCTTGAGCAGATGGCGGAGATTGGTTCAATTTTGAAAAGGAATTGGATATGCACCTGAAATGAAAATACTTACAGGACCACAGGGAAGTGAGACTAGGTGAGTTGCTCTTGCAGACAATCAAGAAGAATCTGATGGGTTGAATGGCCTTACTGTGTGCTGTAATAACTCAATGTGTTGATAATTAGCAACAGGATTCTCCAGTGATGGCCAAATACAGTGGACTAAATTACTGACAGTTATCAAGGAGATCCATGAGTATGTGTTTAGGCACACACACCACATTTTACTCCATTGTTAATATTTATTATATTTAAGAGAATACTGGGAGGCATTCATTGTTTCCAAATATTAAAACTGTGCAAAGAAATTCAATGACTTACGCAGGTGCTCCTAAGGACTGAAAGCACTTAGTTTCAATGTAGCATCAAAATGAAGCCTCAATGGAATGGCCCATTTCAATAATTTCAGCATAAGCAAAACATGGATCAATATCGTATGAAAGATTGCAAATGCAAGCATCATTCATTTCTTAAAGATGCTATCATTATTGTATCCAGTGGAATCTTTTAGAAACACACACCATAAATCCAGTTGTGCAAACCCCCTACCATGTGTAACATCACCACTAGCTTGAATATTTGTATCAGTAAAATTAAAAGCAATGACAAAGATCTGACAATGCAATGAATTCTGGTGGGTATTGTGAGGCCAACACCAGGAGGCAGTCTCACACCATTTCAGCTCCAGCTATTGCAATGATTGGGACTAGTGTGAAGTCAATTTTAACTCGTTCTTGTATATTCTAGCAGCCCATTTGCAATATTTTCAAAATTTATTCTCATTATAAAAGGATTCCCATGTAAGTATTAAGTTGCACCCTGGTGAAGCTGGTTTTAAAAAGAAGAAGCAGTATAATCTTTGAAATGCATTGGTTAAAATTGGTCTATAATTTTAGATGCTGTCAATCAGGAATGCTCAGTTTATGCTTTTAGAAACCTTGGATAAAGCTTTTGCTCATCTTTCCTAAAATCCCCTAAAGTGGTTCAGTGTCAAACTTTGTTTGATAAGATTCCTGTGAAGTGACTTGGAATGATTAACTAATTGCTATTTAAATTTGAGTGCTCTTTTTGGGACCATCAGTTTATCTACATGTTTTCTGCTGTTTTACCTCCTTACGCTCCTGAACCTAATTCTGTTGTTACAATGGTTACACTTACCTTGAGGCAGTTGCCACAATCGCTGTCAACTCTGGTGCCTTCTTCACCACCCACGTTTTAATGCATTGACACCTTTTTGAGGAGCACAAAGTAGATGGTGATGACTCAGGCTTGAAATTATCTTACAAATCAATATAATTGCTATATGAAGAGGTTGAACCTCTGACTGCATTCACCAACAATGATTGAGGCACTGTTCTTTGGAAACCCAAACTGTACTTCACTGTCTCCCAATTGGACTCATGCATGTGACACGTCTGTGGAAAGACAGAGACATTCCAACATTTGGCAGATGGATCATGACTTCTTGAGATCATCTGTGTTGAACACATTGATCAATAGTGTCAGTTATTCCACAAGAACCTACATTGTGCAGTCAAGAAGCAGAATCAAACAATTGAATATGTACTCCCTTTCCGTAAAAGAAGAAAATCCCTTTTACGATGTCACTAGAAAACTCTTCAGTCCCACACCCAATATTTTTATTGACACTGTTTCTTTGTCACAACCATGCAAAAGTAAATGTGTGATAGATTAAGCTGGAAAGACACCTTTTCACTAATAAAATACAGAACAAATTGACTATTAGACAGGCCAATTTCTTAATTTATAAAACTCATAAATAGCATATAAATAGATTAATAGATTCAACCCGACAACATCTGATATATCAACTTTAACACAAAATGCTAAAAGCATTGAGCACTTGTTTCCATATTATAAATGCAAGAGACCTGAATTATGCAACATAGTTTAAGTACTTGTTTAGCAAAATGTTCTTAATTGTGCAACAGTTTTATTATTTTATATTTATTTTAATGATTGTGCTTCTGTTTTGTATTATGATTATTTATTTTATTTGTGCCATAATTACAATTTAGCTCTTGTTGCCTTGATGACTTTTTCAGTAAATCAGCAAACTAACACTAATATCAATGATTTCTCTGAGGTTTCTCAGCAGACATTAATGTACGACACTATTAGAAGAGGGCTATTGTTTTATCCGGCTGTGATTGTTACTGAGAGATAAAACCCATTAAAAATATTTTCTCTCATCAAAATCAAGGCATGTAAACTCTGCCAAACCTGGTATTGTACTCAGTCTAAGGTTCATAATTCTTTTTTCAGATAAGGCTACTCTAACTTGAAAGTACATTTCTTGTTGTAACACATCAATGGCCAATTTACAATATTTCTAACAGAAAGGATAGTTTGCACCATGAACGGATCCATTCCAGTAACGAGAATGTTATTCAATGCAGTCTGGACTTAGCTTATTCTTGATGGTTCAAATTTGCTGAATTATTCCCACTGGAAAGTACACACACAGCAAAGGGAGTGTTGTGATAATGCATGTGTATGAGTCCAAAACTCCATTGCTCACAATACTGCAAGTTTCATTGGGGCCCACTGCAGTTTGCACAATCTGTGGGATTGTGTAGAGGTGCCTGGATCACTTTGATGCCTGCCTGCAGAACATAGCTGCAAAAAGGCCATGTCTATCTGGAGCTATTACTTCATCTTTGGTCTTGTGAGGAATCAAATAATTGAGAATTCATTGCAATCTCTAGACATGATATTTAATCATGAAATGGAGGGATTGAGTTAGGGTTACAATAAATATCCAACCAGCTGAATAATATTTCTGGATCCTGGAGCAGAAATAGCAATGAAGCTACAGAAAAGCTGAAAGGGAAGGGGACCCTCAGGAAGGGAGTTTTTCTTTGATTACAGCATTGCAGAGTGTTCGATAACTGCATTGCATTTCTTGTGCACTGTCTCAAGTCTTGATCTTCATCAGTACTTTGCACCCACATCTGGTGTACAGGGAGAGGTATCTGGAAGCAATCGAAACAATCTGAGGAATGGTAACAAATTAGTTTTGGCATTGACCAGTCCAGAGGAAAACAAAGTTTATTTTTCAGATTGATGCCCTTTAATTGGAAAGATTAGCTCAGTTGCCCCCCTCCACCTGCTATACCTGCAGTATTTGCTGTTTTAATTTCTGAATATTCAGCATCCATGGTATTTTTTGCTGTTTTTGCATTGATTGAGAAGCTTGTACCAATAATCTGGAAGTATGAACGCAAATCCCAGCACGCCATTTGGAGCACTTAAATTAGCTCAGTTTAATAATTCTGAAGTTAACATGGTGACAATGTAGTTACTGGATTGTCATTAAACCCCACTCGGTTTATGTGTGTCCTTCAGGGAAGGTAATCCTTACGCAGTCTGCCTTCCAGACCAGCAGAAATATGGCTGATCATTAATTGTCTTCTGAAAGGACAGAGCAAATCATTCACATTTGCCAAAGGATTTTCGTCCATGACTAAAGTTGAAAGAATTTCCAGCTTCACAAGCCCCACTTATAAAAATGGACACCCTGGCATCAGTGTAAGTAAGTGGTGGTAGGGATCCCTGGGTGTCAGGCTTGTTAACCCTGGGACAAGAGCAGAGGCTGTTGGACCTGGAGCTGACCTGGGTGGTAGGTCTGCTTCAGTGCTCAGGCACTCTACATAAGTGTGTCAAAGAAAAATCCCTCTAGCTCTCACTCCTCATTCCACCATCTGCCATGATAGGATTTGAACTTGGGTCCCCAGACATTAGCTGAGTTTGTGGATTATTAGTGTAATGTTCTGAAGGTGTACTGTACCTTTAAGTGAGACTGGAAGCTGGCACAGACTTAGAGAGACACAGAGAGTACTGAAAGAATTTAAAATATAACATTTGACTGAGAAACCAATAGTGCAGATGAGTTGCCATCATATAAAAGCAAATTCACATTTGGTCAATCAGTTCAAAATATGCCTAAGATACCAAAATCCAATAAAATTTGAATTTTGTATTTTGGTAATATTAAAACCAATGAAACGATCCTATGTTTTGGGGTATAAAACTGGACATTTTGAACAGTTAAAAGGGAGACCTGACAAGTCACCAACAAGCACAGACTGCGAGCAGAACAGCTCTCCAAAAGGTACCTGTCTATAAGATGTTTGCGCAGCAGAATATCAAAAAGACGACAGAGGAAAATCTGCAGAGGAAGATACAAAGAGAAAATTTGACAGCTGACTGGTTTTGAAAGTTGCATTTTTTTTGTAAATCTTATTGGGATTTTTTATTGGACTAATTTGTAGAGTGGGAGTTAAAAGTTAGGTTTAAGAGAAATGAGTTGTAAATAGTTGGTGGTTTTAATATTCTCTGTTGGACTTAAAGAATAAAGTTGTTTTTACTTTAAATAGTGACCTCTGGGATAGTTCTTTGCCTCTTGAATTTTAACAGATTACAGCATGGGGGTGAATCTTTTCTGTGTGGCTGGTTTAAATTAACTGAGGGGTTTATCCTGTGTTGTAACAGTAGTAATAATACCACAGGAGGCAGCTGATGACTAAAATGGCCAGCTGAGTCCATGAATTGTCCATTTATGAAATGAGATCTAATGCTGTTCCTGTCCCTGCAACAATAGGAAGTACCACATTTGCAATTTTTGAGCTTCTCTATATTTTTCACCAGGATGGAGAGACTTTCCATTGGTGCAAAATGTCAGACCCTATGCCTTCAATCCAAAAATCTCAACACACCTTTTGCAATTCTACTTTTTTTCCAACCAAAGGCTTTTCCTATACTTCCAGGTTCTTGAGAAATAATGCACTACTCCTGGGAGTAAACAGTAGCGTGCCAAAGCTCACACAAGTTCTCTTTGATTTTACACAGTTCTCTGTTTCTCCATTCTCCTGATGTGATTTCATGGGATTTTCCGAACAGCATCCTGATAGGCAGACACTCCTATTCTCATTTTATACCTTATCATTATGAACACCCCAGCCCAGTCAAACAGGAGCTTCAATGTATTTTTGTTTTGTGACTTCAAGTCAGGAAAAATAACTTCTTTTCTGATTACCGACAAATCGTGGTCCATAGTTCTTTACAGTTCCTGCAAGATTTTCTCTCTCTCTCTGCCTCAAAGCTGCTCTCAAGCTTACTGTTTTCATGAGAAAAGACCAGATAAAATCCAAAACAAAATGAGAAATTTCCCCGAAATCTCAACTCACATCACTGTAGCACATCTGAAATCTCCCAGATATAACTTTATAGTAACTAACTTTATCTTTAAATCATTCCTTTGATTCTCAGGCCCAACAGATGAATTTATATCCAGGGTCAAGATTAGAGTGATGCTGGAAAAGCACAGCAAGGTCAGGCAGCAGCTGAGGAGCAGGAAAATCGATGTTTCGGGCAAAAGCTCTTCATCAGGAAAGGGCTGATGAAGGGCTCCTGCCTGAAAGGTCGATTTTCCTGCTCCTCGGATGCTGCCTGATCTGCTGTACCTTTCCAGCACTACTCTAATCTTGCCTCTGATCTCCAGCATTGCAGTCCTCACTTTCGCCTAGATGAATTTATATCTCCCCTGAGGGCTACTGCAATCTTACTAATCTCACTGGCTTCATTACAAACCTGAGAAGCATCTATTGTTCACTCTTTTCATCCCTCTTACTCTGATGTCTTTAAATAAATATTGATATCTTCTGGATTGTAATTATCTAAAGTTTTACCAGTTTCTGAAACCCATTTTTATTTCCACTCATCTTACGTATAAAAATTAAATCTTTTGCTTAAAAGCTATATTATTAAGGTGTGTGTATCATAGAGCTAACAATGCAAACGATTTCCCTCATGGCTAATATCCAGTATTCTGTATATCTATAAAGAAAGGAAGTTGGAATTTTAGAATATACTTCATAGTCAAAGACCATGCATCGCTAAAATCGTATTTTTAATTATGCTTATACATATTGCCATTTATATTTCTGTCTTTCCCATTAGGGCTTGATTTTTTTTAACAATATTATCTTACTTAACCTCCTTTAATCATTCAACCTCCTTGTCCCTTTAAAGTGTCCAGTTTACCTCATCTTTTAAATTGCCCATTCTATGCTCTACAGTTTCTCCCTCCATCTTCCATATTAGTTTATACCCTTTTGCACAATTAAAGTTAATCCCCTTCATGATTGTAAGCCTGAGCTGTATTCAAGTATAGCACATCTCTTTCTCCAACGGACCCGGGAATCAGACTTCTCCCCTCCTATGTCATTGTGAGATTGTGTAACATGGTTAATAGTGAGTTGCCAGCCTGTTTTGCTTTTCTCCCAAATTTTATTTGAATTGGAGTCAATGAAGAACTGCCACCATCTCTGTCTTGTTTAATGCTATTGTACAGAAAGAAAGAGCAAGACTTTGTGCGCATGACCATGATACATTTGGTAGCATGGCCATTTAATTCGATAGGAGGGGCAGGCAAGGATCCTGCCAGCTTTCTGCCTCCTCCCTAGAAGGAAAGCCCCATCACCATATCAGGTCCTTAAGTCAAAATTACTAGGCAATTGACCAGATGAGAAGAGATAAACATCCCTCATTTTCGTAAAAACACCTAAAAGAACAGCGGATGCTGTAAATCAGGAGCAAAAGCAGAAATTGCTTGAAAAGCTCAATTGCTATTCTGAGGGAGAGTCACTGGACCCAAACCATTAACTCTGATTTTTCTTCATAGATGCTGCCAGTTCTACTGAGCTGTTACAGCAACTTCTGTTTTTATCCCTCATTCTTCTTTGCCAGTCCCAACAAAGTTTTATGTTCTTTTTAGCACAAGACCACAATTTCCTTCAATTGTTCAATCCGCTAAAAGTTTGTTAACTAATTTACTGGAGCTCCAAGGAGTGAATCACAAGATTGTTCTGAATTTTTAAAGAAAGATGTTTATTACCTGCTAATATCTAGAAAAACATTAAATACCCAGCATCAAGCATAGAGTCTGCATGCAATACACACACACACGTACAGACACACGGATAGACACACACAGACACACACGTATACACACACACACACACAGACACACAGACATGCACACACACGTACAGACACACATACAGACACACACACGTACAGACACGCGTACAGACACACACACATAGATACACAGACACACACACACATACAGACACGCAGACACACACAGACACAGACAAGCAGACACACACACATACACACACACAGACACACACACATGCAGAAACACACATACACTCACACACCATCAGCAATCGTGGACATTGTCGTTACCTTTTGATTATTGATTTCCCGCTGTTTCTTTCCAGTCACTGTGAATAAACCTTCCCCAGCCTGTGCTCATTTCTGCAGTCTAAAAATCACCTCCTCTCCCCTGCAATAAAGCAGTGGTTTAGTCATGTAATCTATCTGCTGAATGTTAATTTGCCCAGGCTTGATAATTGTAGATGATGCCTGATAAACATTCTGATGATAGTGTAAATCAAATAGTACACAAGGACCTTTGCACCCCTGTCAGGAGTTTGGGGAGATAACTGGTTTGGGTAAAGTGTTAATTTCAGCTCAGATCAGTTTTTGTTTAATTCACATTGGATTCATGAAACATGGCTGACCTCCGTGGACATTTTTACATTAGTGTTGTGATCCCCTTTTAAACCAGTTTCAGTCCATGAGAAGTTCAAGCGTTAAGTCAGTCAATGGAATCCAAAGCTCAGTAGTCCATATTTTGTATCATTGTGACAATGCCCATTGAATGGACTTACAGAATTCTTCAATTGCTGCTGAAAACAATAACGGGAGATCACAGCAGGTCAGACAGCATCCATGGAGAGAGAAAGAGCAAGCTAGGTTCAGGGCTGAAGTAAAGTGTGGAGGGGGCAACATTTATGCTGTAGTTTGGGTGTAGGGTTGGGTGGGGGGAGGGTAGTGGGCATAAGGTGCCGGTGAAGAAAAGGTGCTGATAGTTCAGTGATCAGAATGTGAGAATGGCACAACTATGGTGTGTCTCCTGCCAGACTTGAAAGGACTGTAAGTAGGATAGGGGAGGGGTGGACATGCCAATTGATTTTTCAATTTGTGATCAAGGCCCATTCACATGAGATTCCTCTTAAGGTCTGTCCTCCCCTCACTGATCTGGGTCTGACTTTTATTATTTAGGAAAGTGTGAATCCTGTCGTTAGTACTGCAAAACAGTATGACTGTATATTTTGATGTGGAGGTGCCAGTGTTGGACTGGGGTAGATAAAATTCAAAATCACACAACACCAGGTTATAGTCCAACAGGTTTATTTGGAAGTACAGTACTGGCTTTCGGAACACTGCTCCTTCATCAGGTAGCTGTGGAGCAGGATCATAAGAGAGAGAATTTATAGCAAAAGATCACAGTATCATGCAACTGATATCATATTGAACAAACCAGATTGCAGTTACGTTTTTCATCTTTTAGCAAGTTTCGCTTCATTAATATATAAATTCCAGAACTTCTTTTTCATTGAGAGAATTTATAAATTCTAAATGCAAATTTACAATTGTAAAACATTTGCCTTTCCAAATTGTCATTATTTATGATTTACCGTCATTTAGTTTTAATCGGTCATTTAGTTTTAATCAATGCAACTACTTCATGATGAGTAAGTCAAATTATATATTTTATTATAGTTATGCTTAAATTCATATTATTTTCACTTCTCAGATTTCCGTCCAATTGCAATTTAACCAGTTTTAAACAAACGTACAAGGAATAGCAAGTCATACATTGATGTCATCAAAGTTTTCTCTACAGCTTCATTGAGAGAATTTATAAATTCTAAATGTAAATTTACAATTATAAAACATTTGCTTTTCCAAATTGTCATTATTGTGATTGCCCCTCTCTAAGAAAACAATCATTTAGTTTTAATCTATGCAACTAATTCATAATGAGTAAGACAAATGATTACATGGTGGCTCAGTGGTTAGCACTGTTGCCTCACAGCACCCGGGTTCGATTCCAACCTCTGGCAACTGTCTGTGTGGAGCTTGCACATTCTCCCTGTGTCTGCGTGGGTTTCCTCCGGGTGCTCCGGTTTCCTCCCACAGTCCAAAAATGTGCAGGTCAGGTGAATTGGCCATGCTTAAATTGTCAATTAGGTGCATTACTCAGAGGGAAAAGGGGTTTGGGTGGGTTACTCTTCGGAGGGCTGGTTTGGGCCGAAGGGCCTGTTTTCACACTGTAGGGAATCTGATTCGCCTTTTATACCAGTTCTGGAAAAGGTGCTATGTACCTTAGAATCTGCATTCTGCCTGTCACTCTATGTGCAGCCTGAAACATATAATGTGAAATTCATTAGTAAGAACTGAGCTTTTCTTTGTTGAATTGTTTGCTGTCTTTGTTTCTAGGAATGGCGCCATTCTGCCAGCATGAAGTCTTTTGGCATCCATAGCTCAGTGCACTCTGCCAGCACGGTGATTATTAAAGACATAAAGACACAGAGCTGTCTAAGTTCATTTGAGTCAGATGTTTGAACTTTTAATTTACTCCAGTCCACATTACGGACACAATCTGTGCAAAAGAAAATTAAACTCAAATCTTCACAGAATTTGAACACTGTGTACCTGCTTGTTAAGTGAAGCTGTGAGGATTCCTTCAAAGGACTCATTTGTGGTTTCCTCTTTATTTAAAAAAAAGAAATTGCTGTTCAAAAAAACAAAGCACAATTGTCTATGACTGAGAAGGTTTCACTGCTGTGCCACATTTTGCATGGTGACGTGGAAAAGGAAGGAGGAGAGTTGAGGTCCGGCAATGATTGTTTATGGACTGGGGGTCAAAGGTTAAAAAGCAGGACCTCCATGATCGAAAACCTCTGGATTACATCCAATGCTGTGTACCAGCTAGGATAGAAACATGATGAACTGGTAGGTCTATGCGTGATCAGAAATATAATGCAGGAGGGAGGGTTTTTGATTCCTGGGACACCAGCACCAATTTCATTGCAGAAATGATGTTTTTTAATCGACTTGTTCAGTTATGCTGTGACACACCTCTGGAGTGAGTGGGACATGAACTCAGACTTTCTGCCCAAATGTAGGGACAGAGGCAGAAAAGACCAGATCAAGATGGATGGGCGACACCTAACATAGCTGTGGTCAATAACTGTTTGGATGGTTAATTAGTCCCAAGGGAAGATGCGGGGAAACTCAATCTAACTTGGCAAGTGTGGCACTGGAGGGGTTGGTATTAAATTATAGGAACCAGATTCATGGAAGATGAGTAAAGACTCTTTGAGTCAGAAGAAATATAGATTTGCATGGGTTCAATGAAATTAATGGAAATTTTTTTAGGGATGATATTAAAATTGGTCAGATGAGGGCAGGTTTGGGTGCTTCATATGCAAGGGTAAAAAAAAAGGAAAGAGAAAGGGGAGCAGATTGAATTAAATATTTAATTAGAAAGAGAAAATTCCTTGAGATGTCAAACACAGAATCTATTTGGTGACAGTCAAAAAATAATAAAGGAACTTTTATGTTAGAGCGTTTTGAGAAGATTTGTAGCTCAGGTTGAGGTTCTGGATGTGGGTTTGCTCACTGAGCTGGAAGGTTTATTTTCAGCTCTTCAGCTCAGGTCAGCAAGCAAACCTTCCAGCTCAGCAAGCAAACCTACATCCAGAACTTTTATGTTACTTCTTATATTGTACAAGCTAACAATCAAAATGAGAGGGAGGTAGGGCAACGGATGTGCAAAGACATTACTGAGTGATAAAAAGACTAGAAAGTGGTGATAATGAGAGAATCTAACCATAACAAAATTGAATTGGGTGGTAGTTGTGTTTTTGAAAGAGAAGAGGGAAGAATCTTTTAGTATTGTCTGAGATAAAAGTAATGAGGATGAGGTAACAGGAAGACTGGTTGTACTTAAAGTGGATGAGTCATCCAGATATGATAGATTGAATTTGCTTAAGGAAGGAAGGAAGGAAGGGTAGAATTGTCAAGGTGTTGGTCACAATCATCTCCATAAATAGGAGTTGTGCAAAGGACTTAAGGATGGAACCAATTACAACATTGCTCAAAGATGAGAAAAGAATAAACCTGGTAATATCCGGCCAATCAGTTAACCATTGATAAAGGAGTTCTTTGAAACAATATTCAGGGAAAATTAATCATCACCGGGATAAGGTAATAAGTGCCAACATAAAGTTATGAAGGACATATTATCTTGATTATTTTGTTTGCTTTTCAGGATTGAATGAGTGTAGTGCTGTTATTGTAATGTATACAGATCTTCAAAAAGTCTCTCAGAAGTAAGCTCCTATGAGTATTGTTCACAAGACTGAGTCCCATAAGCTGAAAGAGGTCATAGAAACATTAATTCAAAATTGTATAAAAAGTATTAAACAGAGTTTGTGTGCTCTGTTTACTGTGTACTGATAGCAAGAGGTAACAACATGGGTCAACAAAGTAGACAATAAAGGATCTGAAATCCTGGAATTTATAAATAGAGGTTTAAAACATAAAAGCGAAAAAATACTGCAATATCGATATCAAGCACTTTTTAAACCCCAGAAGTAACAGTATGTCTAATTCTGGCAACTCAACTTAGGAATTTAGAATGTGAGGGCACAGAAGTGGTTGAAGCAGATAGTTCCAGGTTTGAGGAATTTCAGTTACATGTAGAGACAGGAGTATAGCTTTCTTTTTTGAGTAAATGATGCTCGGAAAACATTTGTAGAATAATTTAAAATTATGAAGTGTTTAGATAAAGTAGATAAAAAGAAACTGTTTCCAGTGGCGGAAATGTCCAAAGTCAAAAAACAATTCTTTCCATGTGGATTGACCAGAGTCTCCCCAAAGCAGCCATGCTGTCCCTGTAAGGATCCTGGAACAGACTCTATCCATGATGGGAGACAGAGAGACCATTGAGAGAGCTGGGGCTAGCTGGAATTGAGGGAGCTCAGTCGTGGAGGCAGTGGCAGCATTGGCATTGCAGCTTTGGCTAGATCGGGACTTTGACTCTCTCTCAGAGAGCAAGACCAATGCAAGAAGAGCAAGTCCAACATAACAGTGAGGGAGCTCCCCTGGCTTCTGCAACAGTGCTGAGAGCAGGCAGCCTGAGGTTTCCCAACATCTGTGGCAAGCAAACGCCCGTAGACCAGGCTAAAATGGAGGAGATTGAGTCCTTATAGGGAGTGCAAGCCGAGCATTGTTAAGCATTTACGAAAGTGGGCAGTTTTGAACTTTTAACTTTGCTTCGTTATTTTTCTACTTAATATTAAGTACGACTGAAATGTTAAACTTTTAACTTTAGTTTTTATTTGACTTTGTATCTAAGATTTTGCACCAAGGTACATTTGTACCTATGATGGCACCAGGGAATGGCGACATTGTACACTTTTCACTGTACTCCTGTACTTGAGTACTCATGACAATAAAATTTGATTCTCAATTCCAAGTGTTAAGATGATCAGCAAAAGATACAAACATGGCATGAAGAAAATGTTGTTCACCCAACCAATGGCTGCGAGTTGCAAGCATGGCACAGCAGTGTATACTGAATCAATCAGGATTCCTCATGTAGAGCTTTTGCCTGAAAGGTTGATTCTCCTGCTTCTTGGATGCTGCCTGACCTGCTGTGCTTTTCCAGCACCACACTCTCGACTCCAATCTCCAGCATCTGTAGTCCACACTTTTGCCTGTACAGAGTCAATAGTCTACCTTCAAAAGGGAGCCTGATGAATTTTCAATTGCATAATTATGAAGAAACAGCAACCAAGTGGGACTAAATGAATTTATTTGGAAAGAGTTGATGCAGATTCAATGAAGCAAATAGATAGCTTTGGACTGTGATATTCCTTTTACAAGTCTAATGCTTACAGAGGATGTCTGGTTTTCTTTGACCTTCATTGTGGCTGGAGCTTTAACCATCAGCTACACATGAAAAAGTCACAATCATAATTCTTCATTCATCTAATTCATAAATGGAAAATGACAGGCAGTCCATACACTAAGTTGCCCTAGTGAGAGCAGCTAATTCAATTTTCTGTCCTATTGTACACTAGACAATTTAACTCCAGAATTTATTTTTGTAAGAATCACCAATACTAACAACAAGCCAGTCAGTCTGTGGTATCTATGCACTGGCCCATTGGATACCTGCATTGTATGGAGTAACATAGGGTCATACTGATTAAGAATTTATCAAATGTGATCCCTGCACTGTGCTGAATTGGTTTGCTTCTACCAGAGATGCTGTCAGATCATTAAAACCATTATCTATTGCATCCTCAGAGCAGTTTTGCAGCTCTTAATCATTATTGCTGGAAAATCACTCCCTCAATTGGGCAGGAGAGGTGCAAAAGTATTAAGAGAAAGTATCCACTGAGCTTCTGCTAACCTCCTGCTAATGTTAATGGTGGCCAATCAGGAGAATCCCTGAGAAAATTACCTGAACTGGCTGCGAGTTGCAATGCATGGCACAGCAGTGTATACTGAATCAGTCAGGATTCCTCATGTAGAGCTTTTGCCTGAAAGGTTGATTCTCCTGCTTCTTGGATGCTGCCTGACCTGCTGTGCTTTTCTTTGGTGTTTTGTGAGGAAAGACCTGAATTGGTCACTTACTGACAACTCATGTGTTACGTTCATGCACATAGACTAATCAAAGTGATGTGTCCAAAGCTTTTGTGAGACAATATGGAATGGGAGTCATGACTATAAGTGAAGCGAAATCTCAGTTCTTCTTTACAGAAATAAGACAAAATTACTGCAGCTTTTGAAACTCTAATGGTTTGATTGCTTGTGCAACCTGGTACATCCTCTTAGCCTGTCTCTTGGCTCAAACCTTTCTAACTGCTCTGCTGTGCCCTGCCTCAGCTCTGCTTTCACTGCCAAAGCTGTACAGTGTTCCATGCACTCGTAGAGTCATCCAGCCATGCACTCATGCAGCATGAAAACAGAGCCTCCCATCCAACCCGACACCGCTGACCACACATCCCAATCTGACTGAGTCCCATTTGCCAGCATTTGACCCACATTCCTCTAAACCCTTCCTATTCATGTGCCCATCCAGATGCCTTTTAAATCTTACAATTGTATCCGCCTCCACCACTTGCTCTGGCAGCTTGTTCCATGCACACAGCACCCTCTGCGTAAACAAGTTATCCCTCGGGCCCTTTTTAAATCTTCCCCCTCTCACCTTAAACTTATGCCCTCTAGTTTTAGACTCCCCTACCCTCGGAAAAATACCTTGTCTATTTATCTTATCCATGCCCCTCATGATTATGTAAACCTTTATGAAGTCACCCCTCAGCCTCCGACACTCCAGGGAAAAAGCCCTAGCCTATTCAGCCTCTCCCAAGAGCACAAACCCTCCCCCCCACCACCGCCCCCCCCGGCCCCAATCCTGGCAACATCCTTGTAAATCTTTTCTGCAACCTCTCAAGTTTAACAACATCCTTCCGATAGAAGAATGACCAGAATTGTATGCTGTATTCTCAAAATGGCTTCCTCAATGTGTTGTAGAGCTGCAACCTGACATCCCAACTCTTACACTTGATGTTCTGACCAATGAAGGCACCACCCTATCCACCTGAGACTCCACTTTCAAAGAAATATGAACCTGCACCCTAAGTCCCCTCCCTCAGAACAGGGAGGAAGGGTCATTTGACCAAAGTGCTAACTCTGATGTCTCTCCACAGATGCTGCCAGTCCTGTTGTGCTTTTCCAGCAATTTTGGTTTTTGTTCCATATAGACAACGTCTATCACTTTGCCTTCACCAATCCTCTTTGTCACCTCTTCAAAAAACTCAATCAAGTTAATGAGAAATGATTTCCCACACACAAAGCTGTGCTGACTATCCCTAATCAGTCCTTGACTTTCCAAGTTCATAGAAAAGCTAAGATATTTGGTTGCAAAAATGTAAATGCTTTGAACTGTGAATTTTTGCTGAGGTAAATTGGGTAAGTAACTGATTGTAAAGGTTATTCATTATGCAGTTTACATAGGAACATGCACATTAGGAGCAGGAGTCAGCTTTTAGCCCCACAAGCCAACTCTGCAATTCAATAAGAACATGACTGATATTCAACATTCCTGCTGATCCACTTTCAATCCTGTGCTTATCAAGAATCTATCTACCTCTACCATGGGAATATTTAAAGCTTCTACTTCCATTGTCTTTTGAGGAAGACAGTTCTGAAGATTCATGACCCTCAGTGAGAAAAGCCTTCTATTCATCTCTATCTCAAATGGACAACCCTGTATTGAGAAACAGTGTCCCCCTATCTCATTAAAGGAAATATCCTTTCCACATCTACCCTATAAAAACCCTTCAGGATATTACATGTTTCAAATGAGTTTCCTCTTCATCTTCTAAACTCCAGCAGACAAAAGCCTTCCATCAGAAATTCAATCTTGCATTGGAAGACAAACAGTGGTCAGCACTGCTGCCTCACAGCACCAGGGACCCGGGTTCGATTCCAGTCTCAGGTGACTGTCTGTGTGGAGTTTGCACATTCTCCCCGTGTTCCTAGCAACCTCATTCTGAATATGAATCATCACTCCCCCAGTACCATACCTCACTCTGAATGGTGAACCATCACTCCCTCAGTGCCAAATAATGTAAAGGGAATTTCAGAAAAATAAACAAAACCCCTCAGTATCCACCTTTTGTTTATTTGGTCAAAAGAATGTGTTTGTGTCACTGGCTTGACCAGCATTTATTGCCCATCATTAATTACACCTAGTGAAAGTTTATTGAACTGTTGCGGTACTGGAGAGGTCAGGAACACTACAATGCTGTTAAAAGAAGGGAAGTCCAGAATTTTGGCCAGTTCCAAGTCAGGATGGTGTGTGACTTACAGAGAAGCCTGCACAGAGTGGTCTTTCCATGTACTTACTGCCTTTGTCCTTCAATGTGAATTGAATTGAATTTATTGTCACGTGTACAGAGGGTCAGTGAAAAGCTTTGTCTTCAGAGCAATACAGGTGGATCACATAGTTAAATAGCATAGATAGATAAATAATAGGTAAACAGCAGCAAAAGCAAAAGCACGGGTACAGGCAAATGTTAAGAGTTTTTAAGCCCATTCAGTATTCTAACAACAGTAGGGTAGAAACTGATTCGAAACCGGCTGGCGCATGTGTTCAGGCTTCTGTACCTTGTCTCCGATGGTAGAGGTTATAGAAAAGCATTACCAGGGTGGGATGGATCTTTGAGAATGCTGGCAGCTTCTCCCTGATAGTGGGCCTGGTAGATAGATTCTATAGATGGGAGGTTGGCCTTTGTGATCGTCCGGGCCGAGTTCACCACTCTCTGTAACCGCCCTGATCTTGAATGGTGCATTTGCTGTATCAGGTAGTGACACATCCAGACAGAATGCTCTCGATGGTGCACCTATAAAAGTTGGCAAGGGTATTCGCCATCATGCCAAAATTCCTCAGCTGCCTGAGGAAGAAGAGATAAGGTGGTAGAGTGGGTTTGAAAGGTACTGTCAAAGTAGCTTTGGCGAGTTGCTGCAGTGCATTTTCTAAATGGCATTTGCAATGAGGATAGTAAATGTTGAAGATGATGAGTGTAGTGCCAATGCAGAGGGCTTCTTCAGTCCTTTTGGAGCTATGTTCATCAAAGCAAGTGGAGACAATTCTATGCCAATCCTGACTTGTACCTTATGATTGATGAAAATGCATTGGCGAGACAGGAGGTGAGTTACTTACAGCAGAGTGCCTAGCCCCTGACCTGCTTCTGTAACCATAGTTTAAGCGGAAAATCCATATTCTGGTCAATAGAAACCTCTGGGATGGTGAAAGTCAGGGATTGAGAGATGGTAATTCCATTTAACTTCAAGTGCTATAGTTCGATTATCTCTTGTTGGGGATGATCATTGCTTGGCATTTGTGTGATGTGGGGAATGTTACTTACCATTCATCAGTCTGGATATTGTCCAGGGTTTGCTGCATTTGAACATGGACTGTTTCAGTATCTGAGGAGTTATGAATGGTGCTGAATGTTATGCAAACATCAGTGAACATCCCCACTTCTGGCCTTCTGATGGAAGGAAGGTCATTGATGTTACAGTCAAACATGTTTACCTCCCATAACATAAGAAAATGGGAATTGATATCAAGCAGTTGAAGAATCCAACAAATATTTATTGCATCAATTATGTACAATCATTACATTCCTCAGGCAAATAAGTCTCTGGGCAATTATGAACCTATTATGCTTCAACAGAATAAACATATTTCCATTAAATGTCATGCTTCAAGCAATCCAAGGTATGGTGGATTATGAGATCTTTATATCATCAGGTCACATGTTAAGATACAGTGTTCATGCACCTATCCGTTAAATGTATCCTGGCTGTGAGATATAATACAAATCCAAGTGCATACATTCTGGTTTTGAAACCTATTTTAACCTGTTATTGTTTTCAGTCAGATTAGTTTCCAAACAATAAGCGTGACCTCTTACTTTGTTAACAATTTAAGAAAACTTGCCTGTCTGGCTCATTCCTTGCAACCAGCATATAAACAGTTAAGAATATGCACTGGATTGGCATGCCCATCTTTTTGAATTTTAAATGTAACTGTTCCAAACAAACAAGGAAAAAACATTTCCCCCTTCTCATCTGCTCATAACTGTTACAATATCAGGCGTGGATTCAATTTATATATCACTTATGACATCAGTATTATTGGTTACTGTCCATTGAACAATTTGAAGCTGTTTTGTGTAAATGAAATGTAAATCCCTAGCATTAATATCACTTGTGTCTTTCTCTGCACATGTCAGTCATAGTTGTGTTCAGCAGCAGAGTGACATTTATGATAATAAAAAATATGTGCCTGACATAAAAGAGAGATTAAGCAGATGTGAAATGTAGGAGTAGATTCAACATGGAACAAATCTTCCAAGTGAGAGCTGTTTAAAACTGGTTGCAGTTTGGCTGATTTCTGCAGTGGTACTTAACAAAAAAATACATTAAAAGAACAGACGAAACCAGAACCGCCAACGTTTTATTTTGTTTTCTCAGACTAATGGTAAAATAATTATGATACAGAAGCGTGCTGGTTCAGCATTTATAGAAATATCTATACCGTTCATAAACGCTGATGACTTTACCAGATCTGATGTTTCTGTCCTCCATTACTAGATTGTATCTTGGAAACTAACCCAAATGGATGTGAATGTGAATCAGGAATGATTTTGATCAAAACAAAGAATTGCTTGCAATAAATATATTTATTTGTTGTCTCTACGCAAAACTCTTATTCAGACAGTGAAGATAACAGGAAAGGAGGAAACCTGTACCAGGCAGTATACAGTGAAGCACTAATGAGCAGTTCTGTAGAAAGAACAAAAAAACATATAACCATTTGCAACCCAGTCCAGCTGGTGTTCTTTGACTAGACTTCAATGATTTTCTGTTAGACAACCATTTTTATTTTGGATAGTCTATGACATGAATTTTCTTCCTTCTTGATTTGATTATTTTGAATGGTACACATCCCAAATAATGCATCGTCTTCTTTCTTTTAGTCAGACTTGCCAATTTTTGTTCGAATTTCAGCTCTACTACAAGGAATAGTTGAAGAGAAACTAGCAAGAATCATTTAGTAGGAAGTTAGATAAGAGAGGAAGGAATAGAAGGTTAGGCTAATACATTCAATTGAAATAAAACAGTAAGAGGGGTATGTGACAAATACAGGGATGGAATAGTCACAAACAAACATCCAATGTAAGAGCAGGAGTAAGCCATTCTGGCCCGGCCTTTCACCCCCCTGTTTATTGAACATTTATCCATCTCTTCCTGAAATATATTCAAAGAGTCTGCTTCCGGCATCTTTTGAGGAAAAGAGTTTCAAAGTTTCACTGTGAGATTAAAACAAAACAACTCCTATCAAGACCCCTCTTACATGTTTCAATCAAGTTGCCTCTTATTCTTCTAAACTCCAAGATACAAGCCTGGCCTGACACAAACACCCTCAGAAGACAAGCCACCCATTCTAGGCATTAATTTGCTCAAATTTCCCTAAACTGTTTCCAATACATTTTACATTTTTCTTTAAATAAAGAGATCAGTGCTGTACACATTACTCCAAGTGTCTTCTCATTACTGTCCTGCATAACATCAGAAGTCACATGACACTGGATTATTGTCCAACAGGTTTATTTAAAATCTCAAGTTTTCAGAACGTGCTCCTTCATCAGATGGAATCTTACCTAACGAAGGAGCTGCCCTCCAAAAGCTTGTGATTTTAACTAAACCTGTTGGATTATAACCTGGTGTCTTGTGACGTCTGCCTTTGTCCATCCTAGTCCAACATCAACATGTCCACATCATGCCCGATATAACTGTGGCTAAAATGGCAGCAACAAAGCACAGGGAGGGAAGTCAGACATGTTCCCACCTCCACAGGATATTACCAAAAATGTGGGAATAGCAGTTCCTTAGCCTTCTTTTGGCCAGAGATAGCTAAATAGAGTGGTGGTGGAAAAGCACAGCAGGTCAGGCAGAATCCGAAGAGCAGGAAAATCGACGTTTCGGGCAAAAGTCCTTCATCAGGAATCTAATTCTGCCCGAAATGTCGATTTTCCTGCTCATTGGATGCTGCTAGACCTGCTGTACTTTTCCAGAACCGATCTAATCTTGACTCTAATCTCCAGCATCTGCAGTCCCCACTTCCACCTAAGGCCATTAATTAGCCCATTCATGGTGATTTTACGACCCTAACCAACAGTGTCAGAATGCCCCACCTGCTTGGCACCAGGAGCACACCAGCCTTCCCAGAGGCTTCTTGGTGTTTAAAAAAACATTTTGCATGGATTTTGGGCATTGCTGTCAAAGTCCAGTACTTGTTGCTTGTCTTTAACTGATTGGCTTCTGAGGCCACTTATGATGCAGTTAAAAGGTGATCAATATCCTATACATCTGGAGTCCTCTATATATCCTGAGTCCATGTGGGAGAACAGCAAGCCCCTGGCAGCAGTTTCATTGGCAGCAGCCAACACTAAGGCTGTTGTCAAATTAAGGAGATCGACTGGCTCTCTGAATTGCTGGCCCAATCAGAGGGCTGATAGCTATGCAGCTGTCATGAAGTTGAAGGCATATACTGTACTTTTAAGAGAGAGTGAATGCTGTTCTGAACTGAGAGATTACAAGAATCTGAGTATATGACTAGATGGCAGTCTCAGAGGGTACTGGAAAATTTAAAATATATAGCATTTGGCTGTGAAATGGATACCTGAGTTTTGGTTGCTGTTTTAACAATAATTTGAATTTAACCAGTTTAAATTTTGCCCCAGGATACTAAAACCCAATCGAGTTTGAATTTATTGTTTAGCCAACATCAAACCAATGAGACAATCCAATGTTGGGGATATAAAAGTGCAGGCATTTTGAATATTGTAGAGAGACCAACTGCTATCAAGACTGATGTAAGAAATTCAGAAAACTTCTCTATCAAAGGTACTTTTTCATATGAAAATTATTTGCAGTAAGAAAGAAAGACGACAACTCTGGGAGATCTACAGCCAGAAGAAGAAAGATACCAACGACGACAGCCACTATGTGGTTTTAAAATTATGTTGATGTAATTTTAATAAGTGTCTTATTGGAACAGCATATTGTTATCGAGTTGGAGGCAGATAATAAGGAGTTAGGAGAAAGGGAGACTTAGAGTTGTAAATAGTTGCTGTTTAATGTTCACTTTTAGAGTTAAAAATTAAATTGGTATTACTTTTTTTAAATAGTGGAACTTGGGAGTTCTCTGTCACTCACATTTTAACAGATTATGAGGTGAGGCGAGCTTTTCCAGGTTTTAATTAACAGAAGGGTCCACCTCCCTGTTGTAACACAGCCTTAGCAGGGCCATTGATAGAAATGGCTGCTGCTGAAGTTACAAAGGCAGAAGAGAGAATCTCCATGATTGCATTGCTCTTTGAAGGGCTGGCAGATATACCATAGTCAGGTAGGCCCACATGAGTGGAGAGAGAGAAAAGAAGTGCCAACCCCACCTGGTTCATCAGTGTGCTTTAGTGAAGGAAATTTGCCATCCTTATCTGGCTTACATACATCTTTGTTTTTTTATTCATGGGGCATGGGCATCACTGACTAGGCCAACATTTAGTGACCATTTGGCATTGTTATTAAGACTCAACCATGTTGCTGGTAAAAGTGGCACATTTCTTTCCCTTTAGTGAACCTGCTGAGTATTTACAACAATTTAATCCAATCTTTAATTCCAGGCTTTTCATTGATTTGCATTGTCATTCCAAGGTACACCGTGCCTGAAGGATTATTCAACAGTTGGTTCTGAAATTTCATGGCCCTTGTCCTGGGCTGAATATCTTACTCCTGCTCCAAAAGTGACTTCTGTCATGCAATCTTCCACTCTTTATTAACTGTTCATTATTCCACTTATCTCTGTGGTGCATGTCTTCACTGCTGCTGGGACTTTGCAAGATTTTGCCCTTGACACATGTTTAAACCTAAGCTCCAAATGCTGCAGACAATGCAAGGCAGAATGGCCCCTCCCAGTGTAATCTTGTAGCATTATTCTGAAAGAAATGGCTGTCAAATGCAAGTTCTCTTTTCAGTTTGCTGGCAGGGAGCAGGAGGTGCTGGTGGTGGAAAGGAAAGGGAGTGCTGTATCCTGCTGACAAACAAAGGGGGCCATCCAGCTTTGCACCAAGACAACAGGCCAGGTCAATGTCTGCCCCAGGTGAAACCAATATACAGCAAGCAGGCAGAATGGTAAATATCTTCTGAACTCCAGAAGGTTAAGTGCCTTCATCTTCTCTCCTCACACTGATAGGGCCACCACTCAGTCTAATTCTGCCACAGCAGTACACACCTCTTACCAGTGCTTCTTCACTACAGCGCTCATCATTGCATATCCATTCAGCAGTTCCTGCCCACCTTAACCTGCCAAACTATTACCCTTCCTGCTATCTGTACTTCCTACCCACACTGGAGACACCTCACCATGAACTAGTCTTCCATCCACTTCCATCATATTCAGTCCCTCCCTTTAACTCATTATAGGAACGATTGGCCCACCGAAGCCTGAAATCTCGACGGTACCGTGATTGGTCGACCTGTAATCTCAGGGCCGCATACATATGACCTACAGGAAAGACCATGTTCCAATCCCCCAACAAGGCCATGGAACCCTGGACTCTGGTAGGCTCAAGTGCTTGCCTGAGTGACCATGGCAAACCATCCCTCTGGAATGAAATTAGGCATGCCCATTGACTGATTAATCAAAGTCTTGAACTCAATAAGGACTGGTCTCTTTTCACATTTGGATATGGCCCTACGATTGAAGTACTTACAATGTTTAAGCCATGTAAATGGCTGACCCTTGTAAATGTAACCTGGGCATAGCATGGAGCTGCACAGTGAGGTGCTCAACTCTTTGACTATTCAGTGTCAACCTCATCAAGCTGCCTGACTCTCCCTCTATACTGAAAAGCAACATGAGCCACAGAGGCTAACAGCCTCCAAGCGAACAGTAAGAAAAGAAGCCAAGAACCACACAATGCAAACTGCATGAATGAGATGCCCATACGTCCTCGCACACAAAGTGACCTGGCAAAAGCATGGAAGTTGTGGGTGTCTCTGAGCTCCAAGGTGAAGTCCTGAAGGACTGAAATGGTTTGCGAGTTGATCCAAAAGCAAATACGATGAGCTGCTGAGGCTGGTGTTTTAGCAATATTGATATTAAGCGATAAAGGAAAGAGCTGGTGTTGAGATGTTTTGGTAAAGACAGAGCTGGATGATTACCTGGAAAAGCAAGCAATGAATTGCTGTCCCTGGTTAACTTCTCCACCTTTCATGTTGGGGACTGACACTGTTTACTTTTCCATGGAAGGAGAGAAGAATTGGACGCCACAAAGTAATGAGGTGAGTTGGGCTCATAATGAGATGCAAATACATAGAAATAACATTGTTTGTGTTTATTAGTGAGAGTCTGAACTCACCATTTAACCAGAATGGGAAAATGAGAAATCATTTTCTCCAAAATTCTGATATTTTTCATTTCCTTCAAGTTTTCTCACATTTCTCACCATTGCCCCCACAACTCAGTGGAATCAAAATTCTACTCATGATGTTCTTTTGGATTTATAAGTCTTTCATTGCAACTTTTAGACTAATATGGCTTGAATATTTCACCAGCTAGCTTGTGAATATATTACACAGTATGAGTGCTTAACTAGAGACACTGGGCATGGACCCAGGTTCTATGTTGATTTGGAGATGGGAGCAGGGAAATCTACTAACTTCAGAGGCCCTAAGTTAGACAAGAGAAAATTTACCCTGACCTTTCCTTCAACCACTATCATATAATATGAGCAGCGTCATTTGGGGGGCAATGGTGGCTCAGTGGTTAGCACTGTTGCCTCATAGCACTAGGGACCTGCGTTCGATTTCAGCCTCAGGTGACTCTCTGTTTGGAGTTTACACATTCTCCCTGTGTCTGTGTGGGTTTGCTCTGGTTTCCTCTCACAGTCCAAAAGTGTCATGTTTAGGTGAATTGACCATGCTAAATTGCCTGTAGTGTTCAGGGATGTGTAGGATAGGTGCATTAGACAGGGGTAAATATAGGACAATAAGGTAGGGAAATGGATCTGGGTGGGTTACTCTTAAGAGGGTCGGTGTGGACTTGTTGGATTGAAAGGCCTGTTTCCACACAGTAGGGATTCTTTTCTATCAAAAATGAGAAAAAGAGATTAATTGACATGCTTCCGAGAGTCAAATATCTCACTAAATTTATAAGCTAATCTTAACACACAAACAATGGCTGCTTGAACAAGGAAATGGAGCAGTAAAACCAGTATGAACCTGTGCTTACAGCCAAACATTTCCATTATTCAACTTTTTACTATTTGTTATTTTACTGGGACAAATTGACCAACTGACCATTAGCAACACTGTGATAAGTCATCAAAATTAATGACTTGGACCACCGTCAGAATATCCTGATATTATCTGAGCCTGTCACAATAAGAGAGACAATTACATGTCAAAACTAAATACATCACTTATCATTAAAAGTGGTTTCTACAGTTCCATTTGGACAAAACAGTTGGATTTACAGTGAGAATATCCTGTGTTCACCAGTGATTTATAGGAGCATAATGCAGTGTCATCTAAACACATAAAAACTGAAGAAGCAGAGCAGGATCAGAGCATACTTTAGGGAGGTCATTGATGTAAGCTTAAAATAACAGAATATTACTATAGAGCCTTAGGGAATCACTAAAGATCCACAGCTACTAACAAAGACATCAATAACATTCGGAGCTGCATATTGAATCAGCTCACAGTCCTAGAGGTCTCCTTCTCCCTGGCAAGAGTTTCCTCCTTATCTAGTCATATCTTGTAGGTATTAGGAACAGCATATCAGTAGCAGTTGAATTAAATGACCTGTTGCATTGTTGCAAATATTTTATATTTTTATTAATGCAATGTTTTAAAAAATAGGAAGCATGGCTTGTAAAAATGTAAATGCGATTTCCTTCCAAAAGCCAGGCTCAATGTTTTTTGAACCATCTAATGCGGCAATTAGAGTCTCTCATGCTGAAACTTGTCATTGCTTGGCACTTGTGTGGTGTGAATGTCACTTGATAATTATCAACCCAAACATCAATGCTGTTTGGGTGTGGCTGCATGTATGAAAACACTTTGAACATTCACGGGATGAGGGCATTGCTGACTAGGCCATGATTTGGTTAGGGCCATCCCTGATTTCCCAGAGGGCAACCACATTGCTGTGGGTCTGGAGTCACATGTAGGCCAGACCAGGTAAGGTGGCAGTTTCCCTCCCAAAAGGACACTAGTGAACCAGACGGATTTTTTCAACAATCAACAATGTTGATTGTTGATTGTTGAAACATAGACATCGTTAGACTCTTAATTTCAGTTATTTTTTTCATGAATTCAAATTTCACCATCTGCCAAGGCAGGATTGGAACCCCGGTCCCCAGAAACTTATCTGGGCTTTTGGATGAACAGTCCAGCAATAATGCCACTAAGCCATTGCTTCCGCCTAAGAGACTGCTTCAGGGTCAGAGAGCTCTATATGATGCTATACTGCATTGTATCACTGAATTATCCCACTTCTGAGATGATGGTCATAGCGGGGTCATTGATGAAGAAGCTGAAGATGGCACGGCTGAGGAGCCTGCCCTGAAGAACTGTTACATCCAGGATCTGGGGCTGAAGTGTTTGGTCTCCAACAATCACAAACATTTTCTTTTGCACTCAGCAAGTCACAAGCCAGCAGGAGATTTTAATCCTGATCTCGATTGACTTGAAGTCAGACAGGACTCCTTAGTGTCACCCTCAGTTTAACACCATCTTTATGCAATCTGGGGCCCTCCCTGAACAAGGTTGCCACTTTACTGCAAGTCAAAAATGATTCGGCCTCTAATTCCATGTCTATGAACAGCTAAGTCGTGAATGTATAAACTCATTTCCAAATAACATGCTTGCAGCATTGAACTGTCAAGTGACATTCACACCAGAATCTAACCACCACACTACAGGGTGAAAGCAGGCCATTTGGTCTATCAAGTCCACACTGACCCTTTGAAGAGCATTCCATCCATACCAGCCCCTGCCCTATCACCCTGCATTTTCCAAAGTTAATCCACCCAGCCACCCTGCACGTCCCTGGACACAATGGGCAATTTAGCCTGGCCAATTCACCTAACCTGCACATCTTTGGACTGTGGGAAGAAACCGGATCACCCAGAGGAAACCCACACAGACAGGGAAAGAATGTGCAAACTCTGCATTGATAGTCATTCAAAGCTAGAATCAAGGCCAGGTCCCTAGCACTGTGATGGAGCTGTGCTAACCATTGAGCACCATGTCACTCAGACCTTTATTTTCAAAGGAACCTTTAGGCAGTTGGATTTCCTCTCTGGGGTAGGGCAGGTTTTCCTTCATGATTTCCTTCTCAGCTCATTACTCATGTGCAGGCAAAGTACCAAATTCTATGGGCAGGCAGGTACAAAAAGTACCTGGATGACCTTCACTCTTTTCAATCTAAGAGTATCACTCAATCTCCGCTCATCATCCCTCACTCATCCCTTTTGGTATCGGAGACTTGCCAAAATTCAGCTATGTTCTTCACTGATGCATCCTTAGAGATTGTCCTCCAAGTCATCTGAGAGAGAAGAGATGTACTGTTTCCAAGGGATCGCAACAAGAGATGGCCCTGAGTGACCAAGGTGCCTGAGACCAGCATCTGTGGTGAATCCATCAGACAGACTGAGCACAGTACCACAAATGGATGAATGATCTGCTGCACAGCAACATGTTAAATGCCACTGCCTGCTCAATGCTTCATAGCCCAAAGTGTAGAAGCTAACATTGCGTATTTGCTAACGCACAAGACTTCCGCACACAACATTAGGATGACAGGGATCTCTGTGAAATGTTTCATGTGTAATAAATGTCTGTAACTTTGATGCAGCTTATCAAACAGTGCTACTACCTTTCACACACTTGCCAAACGTATATGAGTGACAATGCTCTGCAGGTGATGCGCCACAACTCACTGCCTTCTCATCATAACTGGGAGAACTGACCCTGTACTTCACCAAAGGCTTGCCTGGGACAAGGACAAATCCACAAGGTAAATCCAGAGTACTACACATACCAGAGATTGGAAATAAAACCAGAGAGTGCTGGAGAAACTCAGCAGGTCTGGCAGCAACTGTGGAGAGAGAAACAAATCTGGTGGCCCAGATTTTTCGAAGTTCACTTATTTTCCTCGTGGTCTCATGCACATGGATACTGCAGAATCCTCATTGCAGCAGACTCCAAAGGAATAGCCTGGGAAACTGAATTTTCCACTGGGCTTCAAACCCCATGAAAGTCTCCATTTAAGTCAGAGATGTCAGAGGCTTCCACTGAAATGAAGTGAAATAGTTATTCAGGTAAAGTTAAACCATTAAATACACAGTTTAACTCCTGCGTAACTGTTTAACAGACTCCATAGCCACCTCACACACTCACAATGATACGTCCCCCAGACCATTTACACCCTCCAGACCCATCAATGTGGCCAGGGAACTGACACCCTCACCCACCATTGGACCAGAGCCCTAACAGCATTCCGTCAGAATTGCTGGATTCAGCTTCTGATCTCTGCCGGTCCTGTTGTTCCAGCCAAACCCGCCTACTCTGACTGACCCAAACACTGCATTACTGAGGATGGATGGCAGGTCATTGCTGAAGCAGCTGAAGATGCTTGGGCATAACTCACTACTCTGAGAAACTACATCTGAGATGTCCTGGAGCTGAGTTGACTGACCTCCAAAAAACACCACCTTCCTCTATGTATCAGGTATAACTCCAACCAGCAGAGAGTTTGCCCCTGATACCCATTGATTCCAGTATTGTCCTGGCTCCTTGATGCTAGACTCGATCGAATGCAACCTTGATCTCTAGGGCTGTCACTCTCACCTCACCTCTGGAACTCAGCTCTTTTGACCAGGTTTCTCCCCACTGCACCCCCCACCCTGATTCATCCTAAACACTGCATATCTGCTACTCAGCTGCACTCTATCCTCTTTCTATCAGCTATCATAGCCCCTGGCAACCTATCACTACCCAGTTGTTAAGCTACTTACTTGGCTCTCTACCACCTGGCACCATACTTTACTTGGCACCATACCACATATCCATAAGACCACAAGATTTAGGAGCAGAGTAGGCCATTTGGCCCATCAGGTCTGCTTGACCTTTTAATGAGATCATGGCTGTTGGCATAATCCTCAACTCCACTTTTCTGTCTTTGTCCTCAAACCCTTGCTTTGTTTACTGATTTATTTTGATGCACAACCTCATCTTTTCCCACATTGCATTCCATCTGCTTTTTTTTTGCCACTTACTTAAGCTGTCTACATCTTTTCTATTCACTCACTTGTGGGACATGGCTGTCACTCGCTCACCAGCATTAATGCTTGGCCCTGGCTGCTCTTGAGAAGGCGGCGGTGGTGAATGCCTGGTTGAACTGTTGCAGTCCCTGTACTATAGCTTGACCAACAATGCCCTTAGTGAAGGAATCCAGAATTTTAACTCAAAGAAAATGGAGGAGCAACAATATATTTCCAAGTCAGGATGGTGAGTGGCTTGGAGGGAAAATTGCAGGTGGTGGGGTACCCATGTATCTGCTGTCCTTGTCCTTCTAGATGGACGTGGGTGTGGGCTTGGAAGGTGCTGTTTAAGGATCTTTGGTGAATTTCTGCAGTGTATCTTGTAGATAGTACACACTGCTGCTACTGGGTGCTGGTGGTGGAGGAATTAGATATTTGTTGATGTGGTGCCAAAGTAGCGGGCTGCTTTGTCCTGGATGGTGTCAAACTTCTTGAGTGTTGCTGGATCTGCACCCATCTAGGCAAGTGGAAAGTATTTCATCATACTCCTGACGTTGGCCTTTAGATGATGGATAGGCGTTGGGGAGTCAGAAAATGAGTTACTCGCTGCAGGACTCCTCGCCTCTGACCTATTCTTATTGCCATTGAATTTATATGGTGAGTCCAGTTAGTTTTCTGATCAATGGTAATCCTCTTGAATGTTGATAGTGAGGTATTCAGTGATGGTAACACCACCGAAAGTCAAGGAGCAGTGGTTAGATTCTCTCTTATTGGAGATGGCTATTGCCTGGCATTTGTATGAGACATGAATGCTATTTGTCACTTGTCAGCCCAAGCCTGGACATTATCCAGGTTTAGTTGCATTTGAATATGAACTTCTTCAGTATCTGAGGAGTCACAAATAAAGCTGAACATTGTGCAATCATTGGCAAACATCCCCACTTCTGACTCATGCTGGAGAGGGGGTCATTGATGAAGCAATTGAAGATGGTTGGGCCTAGGACACTCCCTGAGGAAGTCCTGCAGAGGTGTCCTGGAGCTGAGTTGACTGACCTCCAACAATCACAACCATCTTCCTGTGTGCCAGGTCTGACTTCAACTAGCAGAGAGTTTGCCCTGGATACCCATTAATTCCAGTTTTGCGAGGGGTCCTTGATGCCAACTTTGTCAAATACAACCTTGATGTCAAGGACTGTTCACCAGAGTATTGAAGATGCTGTCTTTACTGCCAGGTGCACACACATATGTAAAATGGATATTATATGCATGTGTGTGTATGTGTATGTGTGTGTATATAATATATATATCATTTATTATATATATAAAATCCTCATATAAACACGTGCTTCCAAATTTGGCAAACAATTTGGTGCCTGTGAAATAATTCCAGTTAGCTAGGATGTACTGTCATGACATCTTACTGAATGCAGAATCTGACCTGGCATCTCTACAGTGTGGAAAGAGGCCATTTAGCTCATGAAGTCTACAGTAACCCTTCAAAGAGCATCCCACAAGACTCAGCTCTCTACCCTATCGCCATAATCCCACATATACTATGACTAATCCATTCAGCCTACACAACTCTGAACACTACGGGAAATTTAGCATGGCCAATCCACCCGAACTGCACATCTTTGGACTGTGGGAGGAAACGGAGCACCCGGTGGAAACCCACGCAGACATGGGGAGAATGTGTAAACTACACACAGTCACCCAAGGCTGGAATCGAACCTGGGTCTCTGACTGTGAAGAAGCAGTGCTAACCACCAAGCCACCATGCCCCCTGTCCTGCCTGAACTTACTGGCGAAAGTTTAAACCATCTTCAGCAAGCTGAGCTTTTTCCTTTCCACCAAATCGAGTTCTCCCATTGTCCCACCCATTCTTCTAAAAGCTCCGAGTGGGCCCAGAAAATTCTGCCCTTTGACTGTACAGAGTGATGTGTGGCAGTCAAGTCAGCACTTTTCCATTGGGTCATAGTTTCATTGAAGGGAAAATGCACTCTTTTCCAGTCACGCAGAGTGGTCTTACTCTCAGTTGGGAAGCATCATTTTAACAAAGGTAAAAACCTCCTCTTGTTCTAGATGACATTTCATATACTTTTAAGATGCAGCCTTTAATTCAAACGTTTGGACCGATGACACTGCAGGCTCTTGTTGGCTACACACTGGGTTATACAGGAAAAGACAGACTCAGTGATCGAGGGAACAAATGAAAAACAAACAGGAAAGAAATGCAGCAATGTTGGGAAAAGCTGAGGGCAGGATAAGCCATTGGGGACACAGCTTATGTTTCCAAGTTTCAAACCAGAAGAAAAAAACTCAACTAACATACTTTTGGCAAATTAATTCCACACTTAAAGCTTGGAATTACTTTTTTAAAATTATTTTGTAATACTGAGCCAAAGTCAGGAACAACCAAAGTGCGGCAGCAATGTGGCAGCTAGGAAATCGTGGTAAACCAAATTATTATCTTAATACACTTTCATATACAGATCTAATGTTTCTTTATTCCACTTTGTGAAAAGCATTTCACTTCCTTCCTAATCTGTCATCTTTTATTAATCAGTGTATCTACTACCAAGTGTGGAAAAGAAAATGCTTGCAGTGGATAAAGGTTCATTTCTAAAGTTTCATGCAAAGACAGTGAGTCATATTTAAATAGAAAAACAGCTCCTTAAAGGATCTATGAAAAGCATGATTAATTTTCTACAAATCTGTATAAAAAGGCAGACATGTTACTGATATAAAAGAAACCATTTCTTTTTAATTGCCCTATTTAGGCTGTATTTCAAAACTAACAAAAATCAAACCTGCTTAACATCCTTTCCTTTAATATACTTTGGCACAAACTTCATCGGAGCTCCTTTAAAACTCCCGTTTTAAAGATGGAAAGGAATTTTCATGGACCTGTAAATGAAGGTAATTGCCAGTGTTGGCTGTGCAGTCCCACTTCTGTTAAGTGTATGGTTTTCCGTTAGCTTTTTAATGCACTAATCCATGGGTATAGAATTAATAAGAGTCTGCATAAGATATGCAACAGTGCAAGTTTCTAAAAGACTCCATTGTTGGGGGTTTCAATCTGATTTTTGGGAGGGGTACAGAATGTAACATTTGTGCTGTCTAATATTTAGTAGGCTGGTGAACTGATGTAATTTTTAGGCAAACAAGAAAAGAATTTGAGTTTGCAGATATGAAAATAAAAGGTTGTTAATTGACTGACAAAGTGTGCCCTGTGTGTTTGGAAGTTGGCTGCTCTATAAGTGCAAATCATTCCTACGAAACATTTACAATGTTATTGTGTCAGGTTGAAGCTGCAATGGCAGTTTTCATTAATTGTGGAGAAATGGGATGAAGAGTCAGTTCTGTGGTGCAGGATATCATTAAGTCAGATGAAAACTTGGACTGATGGCAAGGTAAATTAGAGAATACCAGTTTATGGTTCCAGGCTTTGGAACAGAACCATTTCAGTTTCAAGGTGGCAGTTGATCTGCCATCACTTCTTTCTTGGTGAAGTCAGATTGATGCAATCAATCCATTATTGCAGAGTTTAAACATTGTTAGATTGCTATCTGACAGTGGTAAGTTGAGCATTCTATTGATTTTTTCCAGTACTGTCATGCTTTCTGCCGAATGCATAGTCTGTGCAAACAAGTTCAATGTCCAAATTACATTCCTCAGTCTAATGAAAGGTATTCACCTGTACCACCAAAATTTGCTCCTCCGTGTCCCCTACAAATACCATCACAACCCATGCACTGCTAATGTTGAAGCATAATCAGGGAAAGGACAGGATCAAAATATTGGTTATAACATCTTCAGGAAGTTAGACATTTATAGTTACAGTTTTAACTAGCATACAGGCTTAATACAAACTCACAAAGTAGCTTGTCCAATGATATCCTCTTTCATTTTCCAATTAGAATGAGTGGAATGAGTGGAACAATAATTAAATCTTTTGAAGGTAATTTAGTTGTAGTATATACTTTGTGGGCATTTCAACCTTGTAGGATAATGTAATATTGATGAGATTGGATCAGTTGTCTTGACTTGCTTCCCTCAAATTTCATTCTTCTAGCCATTCACATGAAAGTTGGGATTCTCATGAAGGGCGAAATATGCATTTTCTTTGAGGGGTTTGTAAAGCACTCCTGCTCCTCTGGTTCAATAAGGAAACAGTGACTAAATACTGAACTACTAAATACTCCTGTTGCTGTATTCTTAAAACCAATAACCTTTTTGATGTCTTCTGGAGCTGAACACCTTTAGTCCCAAGATGACTTGAACAAATTAATTAAAGTTGAAGTTAGGCCTTGATTTTATTATTGAGCATTAATTTCTCTAATTAATATTAGAGAAAGACTGGTCAGTTTAGTATAGTGTCTTTACTGCCTGCCCAGGATGGTCATGAATGACTAGGATGTGAGGAAGTAAGCAATTTGGAATGTTTTAATTTTCTACTATTTTCCATCTGTGAAGTTAATATCAACACCATAATTTCATACAGATATTGATGGTGTACCAACATAGCTGTTTGGAGTGTTGACAGCAATGAATCTCAGAAATGATACGTTATACACTTGCCTCAGTCTGCAATTCTGATCTTTGATGGTATTCTTCAAATGGATTGATTTCTCTTGGTTTTCTTTCATTTCTTGGGTATGATGACTTACTTAATTATGCTTCATTAACCTCTCGAGTCCATGTAGATGATAACTTTTGTAGTTTTGATGAGGTGGTAGATCATTTCAGAGGTCAATTTTGTGGGTCTAGAATCATATGTCATCCACACCATATAACGATGGCACATTTCCTTCTGTAAAGGCCTTAATGAATGAGTTGGAGTTACCTTTTAGTGACCATTACTAATATGAGCTTTTTGTTTGATATACCTCACTGGGGCAGCATGCTTCCTGGAGTTATCACAAAAGTTAAAGATTCCATAAAAGTACACAGAATTCTCCAATTCTCCTGTTTTTTAGATCCAGGTTGAGAGAGGCATGGACCAAGTTTCTGTACTTGACAAGAATCACTATGTCTTCTGAAGAATTTGATTCTAGCTATAGATAAACAATAATGAACCATCGACAAATAACTATACTGGTTAAAACTTTAACCTCCTTATGAAACTCATCCAATACTTGCATTTGAAAGACACAAAAAAATGTGGGAGTTATGGGCAGAGGGAAAGAATGTGAAGTTAGTTCAATCGTCCCTGCACAGTGTTTACCAAGCTGGTCCTTGTGACTTGTCAGGACTTGTAGTTCCTTGATCATCCTTCTCCAGGTATTTTCATTTGCTTTCAGGAGCCACAGGACAACTGGTTCACACTCAGAACATTTCTGACTTACTGGTTCAATGCCACAGTTTACAGCAACTGATGAGGGGAAATAAATTGTCTTTCTTCAGGCTTGAGATGATTTTTACTGCAGTGAAAAGATAGTTCCTTCCTTTTCAGAGATTCTGTCCAAACATTTGCACCCACATGTTGTTCAGCTACCTGACAGCAAATCACATTGTTGTTGGCAAGCAGAAAATCTTTCTCATTGACAACTGATCACTAGTCCACAGACCAATCATTTACTTGTTGCTGGCTGAATCTCCCTTCATAGAAACCCCCTGGCTCCAGCTTGACTGTAGTAATCTCCCCTGCTGCTTAACTAAACAGCAGTGTAAACAGTACTTGCAATGAGTGTCAGTTAAATTGTTTTTGAAAAGTGCAGTGATCTTTTCTACAATTCTTGATTTTTTCATAGAATCCCTTGTGTGACAGCAGGCCATTTGGCTCATCAAGTCTACATTGACCCTCCAAACATCATCCCACCCAATCCTAACCCCTACCCTATCACCCTGCATTTCCCATGGCTAGCCTGGACACCATGGGCAATTTAGCACTGCCTATCAAACTAACCTGCACATCATTGGACTGTGGGAGGAAACTGGAGCAACAGGAGGAAACTCACACAAACACGGGCAATATGCAAACTCCACATAGACAGTTGCCCAAGGTTGGAATTAAACTCAGGTCCCTGGCGCTATGAGGCAGCAGTGCCAATCACTGAGCCACCCTGATCAGGTCAGATTCCCTACAGTGTGGAAATAGGCTCTTCAGCCCAACCAGTCCATACCAACCCTCCAAAGAGTAACCCACCCAGACCCATTTTCCTTTGACTAATGCACCTAACACTATGGGCAATTTAGCATGGCCAATTCACTTAACCTGCACTTCTTTGGACTGTGGGAGGAAACTGGAGCACCCAGAGGAAACCCACACAGACACAGGGAGAATGTGCACACTCCACACAGACAAGGCTGGAATTGAACCTGGGACCCTGGTGCTGTGAGGCAGCAGTGCTAAGCACTGAGCCACCGTGCACCATATTAAGCAGTTCTTTTTCCAATTCAGTTCACAATTAAAAATACAAAGAAAAATTACAGATTGTGTATGTTCCAAACAAATAATAAGTTGAATTTCAATTTCCAAATTACCATAGCTGGATTTAAACTGAATATTAGTCCAGACCTTGAAACTATTTGGGCATTTTAGGTCCCAATTGTTCCATTTGTACTGCAGAAATTTTCAAAATAAGTGGCCTTTTCTGTAACAATGCTTCATGTACCTTAGCTTTATATCTGTCCAATAAATGGGAGATAATTGCTGAAAGTTAGGAAAAATATTAAACATTAGAAATGCACAACAGATCAAATGATATATGAAAGGGAACAAGAGATTCAGTTGTCTGTTTGGCACACTCCCTTATTAGATGGTTGAATTTTCAAGATCTACACTAGAGAATTGATCATCCAAGCAGAGAATTCAGTGGTGCAACTGAGCTAAGGCTGTATTGGCACACCTTCTGAATTACCGACTTACAAATGGGTTCTGGGAGGGCAGCTCAAAGATTCTTTCTTTCGTGGATCTCTTGTTGTTATTGTCAATTCATTTTTTGACTAAGGTGTAATCTATTAATGTCAAACTCTTGTACAGTCCAGCGCTGTGACAATGAAACTTTCTTCCAGGATTGAGATAAATGTTGCTTTATAATCAGTTCTGCTATAAAACGCATTTCTTCAGCGTGAATTAACTATGAAATGATTGAAGAATTTTGACCATTGTTTGTAGAATGTGAACTTTCCTTACCTATACTGGCTGTAATGCAATTCCGGTGCTGCTATTACACCATTTTTTAATAATGCGGGATTGCTGTAAACATGGTGAATTAAGTACAATGAGTGCTTTGTAACCTATTTAAAGGTAAATTTACACTCAGAATATAAAGTAATGAGAGACTTGTATTGACAGTGTGTTCAACACGAGGATTTTAACAACTGATGTTTGTGAATTTAGGATAGCTATACTTTGTCCAAATTGTAGAATTATAGAATGGTTCCAGCATAGAAGCAGGACATTCATCCATTGAACCCAAACAGATCTGTGCAACAGCAATTGAATTAGTCTTGCTCCTCCAACCTAATGAGAGCTCTACATTAAAAGATTGTTTTCATTAGAGATAAGCAGTTACCTAATTTATCATAAGGGCAGTATTTCTAGTGTTAGTTTATTTTTATAATCCATGGTTTTTGACAATTAATTTTGACATTTAAAAATATTGATAAGATTTTATGATGATGAGTCATCCACACTGATTTTTATAATCGGGGCTTGTAATAAAAATGTCACAATGAAAGTTTTGCAAAGTTTCAACTGAAAAGGTTTGTTTTTAATCAAATATCAGTAACATTCTGCAATCTAAGCGTTTAATAATTGGGGTTGCTATAATGAGGGCTGTTCAATAAATAGCTTTGCTTTGACATGACTGAGCTGTTTAATATAATACCGATCACCTTCAGCTGCTTTCACGCTCTGCACTCATTCACATACAAAGTCCTTTACCCTTCATTGCTCCCAAAATAAATGATGACTTTAAGCTAATTTGAACCATGAGCAAAGTAAGTATGTTGCATTGGCTCAGATGCAAAATAAAAGTCAAAGTAAACCAGTCTAATCCAAGTCAATGTTTTGTCCCTGAGTATTTCAAAAATCTGACCCCTTAAGATTTTCAGTGACATTGGACTTCTGATGACAAGCTTATGTTTTTATATGAGCCAGATCCTGAGAGAGACTAAGAATATGCTGAAAGTGTGTGTTGGAAAATATCCAGTGTCCACAAACAGGTTTTGATTGTACTTTGATGCCAGTTACATTTGGAGAGCGGAAGATCTGTTGAGAAATCAGCTTGACTCTTCAATCATTTCTTCCTTTTCCAAGGAAGAAAGAAAGGTCTGTTTAAATCAACTTGCAATCTGAAAAGCTGTAGGTGTATGACTGTATTCTGGTGTACAGTAATCTGTTATTGCAGGTGGCCACGCTCATAACACTTCCGTATTTTGAGAAAAAAAGATCATGCTACATCTAATTAAGTTTGTGAATAACAGCAGAATCCCTTTATTTAAAACACATTTTGTTTTACATCAGACAAGATAAGAATGTTATGTCACTTGTGAGTTCATGCCACGTGTTAACAGGATAAGTAGAACAAACCACAAATGGTCTTACTGTAATGGAGTCAATGTGGCCCAAAATAGATATTGAACTGTATGTGGTAACCACAGGTCAATTGATTTAGAAGGCTTGAGCATCCTGTGATTGCCTGAAGTATTTTCAGTCCATTTAAAGCTAAGTGAAGAAATAGTAATTTGGAAGAAAGGCAGCAATTAAGCAACACTTGAAAATGTTCAGAGAGTTTGTGAAAACGCCCATTTGCTGTAAATCAGCTTGTGTTTTGCTGTTTAATGTGCATTTTTCCTTATATCTGAGTATCTAAATACCCACAAAATTACAAAAAAATGAGGTCAGGAAATACTGCAAAAGCCACACAACATTCCTCTCCCATGCCAATCTCCTCTAAGAGGATTCATTGCGCAAATCCTCCCACATGATAATTCAGTAAGTACAGCACTGAATTATCTGGGGAGTCGAATATGAATCGGGTACAAACCAATGAGATGAAAATCTCTTCTCCTTCTTTATAGGACCATTTGAGATTTGACCATGGCCTGTCTTAATGGGATTTCATAACTTCTGAGATTAATGTAAGTAAGAGATCCTTGATGGAATGATTGGAATGAGGTCAGTCAGGTGGACCACATAGAATATGAGATCCCTGATTGGGGCTGTTAATCTCATCCAATCAGGAAGCCCTAGCTGACAAATATGAGCAGGAGTGTCAGAGATTCAGTTCACTGTGAGAGGTGGCTCTGTGGTCAGTGTCATGTACTATGTGTAAATAAAGGATGACTTGGTGATGGGATGCCGGCCTTTGTGGAATTACTTCAGTGGTGACAAGAGGAAATCATGCCCCTGAAGAGAATCACTCGCAACAGTTGTCTTTAAGTTGGGAATCTTGATTTGATCCTGCCATTGAAGACTGGCCCCAGTATGGAGAAAGAATACATTATCTCTTACGGGCAAGTGACATTGGGGCAGATAAGACCATAAGACCATAAGACATAGGAGTGGAAGTAAGGCCATTCGGCCCATCGAGTCCACTCCGCCATTCAATCATGGCTGATGCGCATTTCAGCTCCACTTACCAGCGTTCTCCCCGTAGCCCTTAATTCCTCGAGACAACAAGAATCTATCAATCTCGGCCTTGAAGACATTTAGCGTCCCGGCTTCCACTGCACTCCGTGGCAATGAATTCCACAGGCCCACCACTCTCTGGCTGAAGAAATGTCTCCGCATTTCTGTTCTGAAATGACCCCCTCTAATTCTAAGGCTGTGTCCACGGGTCCTAGTCTCCTCGTTTAACTGAAACAATTTCTTAGCATCTACCTTTTCCAAGCCATGTATTATTTTGTACGCCTCTATTAAGTCTCCCTTTAATCTTCTAAACTCCAATGAATACAATCCCAGTATCCTCAGCGTTCCTCATATGTTAGACCTGTCATTCCAGGGATCATCCGTGTGAATCTCCGCTGGACACGTTCCAGTGCCAGTATGTCCTTCCTGAGGTGTGGGGACCAAAACTGGACACAGTACTCCAAATGGGGCCAAACCAGAGCTTTATAAAGTCTTAGTAGTACATCTCTGCTTTTATATTCCAACCGTCTTGAGATAAGAGACAACAGATGAAAAGCAATGAGCAATTCTCCTGACAGCTTCTGAACCAAAGCTTTTTCAGTTATTAGGAGTCAACCTTTCCCTGAGGCACAAGATCCTAAAACCTTTCAAGAGTTGATATTTAGCTAAGGAATATTACGACCCTAGTTTTACCCAGCAGTTCAAAAGACCAGGGGAATCTGTATTAGGGTTTTTGACTAGGTTGGCATACTATTTGGCATGTGGGATGATGTGACCAGGCAGTAGTGTCTATTAGCTGAAGCCTATCTGGATTTTAAACAGGCACTACAACTGGCTTTATCATGAGAAAATGTGGCCAGTGGAGCTAATGACTTATAGGATATTCTGATGGAAGTGGACACCCTCACCAGTCCAACTGAATGTGGGGAACACCATTTGAGTGAAGGTAATTGCATAGCCTCACTCAGGACATCTCCTGATCAGAGGGAGTATAGGTCGGCCCACAGCAAAACACCAAAACAAAGCCAAACCTCGGCCAAACGGTTAAAAGTTCCTTCAGGATCTGGACTTGCAGACCATTGTAGTTGCTGCTGGTACGCAGACTCAAGACAGCAAAAGAGTCCCACTAGGACTTGAACTGAGTCAGAGAACTCATAGGCCATTATCCAGGTGAATGCACATCCTGGAAGCCCACCAATACCTGGTTTGTAACAATTATATTGCTCAGCAACCTCCAAATCAGAACCAATCAGAATAGATATCTGATTAAATGGTCACCCAGTTCTAGAGGTCAATACCAGAGCAGCTCTATCAATGATTGTGGAACCAGTTTTTATCAACATTCTCTCTGGAATCCTACCCTTAGGTTTGTGTGTGACCTTGGCTTAGTTGAGAACCTATACCAAGGAACCGCTACCAATTAAGGGTACAACTTCAGTTCCAGTCTTTTATGATAAGCAGCTGGTTCAGGTACCACTGATTGTACTAAAAGGCTCGAGACTAAGCTTGATGGGGTGAAATTGGTTGAGAAAGATTCACTTTGATTGGGTGAAAGTTTTTTGATGAGAAAATGGCTGCCTGAGTGAAGTACTCATGAAAAAGCCCCAATTGTTTCACGACGGTCTAGGGACTATCAAAAGAGGAGAAAGTGAGGTCTGCAGATGCTGGAGATCAGAGCTGGAAATGTGTTGCTGGAAAAGCGCAGCAGGTCAGGCAGCATCCAGGGAACAGGAGAATCGACGTTTCGGGCATAAGCCCTTCTTCAGGAATGAGGAAAGTTTGTCCAGCAGGCTAAGATAAAAGGTAGGGAGGAGGGACTTGGGGGAGGGGCGTCGGAAATGTGATAGGTGGAAAGAGGTCAAGGTGAGCTGCAGCCAAGGCATGGTGGGGAAAGACCACCGTGTAACATTTGCCTGTCAAAGAAGAACAGGGGTTGAAAAGTGTGGTGCTGGAAAAGCGCAGCAGGCCAGGTAGCATCCGAGGGGCAGGAGAATCGATGTTTGGGGCATAAGCCCTCTGCAGTCCTCACTTTCTCCTAAGAAGAACAGGGGGCCTACCAAAACATTTGGGCTCCGCTGACGCCTCAGCAGAAGAGCTGGAAAGTAAATGTACAGACTTGTATGTAGGAAAAATAAATTTTGATGTCTGTATGTAAAGCAATGTAATGTGTGCACAAGAATGGCATTGTATAGAGATCCAAATAATTTTATGAATAAAGTGGATTTTTGAAATAAAAAAAAAGCTGATGGGGGGGGCAGTGTCCTTCACAAAGCTGGACATGAAGCATACATACCTGGAACTGTGATTATTAGATTAGATTACATTACAGTGTGGAAACAGGCCCTTCGGCCCAACAAGTCCACACCGACCCGCCGAAGCGAAACCCACCCATACCCCTACATTTACCCCTTACCTAACACTACGGGCAATTTAGCATGGCCAACTCACCTGACCCTGCACATCTTTTGGACTGTGGGAGGAAACCGGAGCACCCGGAGGAAACCCACGCAGACACGGGGAGAACGTGCAAACTCCACACAGTCAGTCGCCTGAGGCGGGAATTGAACCCGGGTCTCAGGCGCTGTGAGGCAGCAGTGCTAACCACTGTGCCACCGTGCCGCCCAATTATATAAGGATTCTCAGAGGTATGCTACAATTAATAGCTCAGGATGTGGGTGAGGTAGCTGGTTAGTTCGCCAAGCTGTTGGGTTATCATGCAGATGCCTTGTTACCATGCTGGGTAACACTGTCAGGGTTCTGCCCCATTTGGTTTTTATGTGGGTCCGGTCTGTTGGAGTGAGTATCACTTCTTGGTCTTCTCTGCAGCGGTTTGTAAACTGAATCTATCTCTATGTGTTTGATGGTGGCCTTTCTGGTTGAAAACCAGGCTTACAGGAACTCTCTGGTGTGTCTCTGGTTAGCTTGTCCTCAAATGGTTACTTTGTCAAAGTGGAATTGATGGCCTTCTTGATCTGTGTGTACTGAGATGAGGGAGAGTGGATCAAGTTGTTTAATTGCCAGATGGTGTTCGTGAAGTCAGATGGTTGATTTTCTTCCTGTAGTCCAGGGTAGTGCTTGTTGCAGTTGTTGCAAGGACCACGTTGGTCCTACATGTTGTGGGTGTGAGGTCCTTTGACCTGGTAAGTAGTTGGCATTGTGTGGCTGTTGGTTGGTGTGCTATCATAATACCTATTGGTCTTAACAGTCTGGTAGTGAAATCTGATACATTCTGCACGTAGGGTAGGGTGTTATGATAATACCACTAGGTATTATGGTAGCATACCAAACAACAGCCACACTACGCCAACTACCTTTTGGACCCAGGGAGACCAGATCACAGTAGAGGATGACATATTATTATGGGGAACAGAAATGATTGTCACAAGCAAAGGTTGCTGCAAGATTCTAGCTGAAATCCGACAGGGTCATCCAGGGGTTTCCAAAATGAAGATATTAGCAAGAGGTTATGTCCAGTGGCCAATAATGGATGCTGACAGAGTCGCATTGGTTGGGCAGTGCCCAGAGTGCCAATAAGGACAGAAATTACCACCAGCAGCTCCCCCACATTCGAGGGAATGGCTTGGGTAAATCCTGGACTTAGTTCCACGTCATCAATGCCGGTCCTTTCATGGGATGTGTGTTCTTAGTCATTGTGACCGCAAAGTGTTTGAACATACATTGAGATCATTCATCAAATATGGGGACATTAATTAAAAAGCTACGAGTATCTTTTGCAATGATCGGACTCCCCGAGGTGTTGGTTACAGACAATGGTCTGATGGAAAGAGCAGTCCGAACATTGAAGGCAGGCTTAAACAACAGCTTCACTCAATACCAAACTGTCCCAGTACCTGTTTGATTGTAGGAACATCCCTCAAACACGACACCTCTCTGCTGAACAACACCAGTAGAGATGCTAATGGGGAGAAGACTCTGCACCAGGTTAAACCTGATCTTCTGGACATGGAGGGGAGGGTGAAATGGCATCAGGAATGCCAATGCCAGAAACAAGATTCCTGTAAGCAAGAGAGGCAGTTTACGTCAAGGGATGAAGTTTAGTGTCAAAACCATAGGAATAGCCCTGCATGGGTAAGAGGTATGGTCCACATGAGGTCAGGAAAGTTGAGATAGGTGAGGCGGTCCTGAACAAGTGCATGGCCCACATGAAAGCTGCAACCTCACAAATGAGGCAGGAGCGAAACATACCCAGCCCCTCAGATCATCCCGCAAGGCTGTCAGAGCCTGTGGGTTCTCCCCCTCCACCTAGCATTAAAGAAACCTCTGAGGATAAGATGGACATGGCAGATATCACAGCCTCAATGCCATTAACGTCTGAAGAAGATGAATTTCTTCCAAGATGCTCTGAGTGCAAGAGGTGGGCTATGATCTGGTACATGCCATCTGAGGCAGAGTCAGGGGGACCAGACCTGGTGTGAAAACGCCCCAGAAGAAGCTACAGGAGAAAGAACAAGCCTACATCCTAGGATTTGGAAGAAGAGAGATGTACTGCTGTTAATCTTGTCCATTCAGGGAGCCCTGACTGACAGATATAAACAGGGGTATAGGGGTTCTATTCACTCTGGGATCCAGCTCTGTGCTAGCTGGGTCAGTATCATGTATTAACTACTTGTAAATAAAGTGTGACTTGCTGATGGGATACCAGCCTTTGTGAAGTTATTTCACTTGCTAGGCAGTGTCTCCTATTCAGAATAAGCATTGAAGCCACACTCAGACAAACATTTGCTGCAGAAGCTCGAATGGCCAAAAGATCTACTCCTGCTGCTAATTCATGTTTTCTGATGTTATCTTAACTCTCTAAAATTATAAAATTATGTACCACTTTTAACATTGTAACTAGTCCCATAGTGCTACATAGTATCATAACTTTTAAAAAATAACATTGAGTCAAATATAGATAATTGGTGAAGTGATCAAATATTTAGTTCTCAATGAGCATCTTGACAATGGAGGGAGAAGTGGTAAGGGTTTGGCTGGAGTGCCCTGGACAGCACCTTTGACTGTCAATGACGGAGTGTAGGAAGAGGACAGAAATGGAGGGAAATGGAGTTCGTGGAGAGGCTGAAGGGCTGAGAGAGGTTGCAGAGATAGTGATGATGCTGGATGCAAGGGTAAGAATTGTACATTTGATGCATTTCTTGAGCAGAAGCCACTGTTGGCCAGTGAGCACAATAACGAAGTGTAAAAGAAATTTAGTGCAACTTAGATGGACAGCAGAGGTTTGAATCAGATTGTTCGATGCCCCATGAAGTCAATAAATCTTAACTTAATGCCATAGTAAATAGAAATCACATTCAAAGTCTAATCAATGACAAATCTTTATGTAAATGGTATCATTATAAGCAATAATAAAAACTGAAAATGCTTGAAATAGTCAGCAGGTCAGGCAGCATCTTTTACATTTCAAGTATGTGATCTTTTGGTGCCTTGAAATGTGAAGTCTGTTTTCTTTTCCACACATGCTGGTTGACCTGCTGGATGTTTCCTGTATTTTCTGTTTTTGTTTCAGATTTCCAGCAGTTGCAGTATTTTGTATTTGCCTTCATAAGCAATTTTGCCTGAGCCATGAACTGTGAAAGAAAAATATAGCGCCGCTTGCTCTATTATTCAAGGCAAATGTGTTGAAGTGTCAAAAATGCAACAAATCTCACATTTTGATTTATATGTAATGAGTAGAATGAACAACGTGTCCAACCCTTGCTAATCTATTAGCAAAAAAGAAAAGTCCAATACCTGGGAGATCAGTGGTATTAACTGAGAGTTCAAGATGAACAGATTTCAAGGGCTCTGCAAGTTACAGAACATCACAGCTCTGGAAATTCAATGAACTCTCACCATTTTAAATTAATCCATTTGCTTTGGATGTCTTTCATTCCATGCTGAAGTCAATAAAGCAAAATCACACGTAACATAGCAAAGGAATTCTAAAGGAGGTCTAAATTTGAATAGCTAATTTCTTTAATGATCATAATGTAAATTAGGAACTCTTGAAAATTCCCATTTTGTATTGGCCGACATTCAATCTTACAGGGATTTTAAAAGTGGGAGATCCAAGGTGGCGGCAATTCAGTAGGTCTGCCCTGCTTGCTCTGCCCAGAATCCAGCCAAAGTAGTGCATTCACCCTCCCTTTCTTACCCATTGTGGTAAAAATTGGTAGTTTTTGATCCCCGGAATTGCTGTATGTCCATTTAACTGAGTAAGGAAAACGATGAAGTGAAGAGGATCACGAGGATCGCAACCAGCAGGGCACTGTCCTGTAGTAACGGACACGCCCGTGGCTGGGGCGTCGGTCTCTGTGAACACCCCAGGGGACTTACCTGTGGAGCACAGGCTAGTCTTGGAACTCGTGAAACTCCAAGAGAAAAGTGATGGAGGAGACCTGGACCAGGCTGGAACCGATCGCGGTCATGCTGCAGAAGTATGACCAGAAGATCCAGCATCTCGGGCAGGCGCTTCGTGGAGGTGGAGCAGCGGACCGTAACCTCTGAAACCATGGTGAAATCCTCAGCGGGCCCAGTCCAGGCCTTGGAGGGCCTTGGAGGAACAGGTCCGCGACCTCAAAACTTGAGGCCATCGGAAGAACATCCATTTGGTGAGGCTTCCTGAATGGGAGGAAGAAGTCCAGCTCATCAGCTTCTTGGAGCAATGGATCCCACAGTTTCTGAAGCTGGAAGTTGAGGTAGGCTGAGTTCAGGTCGAGGGGACCCACTGGATCACAGTGCGCAGGCCCCGGATCGGACCAGCGCCCCCGCCCGCTCCTTGTGCGACTCCAGCATTATAGAGAGAAACAAATGATGCTGGAAGCCTGGAGAGCACTGGGGAAGGATCCTCAGGCTCTAATATATAAAGGATAATGAATTATGCTTTTCCAAGACTTCTCTGCAGTCGTGATCCACAAAGGAAGGCCTTCGATGAGGTAAAAAGGAGGCTGAAGGACTTGAATATTCAGCAGTCTGTAGGATATCTGGCAATATTACTTTTCAGCCAAGGAGGGGCGGTGTTTACTTTTGACTCACTGGAAAAGGCAAAGGACTTCCTGGACAACTTAAAATAAACTGGCTGGCTCAAATAAAATGGACGATAGTGTTCACTTTGCTTTCTCTGGAGTTTGCCTGGTTTACCTAGTTTGGTTTTATTTTCATATGTGCGGGTTCCTTTCTCTTGTTCTCTTTCCCTCTCTTCTCCCTTCTTCCTCCCCTCCCATTATCCTTTGTTTTTCTATAATTTCCTTTTCATTTCTGTCTCTTAATACGGAGTGGGGATGGGTGGGGTTGGGGAGGTGGGGGGTTACATATTTTTACCAGGATTGCGTGGGGTCAAAATATGGATGGGATGGGTTGAATGCCTGCTTTGAATTTTCTTGTTGTATGATGCGTGTAACCTTTTTGTACTTCATTTTGTCTGGGATTGGGGCGTGACTCCAGCTAGCAGGAGTCATGGAGGGGTTAGTGGGTAGTATGAGTGCCCCCTGTGGGCAAGGGGGAAAGTCTCCTATTATTTGTGTTCTATGTTGATCCATTGTAGAAGTAGTTGTTAGAAGATTTGATTTGGTAGCTTTTGTAGTCGTATTTTCAAGTTTATACAAACTGTTTACTGCTTTCACTCGGCGCACTATAAATGGGGCTCTTCCTCCCGGGGGACAATGGGCTGCTTTGGATGGTTATGGCTAACCGTTCATTTAAATGGTGTACCTGGAAGATCAAGGGGAGTCATTCACCGATTAAGAGAAAAAGGACACTTTCAAACCTTAAAAATGAAAGGGTCGATGTAGCCTTGCTGGAAGAAACGCATCTGACCGATAAGAACAATTAAGGTTACAGCAGGGAGGGTTTGGCTGGGTGTTCTTTTCATCCTTTAATTCAAAAAGTGGAGGAGTGGCTATATTCATTCAGAAGAACCTTCCATTTCAGTAGTTAGACCAAATTAAGGATGAAGGTGGGCAGTTTCTGATCTTTAAAGCTTTAATACATGGAGAGGAATATGGGATCTCTTGAATGCATATTGCGCCCCGGGACACCCCCTCAAATTTTTAACAGATGCTCTCTGCAGGCTAATGACCCTTGGGATGTGTCATACAATTATAGGGGAAACTTTACCTGGCTTGTGGACCCTAAAATGGATAGGACGCATTGGGATCTCACGGTTATTTCCTCACCATTCAGGCAGCCAGTGGACCTGAACAGGGAGCTGAGGTTGGTGGATGTATGGAGGTGTCTTCACCCTGAGGGTAGGGACTTCACCTTTTTCTCTAACCTGCATAAGTGCCAGACTAGGATTGACATGGTTTTTGCCCCATCGACCTTTTTGAATTCAATGCTGTCCTGTAGAATTGGGAACATAGCCATTTCTGATCATGCAGCAGTGTACATGGACATTAAGGCCAGTGATGATGTGACAGGCTGAGGCACTGGCACATGGATCTTTTCCTCCTAAAAGATAGCAAGTTCATTGAATATTTTTCACGGGAATTTAAAATTTTTTGGAACATCAATTCGGGTATGGCCAGTAATCCGTCAGTGCTCAGAGAGACTGCCAAGGCCGATGCAAGGAATTTGATTATTTCTTACTCGGAGACCCGGAAGGAGCAGACCGGAGAGCAGCAGTGCATGCTGGAGGCCTGGCTGAAGGCAGCTGAGACAGTATACTTTGACAGACTGTCTGTAACCAAGTTGCAGTGGATTACAGCCCTCAGGGCTACTCTGAATGCTATTCTCACCCAGACAGCAAAGAGGGAGATTTCCTTTGTGAAACAGAGGCTATTTGAGTGGGGTGAGAAACCAGGTAGGTATCTGGTGTACTTGGCCAGAAGGAAGAGTGTCTCCCAATCTATGCCATCCCAAAAAAGATTAATGCAGCATTCAGGAAGTTCTACTCTGGGTTGTACTGGTCGGAGGACTGTGAGGACAGATTGGCGAAGTTGGAGTCCTTTTTTAAGACCTTGGACTTGCCAGTGTAACTTCAGAGCAGGTGTCTCTTTTGAATGCCCCTCTGACAATCCAAAAGATATAGGAGGCAGTGAGGCAGCTTCAGAGCAGTAAGGCGCCTGGCCCAGATGGATTTCAGAATGAGTTTTATAAGGAGTTCATAGACTTGCTGGTCAGGCCAATGTTGGATATGTACAATTATTGGTACAGTCAGGACTGCCTCCCATCCTCTCTGGGAGAAGCAAATATTTCTCTTATTCTCAAGAGAGGGAAAGTCCCAGAGGATTGCACTTTGTACAGGCCCATATCGTTATTAAACGTGGACTTTAAAATTTTGTTGAAAATGCTAGAGAAGGTCTTGCCTTTCATTGTAAAGGAGGACCAGACAGTTTTTATTAAGGGTCGCAGGTCCTCAAATAATATTAGGAGAGAGCTAATATGGTTCAGGTGTGCCAGCAAGGGTCATTTCCGGGCTTGGTAGTCTCCCTGGATGCAGAGAAAGCTTTTAACGGGTGGAGTGGCCATACCTCTTTTATGTCCTGGAACGGTTCAAACTTGGAGGGGTCTTTGCCAAGTGGTGGCAATGATATATAGCAACCCTAAAGCAGTGGTTCTCACTAATGCTATAGAACATAGAACATAGAACAGTACAGCACAGAACAGGTCCTTCAGCCACAATGTTGTGCTGACCACTGATCCTCATGTATGCACCCTCAAATTTCTGTGACCATATGCATGTCCAGGAGTCTCTTAAATGTCCCCAATGACCCTGCCTCCACAACCGCTGCTGGCAACGCATTCCATGCTCTCACAACTCTCTGTGTAAAGAACCCGTCTCTGACATCCCCTCTATACTTTCCTCCAACCAGCTTAAAACTATGACCCCTCATGTTAGTCATTTCTGCCCTGGGAAATAGTCTCTGACTATCGACTCTATCTATGCCTCTCATTATCTTGTATACCTCAATTAGGTCCCCTCTTCTCCTCCTTTTCTCCAATGAAAAAAGTCCGAGCTCAGTCAACCTCTCTTCATAAGATAAGCCCTCCAGTCCAGGCAGCATCCTGGTAAACCCGCTTCAAAGCATCCACATCTTTCTTATATTAGGGTGACCAGAATTGGACGCAGTATTCCAAATGCGGTCTAACCAAAGTTTTATAGAGCTGCAACAAGATCTCACAACTCTTAAACTCAATCCCCCTGTTAATGAAAGCCAAAACACCATATGCTTTCTTAACAACACTGTCCACTTGGGTGGCCATTTTAAGGGATCTATGTACCTGCACACCAAGATCCCTCTGTTCCTCCACACTGACAAGAATCCTATCCTTAATCCTGTACTCAACTTTCAAACTTTCCTTCCAGTACCACTCACTGTCTTCTGTCGACCAGCCCATTCTGTATCCAGACAGCTAAATTCCCCTGAATCCCATTCCTCCTGACCTTCTGAATGAGCCTACCATGGGGAACCTTATCAAATGCCTTGCTGAAGTCCATATATACCACATCCACAGCTCGACCCTCATCAACTTTTCTAGTTACATCCTCAAAGAACTCAATAAGGTTTGTGAGGCATGACCTGCCCCTCACAAAGCCGTGCTGACTGCATTTAATCAAGCCATGCTCTTCTAGATGGTCATAAATCCTATCCCTCAGAATCCTTTCTAACACCTTGCAGACGACAGACGTGAGACTTATAAGGTCTGACAGTTTTAGTATTGGTAGAGGCAGCTGACAAGGGTGCCCCCTCTCACTGTTACTATTTACATTGGTGATTAAGCCGTTGGCAGAGGCCATCCCGAAGGACCCCAATACAATTGCCCCAGAGGTAGGATCAGGAGGGCATAAGATCACCCTTTATGCAGATGATGTTCTTCTCTTTCTAACTAACATGATGGTATCTATGCCCTGTTTAATATAAGTGATTAATTTATTCGGCTCTTTCTCAGGGTATAAAATCAATTTTACGAAGTTGGAGGCCATGTCTGTTGGGGATCTTATTAGAGTACCTGACCGTGGAGGTGGGATCCAATTCCCTTTCAGGTGGTCACAGGACCATTTCTTGTATTTGGGCATTTTTATCACCCTGGTCTTCGACAAATTATATAAAGACAACTATGTGCAGTTGATAGAGAAGGTAAGGCAGGACCTTCCACGCTAGGAGGATCTTCCGATATCCTGGTTATAGAATAGCTCTGATCAAAATTAATGTTCTTCCACGTTTATTATATCCCATGTGAATGCTCCCTTTGATGCTGCCCAGGCAGGTGCTATGGAGGCTTTACAGTTAGCTCGGCTCTTTTATCTGGCATCACAGGTGGTCTCTTACGAAGCTTGCCAAACTGCAGCTTCTGCCAGGGGATGGGGTGGGGGTGTTGGATTTTCCAGACTTTAAGAAATGCCAGCTAAGTTCCCGTTTATCTTAGTGGCTGATAGGGCTTGCCAGGACCCGCGGTCAATCTGGCTGGACATCGAGGCCTCCCAGGCAGAATGTCCCCTCATTAATCTGTTGTTCATGGACAAGACGAAGACTGTTATGGACCATTGCAAAAATCCAATTGTCCTTAACATGGTTAAAGCATAGAGAATGATGCGGCAAGGTGAGGAAAATTTCCAAAAAAACTTCCCTTTTTATTCCCATAGTAGGATTGGGAGGATTCCGGCTGGGATCGATGATTTCTGGCTTGAGGCTCTGGGAATCCAGAGGAGTTTCCTCTTTGGGAGACTTATTTGACGGGGAGATCATGAGGCATTTAAACAGCTGAGGCAGAAATATGAGGGACCTCTTTCGTTACTTTCAGGTTAGGGACTTTATATAGAAAAAGACTACACTGGTGGTTAGTCCCTATAAGTCGGATATGGAGAGGAGATTGCTTCGGTCCAAGGACACTCTCTTGGTCAGCACCCTCTATCATTTATTAGGAGGTAGTGTCTCAAAAGACATTGAGTAGCTGGCGGAATCTGGGCTCAGGAATTGGAGGTAGGAGATCTCACAAAAGGAGTGGGAGAATATTTGAGAGAACATAAGGAAGGTTTCGATTTGCAATATGACTCAGGCTATGCAACTGAAGGTACTCCACAGGGTTTATTTGGCACTGGAGCAGCTTGCGAAATTTAAGACAGGAGTGCCTCCAATATGCCCCAAATGTAAAATAGATGTAGGCACTCTTCCTCATTGCTTGCGGTCATGCCACAAGCTTCATAGGTATTGGGGTGTTATAGCGAGTGTTTTGGAAGGGGTCTTGGAAACTGAAGTCAAGGTGGATCTGCTGTCCTTCCTCTTGGGTTCTTTCATTTTGTACAAGGAAGAATGTTCTGATGAGCTGGGCAGCGGAAAATCCCCCAGGACTCTCAGGGGTGTGTAGGTTAGTTATGGCGCACATCCCCCTGGACTTCCTTACAAGTATGGTGCACCAGAAAATGGAGATCTTTTGTAGGATGCAGAGGCCCTTTTTGAACCATATAGACCTGGACTTGTCGGCTATATTGGTTAGGGCCTTTGTGTAGCCACGAGAACTGTGTCTGGCGTCCTGGGATACCCTGGGAGAAAGAATCCTGAACAAACACAGGTATGCCAACTAACGCTCCCGATGATGGGGAGCTTTAGTGGGATTGCGCTGAGTGTTGTAATTTAACGTAATTTAACTGAATTTGCCTTGGTTCAACTTGGATTAATTTATTTTTTTATTTTGATTTAGTTATTTATTGAATTGTAGTTTGTGTAGAGTTTTTTTTTCTAAATTGTTTGTAGAGTAGAGTAGTAGTTTGTTTACTGTTCCTGTTGTTGTATTGCAGCATTGTACTATTATTTTTGTAAAAAATTCAAAATCTTCTTCCCAATAAAAATATTTATAAAAAACAAGCGATTGGTGTTTTCATGCATCAACTGTTTTCTTAATTGTGGATACTTCAGCAATGTGGAGAGTAATTGTCCAAAAAACACCACAATATTTTCAATATATTTACTAAATTGATAGATATATTTAGTTTTGAAAATACAGCTTTATTCTGTACAATGCTTTCAAGTGGATACAACTATAATTCATAACATGGTTGGCAGAAATTGAAGCTAGAGAGGGACACTTTGCAAACTTGGCATGTAAAGAAAACATCAAGATGGCATTGCATCTATATTTGGATTTTTTGCTCCATTGATTACATACATTTTCTATTATATAGAACAAAAGTCATTTGCATCAAGCATGGTCAGTGTCCAGGAAGATTTGTGGATTCAGTGTTGAATCCCATATACAAATCTTACACTTGTAAATAAAGGACAAATTGATTTTTTTTCAAGAATAGAAAGATAGGATTGCAATATTATGCATGGGAGAAGATCCCGATAGATTTATAGATCTCATTGAGTCGTTTAGGAGATCTATTTTATCTCAGATTTAGGAGGTGCTCACACATATAAGTCTATGGGGTGAAATTGTAATTGCGGAATTTGAGATATATTCTATTTTGCTCAAAAAGCACATAGTCTATAGGCAGTCAGTCCATGTGACATTTTATAAATTCTTACTTTGGAAATAGAACCAGTCTGACTCAAGACTGGGATATAGACAGACTCTAACCTCACACCTTTAATGCATTGTCTGAGCAGAGATGTCACCTTTTTTTAGAAAACCTTAAGTTATCTCAGGAATGTGACTTGAAAGAAGTTCTGGGATTGACATATTAATGAACTGAAACTTGCAACCCATTCTAAACAATGAAAGACTTAACAATATCTAGGTTTGTTAAATATATTGAATCAGTTGCATGACATATGATCTTGGGCTATAAAGTCTGTGCATTATGATCCTGCCACACTAGCTACCTGACGAAGGAGCAGCGCTCCGAAAGTTAGTGCTTCCAAATAAACCTGTTGGACTATAACTTGATGTTGTGAGATTTTTAGCTTTATTTGAACTCAAACAGCTTTAATGTATTTTGCATCAGAGAGCGGCGGCTTTTCGCTTCAGAGAGCAGCGGGAGCGGGCGGAAGTGAAGGCAGAGCGCAATGCCGGTCGGGAAGGTAAATGATTGTTATTTAAGAACTTACCTCGACGCCAACGGTCTTTTCACATCAGAGAGCGGCGGGAGCTGGGCAGAAGTGAAGGCAGAGCACAAAGCCGATCGGGAAGCTAAGTGATTGCTATTTGAGTGGGTGTTATTCAGTCCCTTGCGCGAGGGGACCTAGAATCAGGGGATGTAGAGTCAGTGTGGATAGAGCTTCGAAATACTAAGGGTAAAAAGACCCTCTTGGGAGTTATCTACAGGGCCCCCAAACAGTAGTCTGGATGTCGGATGTAAGTTAAATCAGGAGCTGAAATTGGCCTGTCGCAAAGATGTTACTACAGTTGTTATGGGGGATTTCAACATGCAGATAGTCTGGGAGAATCAGGATGGTATTGGACCTCAAGAAAGAGACTTTGTGGAGTGCCTCAGAGATGGATTCTTAGAACAGCTGGTGGTGGAGCCGACCAGGGAGAAGGCAATGCTGGATCTGGTATTGTGCAACAAACCAGAATT
>NC_057712.1:102545377-102557714 GCF_004010195.1 Chiloscyllium plagiosum | reverse complement strand
GGGTGACCTGGACATGTTAGGTGAGTGGTCAGATGCATGGCAGATGCTGTTTAATGTGGATAAATGTATGGTTATCCACTTTGGTGGCAAGAACAGGAAGGCAGATTACCACCTAAGTGGAATCAATTTAGGTAAAGGGGCAGTACAGAGAGATCTGGGGGTTCTTGTACACCACTCAATGAAGGTAAGCATGCAGGTACAGCAGGTAGTGAAGAAGGCTAATAGCATGCTGGCCTTCATAACAAGAGGGATTGAGTATAGAAGCAAAGAGGTTCTTCTGCAGCTGTACAGGGCCCTGGTGAGACCACACCTGGACGAGGTCAATTCCTGGAATGGCGGGATTACCTTACACTGAAAGACTGGAGCGACTGGGCTTGTGTACCCTTGAGTTTAGAAGACTGAGAGGGGATCTGGTTGAGACATATAAGATGATCAAAGGATTGGACACTCTGGCGGCAGGCAACATGTTTCCGCTGATGGATGAGTGCCGAACCAGAGGACACAGCTTAAAAATACGGTGTAGACCATTTAGGACAGAGATGAGGAGAAACTTCTTCACCCAGAGAGTGGTGGCTGTGTGGAATGCTCTGCCCCAGAGGGCAGTGGAGGCCCAGTCTCTGAATTCATTTAAGAAAGAGTTGGATAGAGCTCTCAAGGATAGTGGAATCAAGGGTTATGGAGATAAGGCAGGAACAGGATACTGATTAAGGATGATCAGCCATGATCATATTGAATGGTGGTGCAGGCTCAAAGGGCTGAATGGCCTACTCCTGCACCTATTGTCTATTGTCTATTGTATTGGGGTTGGTTTATGATCTTTCACTGTGTCAGAGTGCAAATTGCAGTACAGACAATAGGTTAGGGTTTCGTGCGAGAGGCAGGTAAACAATGCTGGCGTCATTCTATATTGTGAACTAGCTCGAAGCAGCAGCACACTTGCCAGCTGAACTTTGCTATGTTTTATTTCCTTGTGGCATGTGGGTGTCACTGGCTGGGCCAGCAATCATTGCCCATTCCTGGTTGCCCTTGAGAAGGTAGTGTTGAGCTACCTTCTGAACTGCAGTCTATGTTATGTAGATAGTCACACACTGCCATTAGGGAGGGAATGCTTGGATTTTGACCCAGCAACAGTGAAGGAACAGTGATATATTTCCAAGTCAATAAAGTGGTTGCATTGGGAGGAGCTTGCAGGTGGTAGTGTTCCCATGTAGTTGAGATGACTGATCTCCAACAACCATGACTATCTTCTTACGTGCCAGGTCTGACTCTAACCTGTGGAGAGTTTTCTTCCTGATTCACTCTAGTTTGGCCAAGGCTCCTTGATGTCACTATTACAGAAGGTGTCCAATTAGTAGGCTGTCACTTTGTTTACTGCACAATTAGGGTTAGCAGATGAGACCAGGAGCTCAGGACATCATTGTCCACCACAATGAGGCTAGTGGTCACACCACTCAGCTCCAAGCACTATCAGAGCAGCGAATCACTGAATGCACCTTTAGCATCAGGGGAGGTACTGAGAGTTCATTAGGCCAAAGATCTGGGCACAGAACCTACTGTGAGCAGGAGACTTCAATGTCAATCAAGATGAGTGACAAAGTGGCACCAATACTAACCAAACTGGCTGAGTCTGCAAGGGTATATCAGTGTTGGTCTGCAAGAGGTGGTGAGAGAACCAACAAGGGAGAATGACCTACATGACTGTATTAGTCAGAGTGACTGCTATTCAGTCCTTTTGGAGATGCAATTTCATTCTCAAACTGAGGAGAAGCTCCACCATGTCAACATGAATCAAAAAGAAAGTGAGTTATACCTTTGAGGGAGAAATGTGTGTGTTTGTGCATGTGTGTGTGTGTTTGTGCGTGTATGTGTGTCAGTGTGTGTGTTTCTGCACGTATGTGTGTCTGTGGGGATGGGTGTGTGTGTCTGTGGGTGTCTGTGGGTGTGTGGGTGTGTGTGGGGGGCTGGGTGTGTGTGGGTGCGTGTGTGGGGGGTGTGTGTGTGTGTGTGTGTGGGGGGGGGGGTGTGTATATAAATGGGGATGAAGGTCCTAGACTCAACATATTCATCTGCTTCATCACTCATCACGTGCTCATGTCTGACCAACCAAATTATGTATGTAGATGAGGGCAATGCTTTCTTCTGCAAGGATTTTGATAAGGTCCTGCAAATTAATTAGCTCCAGAATTGGCTGAGGGACAGAAAACAGAGGATGAAAGTTGGAGGTTGTTGTTGTGACTGTAAGTCTGTGTCCAGTGCACTTTCGCAGGGATCAGTGTTGAGTCCTTGCTCGTATTGGTCTGCATAAATGACTTAGACTTGAATTTGGGAGGGTTGATCAGTATGTTTGTGGATGATATGAAAATTAGTGGGTTAAATAGTGAGGATAGCATTAGATTACAGATGGGCTGCTCAATGCGAATTGGATTTCAATCTGGATAAATGTGAAGTGATACACATGAGCAAGATAAACAAGGCAAGGGAATGCATGCTGAACAGTAGGAGCCTGGGAAGCACAAAGGATCAGAGGGACCTTGGTTGCTTAAGTTAGTGGAACAAGTAAATAGACTAGTTAAGAAGACATATGGGATACTTCTCTTTATTAGCTGAGGCATAGAGTTTAAGAGCAGGGAGGTGATACTGAACTGCAATAATACTCATTAGGCCACATCTAGACTATGTGTGCAGTTCTGAAATTCACATTGTAGAAGGGATGTGATTGAACTAGAGAGAGTGCAGAGGGTATTTATCGGGGTGGTGCTTTGGGCTAGAGTGTTTCAATTATGCAGAGAGATTGGATAGACTGTGGTTGTTTTCCCCGGAAAAAAAGAGATTGAATGGGGGCTAATTTTAAGGGAGCTTGGATAGGATAGGAAAGAAGGAACTTTTTCCCTTGCTGGAGAGACCAATGACTGGCGGCAGAGATTTAAGATAAGGGCCAAGAGGTGTTGAATGGTTTGAGCAAGAATATTTTCACTCAGATAGTGGTGGGAATCTGGAACTCATTACCGTCAGAGTGCTGGCGGTAGAAGCTCTCATAACATTTAAGAAATATTTTGATGTGCACTAGCAATATTAAAGCATACAAGGCTATGGACCAAGTGCTGGAAAATGGGATGAGAAGAGTTGGGTGTTTTATTTTTGACTGGTGCAGACCTGGTGGATCAAAGGTCCTTTTTTCTCTGCTGTATACCTCCATGGCTCCATGAAGTTATGACTCTATGACCTTTTTTCCAGCAGGGTGCCAGAAGTGATCATTTTCATTGATGAATTCAGTGTAGCATGCTATTCACAACAGCTCAGATACTGAAACATTGCATGTCTCAAACAAAGACCTGAACAACAGTCACAGTTTGATCAGTAGGTGGCAGTATGACTCATGCCACACAGATGTCACGTAATAAATGTCTTCAACAAGACATAAAACAACCATGCCTCCATAACATTAAACAGTATTAGCTGAATTCCCCATTATCAACACTGGTTACTATTGACCAGGAAGTGAAGTGGACAAGCCATTTAAACACTTTGGTATAAAAGCTGGTCAGGTGCGGGAATTCTGGAGCAAGTCACTCATCTCCTGACTCCCCAAAGCCTGTTTGTATCCACAAGCCATAAGTCAGGAGTATGATGGAAGAATCCCCTCTGGCCTGGAAGAGTGCAGCTCCAAGAACATTCAAGAAGCTCAAAACCATCCAGGACAGAGCAGCCCACTGGATTAATACCCCATGCACCACCTTAAACATGCACTCTGGCCACCAGAGTGGCAAAAGCTGTGCGCACCGTCTAAAATTACAGCAATTCATCCCCCTCCTTACAAGCCTGCATCATTTTCTGCAGTTAGCATTTTAGGTCTCCTCCAGCTGAAGCAGAGCATCCAATCCCCTGCTGTGGAGCTGCCGTCTCCCATCTTGCTGGTGGTTGGACACAGAATGTGTGATAGGAGTCTTGCAAAGTGAGTGGAATGGCTATACTGCTGCAATAATCATGCTTCAGTGCTGCCTTAATCAGCTTGATTGGACTGCAGTGTCACTTATTGTCAATGCATGCCTGCCTCAGAGGCAAACACAAGAAGGTGGCTGGGTGACTGATACTTTTCATACAATTCCTCCAGTCGCCTCACCTCCTAGGCCATCTTCGCAGGTCTGAGAAACTTCTCCCTGACATTACAGACCAATTGCAAAGAGCCTGATGGACATTAGCATGGTCCTAGAAATCAGAGTAAATGCAGCCCTGTTCCTCAGTTAAGTAATCCAAGGCAATGGCAGCATTTTTCCATGGCTAATTTAGGCATTATGAACTGATATTAACCATGTGGCTGATGTTCCCTACATACCCATAGTAGTTGTTGAATCTGCGAAACACTGATCGAATATATCAGTGGCCAATGCAGTCTGTGATCTGCTTTCCCTTCTCTAATTTAACTCTTTCACCCATGCTCACAGCGTCTCTGCCTGTATTGCCTTGCCTTGCCTTTTTTCACTTTCATGCTTTAACCAGAGACACCAGGTTCATATTGCTGCCATTTTGCCATGCCCTTTAGAGTAGGTACAAAGTCAGCAGGTCTGTCATAGTTTCAATAGGTCTCAGTCAAGCCAAGGAGAATAGCCTTCGCTCAGGGGTTCCCAGCACAGTAAGTTAAGGATAGCCTCATGTACCAGTCCAGGAACTTGTTTGGAGTGGTCAGAGTGAGGGTCCTCTTCTCAAAAGGGATTAGAAGCAAATGTCAGGCAGCCTGCCATCGGTCTTGATTCTTTTGTGCTACTGTGGGCTAGAATGAAAGACAGACAGGTCTTATGGGAGATGAATGTGGATGGCACGCCCATAATGTTGGTGCAAGTAGGGAGTGAGCGAGTGAGAGGGCAATGCAGAGGGCTTACTGGGTGAGTGGTGTCAGGGGGTTTGGTATGGGTGACAGCAGATGAGGGTAGATGTTCCAGATGTAGAACATGAGCCTTTGGTGGGATTAAGGGTTAGAAACAGAGATAGAGTGAGTGTGAGGTATCAAGGATAAGAGGGTGGTATTTACTCTGGAAGAGAGGAGAAGGAATTTGAAATTTTTCCTACAGTTCTTGGCATTCCTCCAGCCTGCTGTGACTGTTTTAATCCAGCAACAGCCTCAAGCCTGGCTGAGAGAAAATTCAAATCAAATGGATAGCCAAGGGCACCCGCATAGGCCCCAGCTATGCCCGCCTCTTTGTCAGATATGTGGAACAGTCCATCTTCCACAGCTACACTGGCACCAACCCCCATCACCCCCCACCCCGTCATCCCCCACACCCCCCACACCCAACCTGTTCCTCCGTTACATCGATGACTGTATTGGCGCCGTCTCGTGCTCCCATGAGGAGGTTGAACAGTTCATCAACTTCACCAACACCTTCCACCCCGACCTCAAATTCATCTGGACCATCTTGGACATCTTCCTCCCCTTGATGGACCTCTCCATCACCATCACCGGCAACCGACTAATCACTGACATCTAGTACAAGCCCACCAACTCCCAGAGCTACCTAGACTACACCTCCTCCCACCCTACCTCCTGTAAAAATGCCATCCCTTATTCCCAACTCCTCCGCCTCCACTGCATCTGTTCCCAGGATAACCAATTCCATCTCAGAAAGTCCCAGATGGCCTCCTTCTTCCACGATCGCAGCTTCCCTTCCACGTGGTTGACGATGCCCTCCAGCGCATTTCCTGAACTTTACCCACCACCGCCCTTGAACCCCACTCCTCCCAATGCAACAAGGACCAAACCCCCTGGTGCTCACCTTCCACCCCATCAACTTCCGCATACATTGCATCATCCTCTGCCACTTCCACCACCTGCAAACCTCCCCACCCCTATCAGCATTATGGAGAGACCATCCCCTCTGTGACTTCCTCGTCAGGTGCACGCCCCCCCACCAGCCCACACCCCATGCCTGGCACCTCATCCTGCCGCTGCAGGAAGTGCAAAACCTGGGCCCACAACACTCCTCTCACCTCCGTTCAAGGCCCCAAGCGATCCTTCCACATCTGTCAGAAATGTACCTGTTCCTCTACCAATGGCATCTACTGCATCTGTTGCACCCAGTGTGGTCACCTCTACATCGGGGAGACAGGATGCCTTCTTGTGGATTGTTTCAGAGAACATCTCTGGGACACCCGCACCCACCAACCCCACCGCCCTGTGGCTGAACACTTCAACTCCGCGTCCCACTCCGTTAAGGACATGCAGGTCCTAGGCCTCCTCCACCCGAAACCTGGAGGAAGAACACCTTATATTCCGCCTTGGGACCCTGCAACCACATGAGATAAATGGGGATTTCAACAGCTTCCTCATTTCCCCTCCCCCACATTATCCCAGTCCCAAGCCTCCAACTCGCCACTGGGCCTCTTGACCTGTCCATCACCTTTTCCATCTATCTCTTCCATCCCCCGCCCCCGACCTATCTTTTCTCCCTCACCTTCATCCACCTATCATTTTCCCAGCTACCTTCCCCCCAACCCCACCCCACCCTCCCATTAATGTCTCTGTCCCTGGCCTACAAGCCTCATTTCTGATGAAGGGCTTATGTCTGAAACATCGGCTCTCCTGCTCCTCGGATGCTGCCTGACCTGCTGTGCTTTTTCAGCACCACACTCTCAACTCAGGCCAGGCTGGTATGGTTTGATGCAGTGATCTCTAAGATTGGTTCCGGGGAAGAGGAAGTTCCATATTGGAACCACCTCACAGCAGGATGCTGCCCACAAAGCAGGGCTCCAATTTTCCCGGTACCCTGTCCAAGTCAAATATCAGCAACTGAGCAGGCCTCCTCTGGATTGAGTGCTTGTCCGGGTTCATAACAGACTTTAAAATGACACAGACACATGGAATGCCTGGGAATTTCAGGATCGGCTGGGCAGTGAGCTGTTCTGGGAATGTCACTTGGTAAGATGCGTCAGAAATCAGAGGCGAGAGGTCGAATAGTTGTGTGATAGGTAATTAATGCAGCGAGTTTGGCAAGAACGGTCAAGCCTCTGGGTGAAAAATCCTCCACAAAACCAATGCAATTCAAGTTTAAGCACAAAATACAAGATGCATCTCAATGGATACATTGGCAGTTATCATTCACATCTCTGTGGATTCTGGATAAGCTCCTGCTGTTTGCAAAGTAAGAAATGAAGCCCGACTGCTTAAGAACAGAGTCAGAGAGAAAAAGGAAACTACAGACATGTTAGTTTGTGGTCCGTGGTGGGCAAAATGTTACAAAATATTATAAAGAATGTGATAAATGGGCACTGAAAAATTAATAAGACAGAGTCACAATGGATCTATGGAGGGGATATCATGATTGACAAACCCGTTGGAGATTTTTAAGGATATTACTTGGAGCATAGGTAGAGGAGAAGCAGTGAATGTGGTGTTGTTGAATTTTCAGAATTTTGATAAGGTCCCAATCTGGAGGTTATTAAACAAAACTAGACAAACATTTGTTTGGGGGTTTTATAATGGTATGGATTGAAAATTGGTTAACAGGGAGCAAACAGAAAGTCGGGGTAAGTGGGTCATTCGGAGATGGGCAGGCAGTCATTATTGGGATTAGTGCTTGATTCAAGTTGAGCACAATCTCTATCAAAGACTTGGATATGGACACCAAATGTAATATTTTCAAATTTGCTAATGACGCAAAACCAGCTGGATTGGAACTCACACAGAGAAAGCAAGCAGACTTGGACAGGCTTGATTAACAGGCAAGAATATGGCACGTGGCATATACTGTAAATAACTATGGAGTTCTTCACTTTGGTACTTTAAAACAGAGAGAGAAAAAAAAAGTAAAATGTTTGGAATTGTTGAGGTTCAAATTCACCTAAATGTCCTAGTTCATGCGTCACAATGGGCATCACGGTGGCACAGTGCTTAGCACTGCTGCCTCACAGAGCCAGAGACCCGGGTTCAATTCCCGCCTCAGGTGACTGACTGTGTGAAGTTTGCACATTCTCCCCGTGTCTGCGTGGGTTTCCTCCGGGTGCTCCGGTTTCCTCCCACAGTCCAAAGATGTGCAGGTTAGGTGAATTGGCCAGCTAAATTGCCCGTAGTGTTAGCTGGAGGGAATGGGTCTGAGCGGGTTGCAATTTGGCAGGTCGGTGTGGACTTGTTGTGCCGAAGGGCCTGTTTCCACACTGTAAATAATCTAATCTAATCTAAAAAAACAAAGGTATAGGAAGGCAAACGGTATGGTGATTTTCATAACAAGTGCATTTGAGCACAGGAATTTTAAAAATCTCACTGCAATTGTTCATAGCTATGGTTAGGTCACACTGGAATTGAATTGAACTGAATTCAATTCAAGTGTGGCCTAACCATAGCTGTATGAGATTTTTTTTAACTTCCTGTGTTCCAATGCACTTGTTGGTGTATTATGTGAAGTTTGGAACTCTAAGTCCAAGGCAGGAAACATTTACCAGAGAGAGAGACATTCAGCAGATTACTCCTTGGGATGGTAGGATTGTCTTATGAAGACAGACTGAACAAATTGAGTCTGCATTCTTCAGAAATCCGAAGAATGAGAGATGATCTCATTACAACTTGAAATATGCTTACATAGTAGGACATGTAGGTGCAGGTCAAATGTTTTCTCTGGCTGGTGAGTTTTGAACCTGAAGTCGGAAACTCAGACTATGGACAGGCATTATCTGAATGGAAAAATTAGAGGATATCTCCTGAAAGCATATAAATTTCTGACAGAGCTTGTGTCATGAACAGCTCAGAACCCTGAAGTACTGAGGACATTTTTAAAACTTATATTCCAAAATGTGCCTTTTTATTTTGAAGAAAGATTGTCATACCAAAATAAACACTTCAGATATAAATTCAGTCACTGTCTGGCAACATTCTTTAAAGAACTCATACAATGTTACACCTGAAGAGTGTCAGGGAAACCTCAACCCTACATCCAGTGTGACTAGTTACCCCAGCTAGGGGAAACATCAACGCTACATCCAGTCTGTCGAGTTACCTCAGGTAGCGGAAACATCAACCCTGCATCCAGTCTGACTAGTTAACCCAGCTAGGGGAAACCTCAACCCTGCATCCAGTCTGCCTTAGACAGAGACAGAGATATGCCAAGAAGAAATAAAAGGCACATCTTGCAGTCATTTTATGTTCAGCTTTTCTGGGCATACACAAATTTGTGTTAAAAACTGACTACAACCTGGTTTGTGTATGCTAGTGGTAAAGGGGATGTGCTAGTGGAGGGAGGTATGCTGGTGAACTGAGGTTCATGCGTTCTGGACTGGTTTGAACCCGGGTGTAAATGAACTCCCTTGCTCTGAGTGTTTGACGTTAACCAGCCAATGAGCTCTTCAGAAGGAACTAGAAGAAGGACCCTTCCATTCTGAGTGCTACCACCAAACTTCCATCAAAAAGAAACAGGACACACAGATTTCAATTAGTTTGCAAAAGACAAGAATCCCGAACTCGAAATCAACATATCACTAGTCTCTGCTAATGACCCAGAGAGACTGATCCCTATAATATTGATCCATTCAATTATTGTCTTCTGTTTCATTTCTAATCTGTGTATGTTTTGGTTGGGTCATTATTTCTGCAACATGTGGATAACTAATAAACATCTTCCTTTTGTCAACTCAAAAAAGCTGTTAAAATAGGCTCCTTTTAAACATTTTTTTATCTGGGAGAAAGGCATCCAACAGGGAGGGGATCCTTATAAATGAGCCATGTCACAGCCAACGGAGGCGACAGGTAGGGGAGCACGTTCATCCCTCTTCACATGAGAGTTTACTGACTCTGAGGTTTTTTACCAGGACTCCAAAATAACTTGGGCAACTTCGCCTGGGCTCTGGTCAGAACAATAAGGCAGACTGGATGCAGGATTGATGTTTCCGCTACCTGGGGTAACTCGACAGACTGGATGTAGGGTTGATGTTTCCCATGGCTGGGGTAACTAGTCACACTGGATGCAGGGTTGATGTTTCCGCTACCTGGGGTAACTAGTCTCACTGGATGTAGGGTTGATGTTTCCCCTAGCTGGGGTGACTAGATAGACTGGATGCACAGTTGATGTTCCCCCTAGCTGGGTTAACTAGACAGACTGGATGCAGGATTGATGTTCCCCCTAGCTGGGCTAACTAGTCATACTGGATGCAGGGTTTATGTTTCCCCTAGCTGTGGTAACTAGTCATACTGGATGCAGGGTTAATGTTTCCCCTAGGTGGGGTAACTGGTCATACTGGATGCAGGGTTGATGTTTCCCCTAGTTGGGGTAACTAGTCATACTGGATGCAGGGTTGATGTTTCCCCTAGGTGGGGTAACTGGTCATACTGGATGCAGGGTTGATGTTTCCCCAAGCTGGGGTAACTAGCTATTCTTGGTGCAGGATTGTCATTTCCCCTAGCTGGGGTAACTAGTCATACTGGAAGTAGGGTTAATGTTTCCCCTGGCTGGGGTAACTAGTCATGCTGGAAGCTGGGCTGATGTTTCCCTTAGCTGGGGTAACTAGACAGTCTGAATGCAGGGTTGATGTTTCCCCTACCTGGGGTAACTAGACAGACTGGATGCAGGGTTGTTATTACCTTAGATGGGGTAACTAGGGAGAGAGGATGTAGTGATGATAATTCCCCTAACTGGGGTAATTAGTAATACTAGATGCATGGTTGAAGTTTCCCCAAGCTGGGGTAACCAGTCATACTGGATGCAGGGTTGATGTTTACCCTGGCTGGGGTAACTATCCATACTGGAAGCAGGGCTGATATTTCCCGTAGCTGCGGTAAATAGTCATACTGGATGCAGGGTTGACGTTTCACTTAACTGTGGTAACTAGTCAAACTGGAAGCAGAGTTGATGTTTCCCCTGGCTGGGGTAACTAGTCATGCTGGAAGCAGGGTTGATGTTTCCCCTAGTTGGGGTAACTTGTTATCCTGGAAGCAGGGCTGATGTTTCCCCTAGCTGGGGTAACTAGAGAGACTGGATGCAGGATTGATGTTCCCCAACTGGGGTAACTAGACAGACTCGATGCAGAGTTGATGTTTCCCCTAGATGGGGTAACTAGTCATACTGGATGCACAGTTGATGTTCCCCAAGCTGGGGTAACTAGACGGACTGGATGCAGGGTTGATGATTCCCCTGGCTGGGGTAACTAGACGGACTGGATGCAGGGTTGATGTTCCCCTAGCTGGGGTACCTAGACAGACTGGATGCAGTGTTGATATTACCATAGCTGGGGTAACGATTCAGACTGGATGGAGGGTTGATATTACCCTAGCTGGGGTAATTAGACAGATTGGATGCGTGGTTGATGTATCCCCTACCTGGGGTAACTAGACAGACAAGATGCAGGGCTGTTATTACCTTAGCTGGGGTAATTAGGGAGAGTGGATGCAGGGATGATGATTCCTCTAACTGGGGTAATTAGTAATACTAGATGCATGGTTGATGTTTCCCCAAGCTGTGGTAATTAGACAGACTGGATGCAGGGATGATGTTTCCCCTGGCTGGAGTAACTAGTCATACGGGATGCAGGGTTGATGTTTCCCCAAGCTGGAGTAACTAGCCATACTTGGTGCAGGATTGTTGTTTCCCCTAGCTGGGGTAACTAGTCATACTGGAAGCAGGGTTGATGTTTCCCCTGGCTGGAGTAACTAGTCATACTGGAAGCAGGACTGATGTTTCCCCTAGCTGAGGTTACGAGACAGATTGGATGCAGGGTTGATGTTCCCCTAGCTGGGGTAACGAGACAGACTGGATGCAGTGTTGATATTACCATAGCTGGGGTAACTAGTCAGACTGGATGGAGGGTTGATATTACCCTAGCTGAGGTAACTAGACAGACTGGATGCAGGGTTGATGTTCCCCTAGCTGGGGTAATGAGACAGACTGTATGCAGTGTTGATATTACCATAGCTGGGGTAACTAGACAGATTGGATGCAGGGTTGATAATTCCCCTGGCTGGGGTAACTAGTCTTACTGAATGCATGGTTGATGTATCCCCTACCTGAGGTAATAGACAATAGACAATAGGTGCAGGAGTAGGCCATTCTGCCCTTCGAGCCTGCACCGCCATTCAATATAATCATGGCTGATCATTCCTAATCAGTATCCTGTTCCTGCCTTATCTCCATAACCCTTGATTCCACTATCTTTGAGAGCTCTATCCAACTCCTTCTTAAATGAATCCAGAGAGTGGGCCTCCACTGCACTCTGGGGCAGAGCATTCCACACAGCCACCACTCTCTGAGTGAAGAAGTTTCTCCTGAGCTCTGTCCTAAATGGTCTACCCAGTATTTTTAAGCTGTGTCCTCTGGTTCAGCACTCACCCATCAGCGGAAACATGTTTCCTGCTGCCAGAGTGTCC
>NC_057712.1:102535254-102543545 GCF_004010195.1 Chiloscyllium plagiosum | reverse complement strand
TTCTTAGTAATCCTCTGTTGTTCTTTAAAAGCTTCCCAGTCCTCCGTTTTCCCACTTATCTTTGCTATGTTATACTTTTTCTCTTTTAACTTTATATGTTTCTTAACTTGCCTCGTCAGCCACGGTCACCCATGCCTTCTCCTAGGATCTTTCTTCCTTTTTGGAATGAACTGATCCTGCATCTTCTGCATTATACACAGAAATATCTGCCATTGTTCCTCCACTGTCATCCCTGCTAAGGTATTGCACCATTGAACTTTGGCCAGCTCCTCCCTCATAGCTCCATAGTTCCCTTTATTCAACAGAAATATTGTCACTTCCGACTGTACCCTCTCCCTCTCAAATTGCAGATTGAAGCTTATTGTATTATGGTCACTACTTCCCAATGGCTCCTTCACTTCGAGGTCCCTGATCAATTCTGGTTCGTTGCACAATACCAGATCCAGAATTGCCTTCTCCCTGGTCGGCTCCAGCACCAGCTGTTCTAAGAATCCATCTCGGAGGCACTCCACAAAGTCTCTTTCTTGAGGTCCAACACCATCCTGATTCTCCAAGTCATCCTGCATGTTGAAAATCCCCATAACAACTGTAGTAACATCTTTGCGACAGGCCAATTTCAGCTCCTGATTTAATTTACATCCGACATCCAGACTACTGTTTGGGGACCTGTAGATGACTCCCAAAAGGGTCTTTTTACCCTTAGTATTTCGCAGCTCTATCCACACTGACTCTACATCCCCTGACTCTAGGTCCCCCCGCGCAAGGGACTGAATATCGTCCCTTACCAACAAGGCCACCCCACCCCCTCTGCCCATAATTCTGTCCATACGATAGCACGTGTACCATTGAATATTCATTTCCCAGGACCTGTCCACTTGAAGCCACATCTCAGTTATCCCCACAATATCGTATCTGACAATTTCCAAAAGAGCCTCAAGCTCATCCATCTTATGTCTAATGCTTCGTGCATTCATGCATAGTATTTTTAATTTGTTACTGCCCTCACCCTTCCCATCAACTCCTATTTCACTCAACCTTACAGCATGATGCCTTTCCGAGTTTTCTGACAGACAAGATGCAGGGTTGTTATTACCTTAGCTGGGGTAATTAGGGAGAGTGGATGCAGGGATGATGATTCCCCTAACTGGGGTAATTAGTAATACTGGATGCATGATTGATGTTTCCCCATGCTGGGGTAATTAGACAGACTGGATGCAGGGTTGATGTTTCCCTTAGCTGGGGTAATTAGACAGACTGGATGTAGGGTTGATGTTTCCCTTAGCAGGGGTAATTAGACAGACTGGATGCAGGGTTGATGTTTCCCCTGGCTGGGGTAACTAGTCAAACTGGAAGCAGGGTTGATGTTTCCCCTAGTTGGGGTAACCAGTCATACGGGATGCAGGGTTGATGTTTCCCCTAGCTGGGGTAACTAGTTATATTGGAGGCAGGGTTAATGTTTCCCCAAGCTGGGGTAACTAGCCATACTTGGTGCAGGATTGTTGATTCCCCTAGCTGGGGTAACTAGTCATACTGGAAGCAGGACTGATGTTTCCCCGAGCTGAGGTTACGAGACAGACTGGATGCAGGGTTGATGATCCCCTAGCTGGGGTAACGAGACAGACTGGATGCAGTGTTGATATTACCATAGCTGGGGTAACTAGTCAGATTGGATGGAGGGTTGATATTACCCTAGCTGGGGTAACTAGACAGATTGGGTGCACGGTTGATGATTCCCCTGGATGGGGTAACTAGTCTTACTGGATGCATGGTTGATGTATCCCCTACCTGGGGTAACTAGACAGACTAGATGCAGGGTTGTTATTACCTTAGCTGGGGCAATTAGAGAGAGTGGATGTAGGGATGATGATTCCCCCTAACTGAGGTAATTAGTAATACTGGATGCATGGTTGAAGTTTCCCCAAGCTGGGGTAACCAGTCATACTGGATGCAGGGTTGATGTTTCCCCTACCTGGGGTAACCAGACAGACTGAATGCAGGGTTGTTATTACCTTAGATGGGGTAACTAGGGAGAGTGGATGTAGGGATGATGATTCCCCTAACTGGGGTAATTAGTAATACTGGATGCATGGTTGAAGTTTCCCCAAGCTGGGGTAACCAGTCATACTGGATGCAGGGTTGATGTTTCCCCTGGCTGGGTTAACTTGCCACACTGGAAGCAGGGTTGATGTTTCCTGAAGCTGGGGTAACGAGACTGACTGGATGTAGGGTTGATTTTTCCCCAAGCTGTGGTAAATAGTCATACTGGATGGAGGGTTGACGTTGCACTTAACTCGGGTAACTAGTCAAACTGGAAGCAGGGTTGATGTTTCCCCTCGCTGGGGTAACTAGACAGACTGGATGCAGGATTGATGTTCCCCTAGCTGGGGTAACTAGACAGACTGGATGTAGGGTTGATGTTTCCCCTAGCTGGGGTAACTAGTCACACTGGATGCAGGATTGATGTTTCCACTAGCTGGAGTAACTTGTCAGACTGGATGCAGGGTTGATGATTCCCGGAGCTGGGGTGCCGAGATAGACTGGATGCACAGTTGATGTTCCCCCTAGCTGGTGTAACTGTACAGTTTGGATGCAGGGTTGATGTTTCCTCTGGCTGGGGTAACTAGTCATACTGGGAGCAGGGCTGATGTTTCCCCTAGCTGGGGTAACTAGACAGATTGGATGAAGGGTTGATGATTCCCCTAGCTGCGGTAACTACTCATGCAGGATGCAGGGTTGATGTTTCCCCAAGCTGGGGTAACTAGACAGATTGGATGCAAGGTTGATATTACCCGAGTTAGTGTAACGAGTCATACTGGTTGCAGGATTGACGTATCCCCTAACTGGGGTAACTAGTCAAAGTGGAAGCAGGGCTAATGTTTCCCTGGCTGGGGTAACTAGTCATACTGGAAGCAGGGCTGATGTTTCCCCTAGCTGGGGTAACAAATCAGATTGGTGCTGGGTTGATGTTCCCCTAGCTGGGGTAACTAGACATTCTGGAAACAGGGTTGATGTTTTTCCAAGCTGCGGTAATTGGTCATATTGGAAACAATGTTGATGATTCCCCTGGCTGCGGTAACTATTCTGAATGGACGCAGGGTCAATGTTTCCCCAAGCGGGGGTAACTAGTCATACTGGATGCAGGGTTGACCTTTCCCCTAGTTGGGGTATCTAGTCATACTGGAAGCAGGGTTAATGCTTCCTCTGGCTGGGGTAACTAGTCATACTGGAAGCAGGGTTGATGTTTCCCCTAGCTGGGGTAACTAGTCATACTGGAAGCAGGGCTGATGTTTCCCCTAGCTGGGATAACTAGTCATACTGGAAGCAGGGCTGATGTTTCCCCTTGCTGGGGTAACTAGACAGATTGGATGCAGGATTGATGTTCCCCCTAGCTGGGCTAACTAGTCATACTGGATGCAGGGTTTATGTTTCCCCTAGCTGTGGTAACTAGTCATACTGGATGCAGGGTTAATGTTTCACCTAGGTGGGGTAACTGGTCATACTGGATGCAGGGTTGATGTATTCCCTAGTTGGGGTAACTAGTCATACGGGATGCAGGGTTGATGTTTCCCCAAGCTGGGGTAACTAGCTATACTTGGTGCAGGATTGTCGTTTCCCCTAGCTGGGGTAACTAGTACTGGATGCAGGGTTGATGTTTCCCCTAGGTGGGGTAACTGGTCATACTGGATGCAGGGTTGATGTATTCCCTAGTTGCGGTAACTAGTCATACTGGAAGCAGGGTTGATATTTCCCCTGGCTGGGGTAACTAGTCATGCTGGAAGCAGGGCTGATGTTTCCTCTGGCTGGGGTAACTAGTCATGCTGGAAGCAGGGCTGATGTTTCCCTTAGCTGGGGTAACTAGACAGACTGAATGCCGGGTTGATGTTTCCCCTACCTGGGGAAAATAGACAGACTGGATGCAAGGTTGTTATTACCTTAGATGGGGTAACTAGGGAGAGAGGATGTAGTGATGATAATTCCCCTAACTGGGGTAATTAGTAATATTAGATGCATGGTTGAAGTTTCCCCAAGCTGGGTTCAGGGTTGATGTTTACTCTGGCTGGGGTAACTATCCATACTGGAAGCAGGGCTGATATTTCCCGTAGCTGGGGTAAATAGTCATACTGGAAGCAGAGTTGATGTTTCCCCTGGCTGGGGTAACTAGTCATGCTGGAAGCAGGGCTGATGTTTCCTCTGGCTGGGGTAACTAGTCATGCTGGAAGCAGGGCTGATGTTTCCTCTGGCTGGGGTAACTAGTCATGCTGGAAGCAGGGCTGATGTTTCCTCTGGCTGGGGTAACTAGTCATGCTGGAAGCAGGGCTGATGTTTCCTCTGGCTGGGGTAACTAGTCATGCTGGAAGCAGGGCTGATGTTTCCTCTGGCTGGGGTAACTAGTCATGCTGGAAGCAGGGCTGATGTTTCCTCTGGCTGGGGTAACTAGTCATGCTGGAAGCAGGGCTGATGTTTCCTCTGGCTGGGGTAACTAGTCATGCTGGAAGCAGCTGGGGTAATTGGTCACACTGGATGCAGGGTTGATGTTTCCACTAGCTGGGGTAACTAGACAGACTGGATGCAGGGTTGAGGTTTCCCCTAGCTGGGTTAACTAGGCAGCTTGTATGTATGGTTGATGTTTCCCCTTGCTGGGGTAATTCGTCATACTGGAAGCAGGGTTGATGTTTCCCCTCGCTGGGGTAACCAGTCATACTGGAAGAAGGGTTGATGTTTCCTCTGGCTGGGGTAACTAATCGTACTGGATGCAGGGTTGATGTTTCCCCTAACTGGGGTAAATAGTCACAGTGGAAGTAGGGTTGATGTTTCCCCTGGCTGGGGTTAACTTGTCATACTGGAAGCAGGGCTGATGTTTCACCTAGCTGGGGTAACTAGGCAGCCTGTATGTATGGTTGATGTTTCCCCTAGCTGAGGTAACTACACAGACTGGATGCAGGGTTGATGTTTCCTCTAGCTGGGGTAACAAGACATTCTGGATGTAGGGGTGATAATTCCCTTAGCTGTGGTAACTAGACAGACTGGATGTAGTGTGGATGTTTCCTCGAGCTGGGGTAACTAGACAGGCTGGATGCAGAGTTGATATATCCCCCAGCTGGGCTAACTTGTCATACTGGATGCAGGGTTGATGTTTCCCCTAGCTGGGGTACTAGCCATACTGGATGCAGGGATGATGTTTCCGCAAGCTGGGGTAACGAGACAGACTGGATGTAGGGATGATGTTTCCCCTAGCTGAGGTAACTAGTCATACTGGATGCAGGGTTGACGTTTCACTTAACTGGGACAACTAGTCAAACTGGAAGCAGGGTTGATGCTTCCCCTGGCTGGGGTAACTAGACAGACTGGATGTCGGGTTGATGTTCCCCTAGCTGGGGTAACTAGACAGATTGGATGCAGGATTGATGTTCCCCAAGCCGGGATAACTAGTCATACGGGAAGCAGGGTTGATGTTTCCCCTGGCTGGGGTAACTAGTCTTACTGGAAGCAGGGCTGATGTTTCCCCTTGCTGGAGTAAATTGTCAGACTGGATGCAGGGTGATGATTCCCGGAGCTGGGTTGCCGAGATAGACTGGATCCGCAGTTGACGTTCCCCTAGCTGGGGTAACTAGTCATACTGGATGCAGGGTTGATGTTCCCCCTGCTGGTGTAAATAGACAGGTTGGATGCAGGGTTGATGTTTCCCCTGCCTGCGGTAACTAGTCATACTGGCAGCAGGGATGATGTTTCCCCTAGCTGGAGTAACTAGACAGATTGGATGCAGGGTTGATGTTTCCCCGAGCTGGGGTAACTAGTTCCCCCTGCTGGTGTAACTAGACAGGTTGGATGCAGGGTTGATGTTTCCCCTGCCTGCGGTAACAAGTCATACTGGCAGCAGGGATGATGTTTCCCTAGCTGGAGTAACTAGACAGATTGGATGCAGGGTTGATGTTTCCCCTTGCTGGAGTAACTGGACAGATTGGATGCAGGGTTGATGATTCCCCTGGCTGCGGTAACTAGTCATACTGGAAGCAGGGCTGATGTTTCCCCTAACTGGGGTAACAAATCAGATTAGTGCTGGGTTGATGATTCCCCTGGCTGCGGTAACTAGACACACTGGATGCAGGGTTGATGTTTCCCCTAGCTGGGGTAACTAGTCATACTGGAAGCAGGGCTGATGTTTCCCCTTGCTGGGGTAACTAGACAGACTGGATGCAGGGTTGATGTTCCCCAAGCTGGGGTACCTAGACAGACTGGATGCAGTGTTGATATTACCATAGCTGGGGTAGCTAGTCAGACTGGATGAAGGGTTGATATTCCCCTAGCTGGGGTAACTAGGGAGAGTGGATGTAGGGATGATGTTTCCTCTAACTGGGGTAATTAGTAAGAGTGGATGCATGGTTGATGTTTCCCCAAGCTGGGGTAATTAGACAGAGTGGATGTAGGGTTGATGTTTCCCCTGGCTGGGGTAACTAGTCAAACTGGAAGTAGGGTTGATGTTTCCCCTAGTTGGGGTAACTAGTCATACTGTAAGCAGGGGTGATGTTTCCCCTAGCTGGGGTAACTAGACAGACTGGATGCAGGGTTGATGTTTCCCCTACCTGGAGTAACTAGACAGACTGGATGCAGGGTTGTTATTACCTTAGATGGCGTAACTAGGGAGAGAGGATGTAGGGATGATGATTCCCCTATCTGGGGTAATTAGTAAAACTGGATGCATGGTTCAGGTTTCCCCAAGCTGGGGTAACCAGTCATACTGGAAGCAGGGTTGATGTTTCCGCAAGCTGGGGTAACGAGACAGACTGGATGTAGGGATGATGTTTCCCCTAGCTGAGGTAACTAGTCATACTGGATGCAGGTTGACGTTTCACTTAACTGGGACAACTAGTCAAACTGGAAGCAGGGTTGAAGCTTCCCCTGGCTGGGGTAACTAGACAGACTGGATGTAGGGTTGATGTTCCCCTAGCTGGGGTAACTAGACAGATTGGATGCAGGATTGATGTTCCCCAAGCCGGGATAACTAGTCATACGGGAAGCAGGGTTGATGTTTCCCCTGGCTGGGGTAACTAGTCTTACTGGAAGCAGGGTTGATGTTTCCCCTGGCTGGGGTAACTAGTCTTACTGGAAGCAGGGCTGATGTTTCCCCTTGCTGGAGTAAATTGTCAGACTGGATGCAGGATGATGATTCCCGGAGCTGGGTTGCCGAGATAGACTGGATCCGCAGTTGACGTTCCCCTAGCTGGGGTAACTAGTCATACTGGATGCAGGGTTGATGTTCCCCCTGCTGGTGTAACTAGACAGGTTGGATGCAGGGTTGATGTTTCCCCTGCCTGCGGTAACTAGTCATACTGGCAGCAGGGATGATGTTTCCCCTAGCTGGAGTAACTGGACAGATTGGATGCAGGGTTGATGATTCCCCTGGCTGCAGTAACTAGTCATACTGGAAGCAGGGCTGATGTTTCCCCTAACTGGGGTAACAAATCAGATTAGTGCTGGGTTGATGTTCCCCTAGTTGGGGTATCTAGACAGATTGGATGCAGGGTTGATGTTTCCCCGAGCTGGGGTAACTAGTCATAATAGAAGTAGGGTTGATCTTTCCCCAAACTGGGGTAACTAGTCACACTGGGTGCAGGAGTGGCGTTTCCCCTAGCTGGGGTAACTAGTCAAACTGGAAGCAGGGTTGATGTTTCCCCAAGCTTGGGTAACTAGTCATACTGGAAGGAAGGTTGATGTTTCCCCTGGCTGGGGTAACTAGTCATACTGGAAGCAGGGTTGATGTTTCCCCTAGCTGGGGTAACTAGATATTCTGGAAGCAGGGTTGATGTTTTCCCAAGCTGCGGTAATTGGTCATACTGGAAGCAATGTTGATGTTTCCCCTAGCTGGGGTAACTAGTCATAATGGAATCAGGGTTAATGTTTCCCCAAGCTGGGGTAACTAGTCATACTGGATGCAGGGTTGACCTTTCCACTAGTTGGGGTAACTAGTCATACTGAAAGCAGGGCTGATGTATACCCTAGCTGGGGTAACTAGACAGACTGGATGCAGGTTGGATGTTTCCCCTATCTGGGGTTACTAGACAGGCTGGATGCAGGTTGTTATTACCCTAGATGGGGTAACTAGGGAGAATGGATGTAGGGATGATGATTCCCCTTACTGGGGTAATTAGTAATACTGGGTTCATGGTTGAAATTTCCCCAAGCTGGGGTAACCAGTCATACTGGATGCTGGGTTGATGTTTCCCCTGGCTGGGTTAACTAGCCATACTGGAAGCAGGGTTGATGTTTCCCCTGGCTGGGGTAAATAATCATAC
>NC_057712.1:102533351-102534754 GCF_004010195.1 Chiloscyllium plagiosum | reverse complement strand
ATGTTTCCCCCAGCTGGGATAACTAGTCATACTGGAAGCAGGGTTGATGTTTCCTCTGGCTGGGGTAACTAGTCGTACTGGATGCAGGGTTGATGTTTCCCCTAGCTGGGGTAAATAGTCATAGTGGAGGCAGGGTTGAAGTTTCCCCTGGCTGGGGTTAACATGTCATACTGGAAGCAGGGCTGATGTTTCCCCCAGCTGTGGTAACTAGCCTGAGTGGATGCAGGGTTGATGTTTCCCCTTGCTGGGGTAACTAGTCATACTGGAAGCAGGGCTGGTGTTTCCCCTAGCTGGGGTAACTAGTTATAATGGCTGTAGGGTTGATTTCCCCCCTAGCTGGGGTAACTAGACAGACTGGATGCAGTGTTGATATTACCCTAGCTTGGGTATCTAGACAGAGTGGATGTAGGGTTGATGATTCCCCTAGCTGGGGTGACAAGACAGACTGGATGCAGGGTTGTTGTTCCCCTAGCTGGGGTAACTAGTCTTACTGGACGCATGGGTGATGTTTCCCCTACCTGAGGTAACTAGACAGAGTGGATGCAGGGTTGTTATTACCTTAGCTGAGGTAGCTAGGGAGAGTGGATGTAGGGATGAAGATTCCCCTCGCTGGGATAACTAGTCATACTGGATGCAGGGTTGATGTTTCCTCTAGCTGGGGTAACTAGAATGACTGGATGCAGGGATGATGTTTCCCCTAGCTGGGGTAACTAGACAGACTTGTTGCAGGGTTGATGTTTCCCCTTGCTGGGGTAATTCGTCATACTGGATTCAGGGTTGATGTTTCCCCTAGCTGGGGTAACTAGTCATAGTGCACGCAGGGTTAATGTTTCCTGCAGCTGGGGTAACTCGTCATACTGGAAGAAGGGTTGATGTTTCCTCTGGCTGCGGTAACAAATCGTACTGGATGAGGGTTGATGTTTCCCCTAACTGGGGTAAATAGTCACAGTGGAAGCAGGGTTGATGTTTCCCATGGCTGGGGTTAACTTGTCATACTGGAAGCAGGGCTGATGTTTCCTCTAGCTGACGTAACTAGACAGAGTGGATGCAGGGTTGTTATTATCTTAGCTGGGGTAGCTAGGGAGAGTGGATATAGGGATGATGATTACCCTCGCTGGGGTAATTGGTCACACTGGATGCAGGGTTGATGTTTCCACTAGCTGGGGTAACTAGACAGACTGGATGCAGGGTTGAGGTTTCCCCTAGCTGGGGTAACTAGGCAGCCTGTATGTATGGATTAGTGGTGCTGGAAGAGCACAGCAATTCAGGCAGCATCCGAGGACAGGCAAAATCGACGTTTCGGGCAAAAGCCCTTCATCAGGAATAAAGGCAGAGAGCCTGAAGCATGGAGAGATAAGCTAGAGGAGGGTGGGGGTGGGAGAGAGTGGCATAGAGTAGAGAGA
>NC_057712.1:102517738-102532493 GCF_004010195.1 Chiloscyllium plagiosum | reverse complement strand
ATGCAGGGTTGATGTTTCCCCTAGCTGAGGTAACTAGACAGACTGGATGCAGGGTTGATGTTTCCTCTAGCTGGGGTAACCAGTCATACTGGATGTAGGGGTGATAACTCCCCTAGCTGGGGTAACTAGACAGACCGAATGCAGGGCTGATGTTTCCCCTAGCTCGGGTAACTAGACATACTGGATGCAGGGTTGATGTTTCCCCTAGCTGAGGTAACTAGACAGCCTGGATGCAGGGTTGATGTTTCCTCTAGCTGGGGTAACCAGGCATTCTGGATGTAGGGGTGATAATTCCCCTAGCTGGGGTAACCAGGCATTCTGGATGTAGGGGTGATAACTCCCCTAGCTGGGGTAACTAGACAGACCGAATGCAGGGTTGATGTTTCCCCTAGCTCGGGTAACTAGACATACTGGATGCAGGGTTGATGTTTCCCCTAGCTGAGGTAACTAGACAGCCTGGATGCAGGGTTGATGTTTCCCCTAGCTGGGGTAACCAGTCATACTGGATGTAGGGGTGATAACTCCCCGAGCTGGGGTAACTAGACAGACTGGATGCAGGGTTGATGTTTCCTCTAGCTGGGGTAACCAGTCATACTGGATGTAGGGGTGATAACTCCCCTAGCTGGGGTAACTAGACAGCCTGGATGCAGGGTTAATGTTTCCCCTAGCTCGGGTAACTAGTCATACCAGAAGCAGTGTTGATGTTTCCCCTACCTGGGGTAACTAGATATACTGGATGCAGGGTTGTTGTTCCCCTACCTGGGGTAACTAGACATACTGGATGCAGGGTTGAGGTTTCCCCCAGCTGAGGTAACTAGACAGACTGGATGCAGGGTTGAGGTTACCCCTAGCTGGGGTAACTAGATAGCCTGGATGCAGGGTTGATGTTTGCCCTAGCTCGGGTAACTAGTCATACTGGATGCATGGTTGATGTTACCTCTAGTTGGTGTAACCAGTCATACTGGATGTAGGGGTGACAATTCCCCTAGCTGGGGTAACTAGACAGACTGGATTTGGTGTTGATGTTTCCCCTAGCTGGAGTAACTAGACAGACTGGATGTAGAGTTGATGATTCCCCTAGCTGGGTTAATTAGACAGACTAGATGTAGTGATGATGTTTCCTCGAGCTGGGGTAACTAGGGCAAGTGGATGTAGGGTTGGTGTTTCCCCTAGCTGGAGTAACTAGACAGGCTGGATGCAGGGTTGATGTATCCCCTAGCTGGGGTAAGGCGTCATACTGGATGCAGGGTTGATGTTTCTCCTACCTGGGGTAACTAGACATACTGGACGCAGGGTTGATGTTTCCCGTACCTGGGGTAACTAGATATACTGGATGTAGGGTTGACGTTTCCCCTAGCTGAGGTAACTAGACAGACTGGATGCAGGGTTGATGTTTCCTCTAGCTGGGGTAACCAGTCATACTGGATGTAGGGGTGATAACTCCCCTAATTGGGGTAACTAGACAGCCTGGATGCAGGGTTGATGTTTCCCCTAGCTCGGGTATGTAATCATACTAGAAGCAGTGTTGATGTTTCCTCTAGCTGGGGTAACTAGACATAATGGATGCAGGGTTGATGTTTCCCCTACCTGGGGTAACTAGACATACTGGATGTAGGGTTGACGTTTCCCCTAGCTCGGGTATGTAATCATACTAGAAGCAGTGTTGATGTTTCCCCTCGCTGGGGTAGCTAGACATAATGGATGCAGGGTTGATGTTTCCCCTAGCTGCGGTAACTAGACAGGCTGGATGTAGGGGTGATAATTCCCCTCGCTGGGGTAACTAGACTGACTGGATTTGGTGTTGATGTTCCCCCTAGCTGGGGTAACTAGTCTTAGATTAGATTACTTACAGTGTGGAAACAGGCACTTTGGCCCAACAAGTCCACACCGACCCGCCGAAGCGTAATCCACCCAGACCCATTCCCCTACATTTACCCTTCACCTAAGACTACGGGCAATTTAGCATGGCCAATTTGCCTAACCTGCACATTTTTTGGATTGTGGGAGGAAACCAGAGCACCCAGAGGAAACCCACGCAGACACAGGGAGAACGTGCAAACTCCACACAGTCAGTCGCCTGAGGCGGGAATTGAACCCGGGTCTCTGGCGCTGTGAGGCAACAGTGCTAACCACTGTGCCACCGTGCCGCTTACTGGACCCATGGTTGATGTTTCCCCTATCTAGGGTAACTGGACAGATTGGATGCAGGGTTGTTATTTCCCTGGCCGGGGTAACTTGGGAGAGTGTATGTAGGGTTGATGCTTCCTCTAGCTGGGGTAACTAGTCATAATGGATGCATGGCTGATGTTTCCCCGATCTGGGTTAGCTAGACAGACTGGATGCAGGGTTGATGTTTCCCCTAGCTGGGGTAACTAGTCATACTGGATGCAGGTTTGATGTTTCCCCTAGCTCTGGTAACTAGTCATACTGGATGCAGGGTTGATGTTTCCCCTACCTGGGGTAACTAGACATACTGGAGGTAGGGTTGATTTTTCCCCTAGCTGCGGTAACTAGTCATACTGGATGCAGGTTTGATGTTTCCCCGAGATGAGGTAACGGGACAGACTGGATGCAGAGTTGATGTTATCTCTAGCTGGGGTAACCAGTCATACTGGATGTAGGGGTGACAATTCCCCTAGCTGGGGTAACTAGACAGACTGGATTTGGTGTTGATGTTTCCCCTAGCTGGGGTATCTAGGGCAAGTGGATGTAGAGTTGATGATTCCCCTAGCTGGGGTAACTAGACAGACTAGATGTAGTGATGATGTTTCCTCTAGCTGGGATAACTAGGGAAAGTGGATGCAGGGTTGATGTTTCCCCTAGCTGAGGTAACTAGACAGCCTGGTTGCAGGGTTGATGTTTCCACTGGCTGGGGTAACTAGACAGACTGGATGCAGGGTTGATGTTTCCTCTAGCTGGGGTAACCAGTCATACTGGATGTAGGGGTGATAACTCCCCTAGCTGGGGTAACTAGATAGACTGGATGCAGGGTTGATGTTTCCCCTAGCTCGGGTAACTAGTCATACTGGATGCAGGGTTGATGTTTCCCCTAGCTCGGGTAACTAGACATACTGGATGCAGGGTTGATGTTTCCCCTAGCTGAGGTAACTAGACATACTGGATGTAGTGTTGACGTTTCCCCTAGCTGAGGTAACTAGACAGCCTGGATGCAGGGTTGATGTTTCCCCTAGCTGTGGTAACTAGACAGCCTGGATGCAGGGTTGATGTTTCCTCTAGCTGGGGTAACCAGTCATACTGGATGTAGGGGTGATAACTCCCCTAGCTGGGGTAACTAGACAGCCTGGATGCAGGGTTAATGTTTCCCCTAGCTCGGGTAACTAATCATACCAGAAGCAGTGTTGATGTTTCCCCTACTTGGGGTAACTAGACATACTGGATGCAGGGTTGATGTTTCCCCTACCTGGGGTAACTAGACATACTGGATGCAGGGTTGATGTTTCCCCTAGCTGCGGTAACTAGTCTTACTGGACCCATGGTTGATGTTTCCCCTATCTAGGGTAACTGGACAGACTGGATGCAGGGTTGTTATTTCCCTGGCTGGGCTAACTTGGGAGAGTGTATGTAGGTTTGATGCTTCCTCTAGCTGGAATAACTAGTCAAAATGGATTCATGGCTGACGTTTCCCCGACCTGGGTTATCTAGACATACTGGATGCAGGGTTGATGTTTCCCCTAACTGGGTTAACTAGAAAGACTGGATGCAGGGTTGATTTTCCCCTAGCTGGGGTAACTAGTCGGACTGGATGTAGGGATGGTAACCAGTCATACTGGATGTAGGGGTGATAACTCCCCTAGCTGGGGTAGCTAGACAACCTGGATGCAGGGTTAATGTTTCCCCTAGCTCGGGTAACTAGTCATACCAGAAGCAGTGTTGATGTTTCCCCTACCTGGGGTAACTAGACATACTGGATGCAGGGTTGTTATTTCCCTGGCTGGGGTAACTTGGGAGAGTGTATGTAGGTTTGATGCTTCCTCTAGCTGGAGTAACTAGTCAAAATGGATTCATGGCTGACGTTTCCCCGACCTGGGTTAACTAGACATACTGGATGCAGGGTTGATGTTTCCCCTAACTGGGTTAACTAGAAAGACTGGAAGCAGGGTTGATGTTGCCCTAGCTGGGGTAACTAGTCGGACTGGATGCAGGTTTGATGTTTCCCCTAGCTCGGGATCTAGTCATAATGGAAGCAGCATTGATGTTTCCCCTACCTGGGGTAACTAGACATACTGGATGTAGGGTTGATGTTACCCCAAGCTGCGGTAACTAGACATATTGAATGCAGAGTTGAGGTTTCCCCTACCTGGGGTAACTAGACATACTGGATGTAGGGTTGATGTTTCCCCTAGCTGCGGTAACTGGTCATACTGGATGCAGGGTTGAGGTTTCCCCGAGCTGGGGTAACGAGACAGACTGGATGCAGGGTTGATGTTTCCTCTAGCTGGGGTAACCAGTCATACTGGATGTAGGGGTGATAATTCCCCTAGCTGGGGAAACTAGTCAGCCTGTATGTCGGGTTGATGTTTGCCCTAGCTGGGGTAACTAGACAGACTGGATGTAGGGGTGATAATTCCCCTAGCTGGGGTAACTAACAGCCTGGATGCAGGGTTAATGTTTCCCCCGGGTAACTAGTCATACTGGGTGCATGGTTGAAGTTTCCCCTACCTGGGGTAACTACACATACTGGATGTAGGGTTGATGTTTGCCCTAAATGTGGTAACTAGTCATAATGGATACAGGGTTGAGGTTTCCCTTAGCTGGGGTAACTAGACAGCATGTACGTAGGGTTGATGTTTCCCCAAGCTGAGATAACTGGACAGCCTGGATGCAGGGTTGTTAATACCTTAGCTGGGGTAACGAGTCATACTTGATTCAGGGTTGATGATTCCCCTAGCTGGGGTTGCCAGACAGATTGGATGTAGGGTTGATGTTTCCCCTAGCTGGGGTAAATCGTCATACTGGAAGCAGGGTTGATATTTCCCCTCGCTGGGGTAACCAGTCATACTGGATGCAGGGTTGATATTTCCCCTACCTGAGGTAACTAGACAGCCTGGTTGCAGCGTTGATGTTTCCACTGGCTGGGGTAACTAGTCATACTGGATGCATGGTTGATGTTTCCACTACCTGGGTTAACTAGACAGACTGGATGCAGGGTTGATGTTTCCCCTAGCTGGGTTAACTAGAAAGACTGGATGCAGGGTTGATGTTTCCCCTAGCTGGGGTAACTAGTCATACTTTTGCAGGTTTGATGTTTCCCCTAGCTCGGGTAACTAGTCATAATGGAAGCAGGGTTGGTGTTTCCCCTAGCTGGGGTAACTAGAAAGACTGGATGCAGGATTGAGGTTTCCCCTAGCTGGGGTAACTAGACAGCCTGTATGTAGCGTTGATGTTTTCCCTACCTGAGGTAACGAGACAGACTGATGCAGGGTTGATGTTTCCCCTAGCTGGGGTAACTAGTCATACTGGATGTAGAGTTGATGCTTCTCCTAGCTGGGGTAACTAGACAGACAGGATGTCGTGTTGATGTTTCCTCTAGCTGGGTAACTAGGGTGAGTGGATGTAGGGTTGATGTTTCCACTACTTGGAGTAACTGGACAGGCTGGATGCAGTGTTGATGTATTCCCTAGCTGGGCTAACTAGTCATACTGGATGCAGAGTTGATGTTTCCCCTACCTGGGGTAAGTAGACCTACTGGATGCAGGGTTGATGTTTCCCCTACCTGGGGTAACTAGACATACTGGATGTAGGGTTGATGTTTCCCCTAGCTGGGGTAACTAGTCATACTGGATGTAGAGTTGATGATTCCCCTACCTGCGGTAACTAGACAGCCTGTATGTAGGGTTGATGTTTCCCCTAGCTGGGGTAACTAGACATACTCGATGTAGGGTTGATGTTTCCCCTAGCTGGGGTAACTCGACAGCCTGGATGCAGGGTTGATGTTTCCCCTAGCTGGGGTAACTAGACATACTCGATGTAGGGTTGATGTTTCCCCTAGCTGGGGTAACTCGACAGCCTGGATGCAGGGTTGACTCGATGTAGGGTTGATGTTTCCCCTAGCTGGGGTAACTCGACAGCCTGGATGCAGGGTTGATGCTTCCCCTAGCTCGGGTAACTCGTCATACTGGAAGCAGGTTTGATGTTTCCCCTACCTGGGGTAACTAGTCATGCTGGATGCAGGGTTGATGTTTCCCCTACCTGGGTTAACTAGACAGACTGGATGCAGGGTTGATGTTTCCTCTAGCTGGGGTAACCAGTCATACTGGATGTAGGGGTGATAATTCCCCTAGCTGGTGTAACTAGACAGACTGGATTTGGTCTTGATGTTTCCCCTAGCTGGGGTAACTAGTCATACTGGATATAGAGTTGATGATTCCCCTAGCTGGGGTAACTAGACAGACTGGATGTAGTGTTGATGTTTCCCCTAGCTGGGGTAACTAGGGCGAGTGGATCTAGGGTTGATGTTTCCCCTAGCTGGAGTCACTAGACAGGCTGGATGCAGGGTTGATTTATCCCTAGCTGGGGTACTAGTCATACTGGATGCAGGGTTGATGTTTCCCTTAGCTGGGTGAACTAGACAGAGTGGATGCAAGTTTGATGTTTCCCCTACCTGGGATAACTAGTCATACTGGATGCAGGGTTGATGTTTCCCCTAGCTGGGATAACTAGTCATACTGGATGCAAGGTTGATATTTCCCCTAGCTGGGGTAACTAGACAGACTGGATATAGTGTTGATGGTTCCCCGAGCTGGGAAAACCAATCATTCTGGACGTAGGGTTGATGATTCCCCTAGCGGGCGTAATTAGACTGCCTCGATGTAGGGTTGATAATTCCCCTAACTGGAGTAACTAGTCATACTGGATGAATGGTTGATCAATTTCTTAGCTGGAGTAACTAGACAGATTGGATGCAGGGTTGATGTTTCCCCCAGCTGGGGTAACTAGGGCGAGTGGATGTAGGGTTGATGTTTCCTCTAGCTGGGGTAACTAGGCTGACTGGATGCAGGGTTGATTTTCCCCCTAGCTGGGGTAACTAGACAGACTGGATGCAGGGTTGATGATACCCTTGCTGGGGGAATTAGACAGAGTGGATGCAGGGTTGATGTTTTCCCTAGCTGGGGTTACAAGACAGATTGGATGCAGGGTTGATGTTCCCCTAGCTGGGGTAACTAGTCTTAGTGGACGCATGGTTGATGTTTCCCTTAGTTGTGGTAACTAGTCATACTGGATGCATGGTTGATGTTTCCACTACCTGGTGTAACTGGACAGACTGAATGCAGGGTTGATATTACTCTACCTGGTGTAACTAGACAGACTGGACGCATGGTTGATGTTTCTCTTAGTTGGGGTAACTAGTCTTACTGGACGCATGGTTGATGTTTCCACTACCTGGGGTAACTAGGCAGTGTGGATGCTGGCTTGATGATTCCCCTAGCTGGGGTAACTAGTCATACTGGATGCAGGGTTGATGTTTCCCCTAGCTGGGGTAACTAATCACACTGAATGCAGTTTGGATGTTTCTCGTAGCTGGGGTAACTACGCAGAGTGGATGCTGGGTTGATGATTCCCCTAGCTGGGGTAACTAGTCATACTGGATGCAGGGTTGATGTTTCCTGCAGCTGGGGTAACTAGTCATTGTGGATGTAGGTTTGATGATTCCCCTAGCTGGGGTTACTAGACAGATTGGATGTCGGGTTGGTGTTTCCCCGAGCTGGGGTAACTAGTCATACTGGATGTAAGATTGATGATTCCACTAGCTGGAGTAACTAGAGAGTTTGGATGCAGTGTTGATGTTCCCCCTAGCTGGGGTAACAAGACAGACTGTATGCAGGGTTGATATTACCCTAGCTGGGAGAACTAGACAGAGTGGATGCAGGGTTGATGATTCCCCTAGCTGGGGTTACAAGACAGACTGGATGCAAAATTGATGTTCCCCTAGCTGGGATAACTAGTCTTACTGGACGCATGCGTGATGTTTCCCCAATCTGGATGCAGAGTTGTTATTACCTTAGCTGGGGTAACTAGGGAGAGTGGATGCCGAGTTAATGATTCCCCTGTCTGGGGTAACTAGTCATAAAGGATGCAGGGTTGATGTTACCCTGACCTGGGGTAACTAGACAGACTGGAGGCAGTGCTGATGTTCCCCCGAGCTGGCGTAATTAGAAAGACTGGTGCAGGGTTGATGTTTCCCCTAGTTGGGGTAACTAGTCATACTGGATGCATGGTTGGTGTTTCCACCATCTGGGGTAACTAGACTGACTGGAAGCAGGGTTGATGATTCCCCTAGCTGGGGTAACTACTCTTACTGGACGCATGGTTGATGTTTCCCCTACCTGGGTTAACAAGACAGATTGGATACAGTTTTGATGTTTCCCGTAGCTGGGGTAACTTGGCAGAGTGGATGTTGGGTTGATGATTCCCCTAGCTGAGGTAACTAGTCATACTGGATGCAGGGTTAATGTTTCTCCTAGCTGGGGTAACTAATCACATTGGATGCAGAGTTGATGTTTCCCGTAGCTGAGGTAACCAGGCAGAGTGGATGTTGGGTTGATGATTCACCTAGCTGGGGTTAGTAGACAGATTGGATGTTGGGTTGATGTTTCCCCTGGCTGGGGTAACTAGTCATACTGGATGTAAGATTGATAATTCCCCTCGCTGGGGTAACTAGTCATACAGAATGCAGGGTTGATGTTTCCCCTACCTGGGGTAACTAGACAGACTGGATGCAGGGTTGATGTTCCCCCTAGCTGGGGTAACTAGACAGACTGGTTGCAGGGTTGATGTTTCCCCTACCTGGGGTAACTAGACAGACTAGATTCAGGGATAATATTACCCCAGCTGGGGTAACTAGACAGAGTCGATGTAGGATTGATAATTCCCCTAGCTGGTGTAACAAAACAGACTGGATGCAGGATTGATGTTCCCCTAGCTGGGGTTACTAGTCTTACTGAATGCAAGGTTAATGTTTCCCCTACCTTGGATATCTAGTCATACTGGCTGCTGGGTTGATTTTTCCCCTAGCTGGGGTAACTAGCCATACCGGATGCAGAGTTGATGTTTCCCTTGGCTGGGTATCTAGACAGACTGGATGTAGGGTTGATGTTTCCCCTAGATGGGGTAACCAGACAGACTGGATGCAAGGTTGTTTTTTCCCATAGCTGGGGTAATTATTCATACTGGATGCAGGGTTGATGTTTCCCCTGGCTGGGTTAACTAGGGAGAGTTGCTGCAGGGTTGATGTTACCCCTAACTGGGGTGTGTAGAACAGGGGGCTAAGATCTCCTGATAAGAGACAGACCACTTCAGACGTAGGTGAGGAGCAATCTCTTTTCTCAGAGGGTGGTGATCCTCTAGAATTCTTAACCGCAAAATATCTATGGAAACCATGTCGTTGATAAGAAAACAATAGATTTCTGCAGATCAGAGATATCACTGGGAGAGATCTGGAGGATAATATTGAAATGGAGGATCAGCCACAAACATGTTTAATGGCCTAGTGAGCTTGATGGGCCAAATGCCCCATTTGCTGCTCTTACTTCTCATGTTCCTGTTTAAGTGCCTCACAATGGGTCAGCTTTGGATATTCCATTCATGAAGACCCCATTCGTGGGGGTGTCTCACCCCCTCAACTGTTAGCTGGTAAGGGGCTAGCAACTCTCCATCGATACGGGCTGAAGCTCCATCATGTTCCGAGGTCCAGACTAAGGTTACTGCTGGATCAGATCGCTACGCACCAGAAAGTGAGTAAGGTTCGGAATGGGCTGAGGGCTGTTGAATAGCGGGTCGGATGTATGAGCTGGTACCTAGCCCCAGACCAGTGCTGGCTCCCTCGATCAGGCACTCGGTGCCTGTGAATGAGACACACCTCCCCCCAAAGTCTTTGGGTTACATGGAAGACACAGGCAAGTCCTGGTTAATCCCAAAACCACCACTAAATTCGGGTCAGTTCAGGGAATACTGGCATCACGTGGATCACTAGTGAGCCAAATTAACATCCCACCACTAGCTTGTTCTCCCAGACCAATACCATCACATCCACTATAACTGGTGCAGTGAAAGTGCACCCTCTAACTCAGATAAATCTATCAGCAGTTAGTTGTTTGGGAAGAATGCAAAGCAGATTGCATGTCGGAGTCCTATGGAATCCCCAACTCAGCAGGTTCCATGGGATTGAACCAAGAAATTCATGATTTTATTGGGCAGTCCTGCTGCACCGTGAACTCTCTGATCAATCCCCTCAAAGCATAGGATTCGGAAGCCAGACCAAATTGCACCCTTTACCAGCAAACCCCCGTCACCACCGCCTCCCCACCCCACCACCCTGACCAGATATTCCCTGTACCAAGGTGACTTAAGCCCAAGGCTTCCCCCACCCCAGCTGGAGGCTCGAATAGCCATGATATTCACTCCTTTCCATCCCTACCTCCCTGCACTGAAAAGCCCCCTTCCCTGCCAGCCCTAAAATCTCTTCTGACACTACCCATAGCAGGACCCAATGTTTCCATGCTCTGATTGCCACCGTTTCTGATGTATCCACCTGCCACGTGATCTACCATCGCCATTCCATCACAAACCTGGCACTCTACTCACTTGACACCCCACCCAACTGGCACCCCAAACCCATAGCCAACATCCACCCTAGCCTCCTATGTATTTTACATACCTACCCTTTCACAGCAACGATCAAAGTGACTGGCTATGCTGCTGGGCATTTAAATCACAGAACACGGTAGACTGACTGCTACAAAAGGGGGAGGGGAGATAATAGTCTCTGATTTCCTGCATTACTAGAGAACTGCATTTACTTCAGCTATGTTCCATATTTCTGAAAGAAAGGTCAACATTCCTAATTGGAAATGCAGAGCTCTGTACTAACCTAAACCAAAAATGTGTTGAACTGACTGTGATTGCCACTCCTCAGAATAGAGTTTAGATCAGTGTGGTGCTGGAAAAGCACAGCAGGTCAGGCAGCATCCGAGGAGCAGGAAAATCGACATTTCGGGCAAAAGTCCTTCCTCAGAATATTCTAGTCTTCACGTCTTGATTTGATTTCACCTAGGCTTCACACAGAGGGGAATGGAGAGGCATACCAATAGCAGCTTGAGCTATCACTGTCGTCATTTTATAATTTCAACAATGTCAAGGAAGGTAGGAAATAAATGTTGCCATTTTAAATGGGCTTCATGGCTGTTGATTGAAGACAACTTTAGAGAGAGAGCTTATTGTGAGAATTGCGGTACAGAATCAAAGTTGTTTTAGCTAGTTTGTCTAAACACCAACCTAAACTCCACAACGACATGAAACACAGAAGAAAGTCAATGTGATAAACTGCCAGTATAAAAGTAGATTAAGAGTGTCAGCCTCGGCTTGTTGGGTAGCACACTTACCTCTGAATCAATGGTTCCCAGCCCAGTCTATGACTTGAGCTGACATTCCATTGCAGTACTGAGGTAGTGTTGCCTACTCGGAGGTGCCATCTTTTGGATAAAGTATAAAATCAATAGCTCGTCTGCTATCGCAGATGGATGGAAGAGACACTAGAATAATATTACAAAGAGAAGCAACAGATTTATCTCTAGTGCACTGATCAACACTTATCACTCAATCAACATCAACAGGTTATTTGGCCATTACTACATTGTTTGTGGGAACTTGCAAAGCCAATGTATGTACAAGGCACTGTATCAGTGCATGTCTGGAAGGTATTACTCAGCACTGGGTTATCAAAACGATGCCAGAAGTTAAAGGCTGGGTGGGTGGCATGGGATAAAGCTGGTGAAACATGTGAGTATTATTTCATCGCCAAATCACAGTGAAGGAGAATTCCTTACCATAAGGCAATGAATTAATGTCAGTGGTCATCATTGTTTTCATTGCATCATTTTCTATCCTTTCCATGTCATGGTTATGCTGTTTTCTCATCTGTTTCTGATTTCATCAGTTAGAGCACTCTGTCCTGGTTTATTTAGGACTCCCGAATTTCCATGACAACTGTTTTCTTTTTCCCTCTCCTGGTTAGAATTATGGATAAATTATATCATTGAAGATTCATATCTCCTGGGCTTCTCATTGTATAAATAAAAGATGTGCCTTGGGCATTAAGTGTAAATGAGGTTCAACTCACCTACTAAAAGTCAGAAAAGCTCATGATTTCATCACTTAAGAGTTATCTGGCCAGTACAACCAGGTCATAAATGAATATATTTCAAACCTAGCCATGTGGAGGCTAAATTCTTCAATGTGCAGCTCTCTCTATGTGTATATGCAGACATAACTTGTTTCAAATAAACACATTTTTATTCACACATGTAGAAAATTACTTCTGACTCCTATGTCAAGAAATCATAAACACGTTTTTATAAATGGGTGTATGATTTCATTACACACAGAAAACAAAGGAAATTTTCCCCATACTGTGCGCTTAAAATGGAGAACAATATAAATTACTTTTTCCTAACATTTACTGACCTTTATATGGCCTTAATTACCATCAAAACAACAAAAAGTTCGGGGCATTTTCTCTCATACATGATATCAACCATTACATGTCCACAAAATGCAGTTCAGAATGAAGCCACTCTATCAAGTTAGTATAATAAAATAAAAAATTGCAAATGCTGAAGATCTGAAACAATAACAGAAATTACTGGAGAAACTCAGCAGGTCTGGCAGCATCTGTGGAATGAAAGCAGAGTTAACGCTTGGAATCCAACGACCCTTCTGAGGAATGGAGACAATAACTCTGCTTTCTCTCTACAACCCTGGAAATCATGTCTCACAAACTTGATTGAGTTTTTTGAAGAAGTAACAAAGAGGATTGATGAGGGCAGAGCAGTAGATGCGATCTATATGGGCTTCAGTAAGGCGTTCAACAAGGTTCCCCATGGGAGACTGGTTAGCAAGGTTAGATCTCATGGAATACAAGGAGAACTAGCAATTTGGATACAAACTGGCTCAAAGATAGAAGACAGAGGGTGGTGGTGGAGGGTTGTTTTTCAGACTGGAGTACTGTGACCAGTGGAGTGGCATAAGGATCGGTGCTGGGTCCACTACTTTTCGTCATTTATATAAATCATTTGGATGGGAGCATAAGAGGTATAGTTAATAAGTTTGCAAATGACACCAAAATTGAAGGTGTAGCGGACAACAAAGAAGGTTACCTCAGAGTACGACAGGATCTTGATCAGATGGGCCAATGGGCTGAGAAGTGGCAGATGGAGTTTAATTCAGAGAAATGCGAGGTGTTGCATTTTGGGAAAGCAAATCTTAGCAGGACTTATACACTTAATGGTAAGTCCTAGGGAGTGTTGCTGAACAAAGAGACCTTGGAGTGCAGGTTCATAGCTCCTTGAAAATTGATTCACAGATAGATAGGATAGTGAAGAAGACGTTTGGTATGCTTTCCTTTATTGGTCAGAGTATTGAGTACAGGAGTTGGGAGGTCATATTGCGGCTGAACAGGACATTGGTTAAGCCATTTCTGGAATATTGCATGCAATTTTGGTCTCCTTCCTCTGGGAAGGATGTTGTGAAACTTGAAAAGGTTCAGAAAAGAGTTACAAGGATGTTGCCAGGGTTGGAGGATTTGAGCTATGGGGAGAGGCTGAATAGGCTGGGGCTGTTTTCCCTGCAGCGTCAAAGGCTGACGGGTGACCTCATAGAGGTTTATAAAATCATGAGGGGCATGGATAGGATAAATAGACAAAATCTTTTCCCTGGGGTCGGGGAGTCCAGAACTAGAGGGCATAGGTTTAGGGTGAGAGGGGAAAGATATAAAAGAGACCAAAGGGGCAACTTTATCATGCAGACGGTGGTGCATGTATGGCATGAGCTGCCAGAGGAAGTGGTGGAGGCTAGTACAATTGCAACATTTAAGAGGCATCCGGATGGGTATTTGAATAGGAAGGGTTTGGAGGGATATGGGCTGGGTGCTGGCAGGCAGGACTAGATGGGGTTGGGATATCTGGTTGGCATTGATGAGTTGGATAGGTAAAAACAAGAACTGCAGATGCTGGAAACCAGAGTCTAGATTAGAGTGGTGCTGGAAAAGCACAGCGGGTCAGACAGCATCTGAGGAGCAGGAAAATCGACGTTTCTGGCCAAAGGGTCTGTTTCCGTGCTGTACATCTCTATGACTCTGTGACTCTAAGTGGTAAATTTATCAAATTATTACAATATGAGTCATCAAATACAATCCTACTGTGATGCTCACTTTGCACTTCATTTAACATTTTTCTTTTACAAATAGGTATCAAATTTATTTTTAAATCACATGGCAACTTCCTCAGCATTGATTTGTAGCAGAGTGTTCCACATCATAGACACCTTCTGTATACCTTTTTCTTTTGCACGAACACAATTCTTCCGATTCTCATTATTGTACATATACATTTCTGTACCATGGAAGACAAAAGCAAGAAATAACTAGACTAGTAATCCCAACATCTTTCATTGAGAAATTGCTGAGACCCATTATTAAGGTAGGTATAATGGGCACTTAGAAAATCATAATGGGATCAGGCACTCCGCCCTGTGGCCCAACATTTCAACTCCCCCTCCCACTCTGCCGAAGACATGGAGGTCCTGCACCTCCTTCACCGCCGCTCCCTCACCACCAGACGCCTGGAGGAAGAACGCCTCATCTTCCACCACGGAACACTTCAACCCCAGGGAATCAATGTGGACTTCAACAGTTTCCTCATTTCCCCTTCCTCCACCTCACCCTAGTTCCAAACTTCCAGCT
>NC_057712.1:102485777-102517528 GCF_004010195.1 Chiloscyllium plagiosum | reverse complement strand
CTCCTCTAGCTTATCTCTCCACGCTTCAGGCTCTCTGCCTTTATTCCTGATGAAGGGCTTTTGCCCGAAACGTCGATTTTGCTGCTCCTCGGATGCTGCCTGAACTGCTGTGCTCTTTCAGCACCACTAATCCAGAATCTGGTTTCCAGCATCTGCAGTCATTGTTTTTACCTTCTTTTTTATTACTTCATGGGATGAAGGCATTTTTGGCTCAACCAATATTTTTTTGTCCAGAGGGCAGATAACAGTCAACTGCATTGCAGTGGGTCTGGAATCAGATGTAGGCCAGATCAGGTAAGGATGGTAGTTTTCTTTCCAAATGGGACTTTTTTTCCCTCAATAATTGTCATTGGATTCATGGCCATCATTAGACTCGTAATTCCAGATTTTTATTGAATTCAAATTCTACAATCTGGCATGGTGGGACTCAAACCCAGATCCCCAGGCCATCACCTTGGTCTCTGTATTAACAGTCCAGTGATAATGCCTTACAGGAGTATGGTAACCTCTACCCCCAAAGGGGAGAAAGTGTACAGAGGCAGATGGCAGTGTTGACTAAGTTCGTGAAGTCAAATTTGTTATTGTTGATTTTTCTCTTTTGTCAATTTATTGTCTTCATAATGAAAATTGATCTTCCTGCACTTCACAGGCGTAACTTTATCAGATGCATGCCCAATTTGAACTGATGGGACCATTCTAGTCCTATGTACAACTGTGTTGACATTTAAGGAAGAGAGATGGAAACTACCCTACCTCTGCCATTAGAATTTAACTAAGTGCCTATAAAAAAAGGCAGAAACCCTATGGAAACTGGCACTGCCTAACATTCCCCTAAACCAAAGAATCCCATCCCCTGCTGAAAGTATGGTATCTACTTGCCCAAGACTGGCCAGAATTTCTAGGCTCTCATGTTTTAATGCATCCATAAAAGAGTGAAATAATAGCTTCTCTAAATGGGGTGGAATGCTTTACACCCTGCAAAAATTGTGAGAGCCAATAAAACTTTCATTAGGAACAGATTATATATTGTTTGCTCAGTTCAGTGCACACTCCACTGATACGTCTAAATGAAATGGGTATCCTTTTCTTGAACTAATAAATACCCCATACATTTGATTAATTAACACAGAATATATGAATGCCAAACTTGGTTCATTGACATATCCATAATTGTGAGTACTTGTTAATTTTCTTTAAATTGAGACATAACTGTCACTGTCAGCTTGATCCAATTAATTTTTTGCAGCCAATGGCTTTATACCATTTGGCCAGCTTATACTCCATTAGCTAAAAATAAAGTTCAGTGTTTTTCATTATATCATCAGCATAGCCACTATACTGCATAATGGAATCTGAAAAAAAAATCAAACAAGCCTATGTCCAAAGTGTTTAAAACTAAGTTAGTTCAAGTTTCGATCAAGAAGCATCTTGAACTGATGTCTGGACATACAACCAATATCAGGCTGGAAAGGACACTTGATTCCACCTTGCCTGCACCAAAATGTGAGCTCAAATGTTCCCAGTAGTAACTCCATCATCCTTCAGTTTTTTTAAAGCATAACTTTAAGAAGAGGGTGATAGGGCCTTAAACTGAATTTCAGGCCTAAAGGATGTAATAACATTAAAAAAGGGAAATGATTCGCATTTATGTGGCCATCTCCATTGGCCACAGCACACCTCAAATCACCTACTTTTAAAGAAGAGTTGTTGTGATTTTTGTAGAAAACCATGCTAACCAACTTGCATATTATAAACTTCCACAGTGAGATGATTCACCAGCTAATCTGGCTTGGTTGGTGTGAGGCGAATATTGGCTGGAATATCAGATCAGCGATCTCTTCTTCAAAACAGTGGTATGGGATCTTTTGCATAGCCACTTGGTCACACAAGCAGTTTAACACCTCATCTACAAGATAATACCACCAATCACTCTGAAATCACCCCTTGCCCCCCACCCCCGTTACACTGAATGGTTGGCTTTGACTATGTGCTCAAGATTTGGACTATAGCTTGAAATCACTTACCTCTGACTCAGACATAAAAACATTCCCAAGTGAGCCAAGATAAGTCAAATTGCCTGTTTCTGTTTTATAATTGTCAGATTATTTCTCTTACACTGAGGAATCAATTCAGGTTATGACTCCAAACCCACAGTCATCTGACCCAGTGCTCCCAACCAAGCCAAATTGGCAATGCAGCTGACACTACATAACAGATCACACCTCTGCAAGGTCAAATCTGCCATTGATTTAGTACAACCTTGAAACAGCACTTAATCAAAACATTGGGGTGGAATGATGTCTTTGTTAACAGCATTCCACCCCAATGTGTTAAATTAGTTTCAGTGCTATTGGGATAAGGAAGAGGAGACTCTGGTTTTCACTCCTAATCACCATTCAATGATGGTTTGTATGGCCATGAAAGTTAGGCTCACTTTGGATCCAAACAAAATTTTAAAAAGAGAAGACTTGAGTTATATAGTGCTTTTCACAACACAATGATGCCCAAAATATTTAACAGAAAATTACATTATTGTTGTAATGCAGCTAATTTGCAAATGGAAAGGTCCCACAAAAAGCAATGAGATAAATTATTTTCTCATCATCTTGGATGTAGGATACATATCTGCTTTATCATCATTACTAGTTCAGCTTTATTCAGATTTAAATGCTCCAAACAAGCAAGAGGACAATTATTGCACCCAACCTGAGCTCTGCCCTTCCCTTCTAGTTACAATACCAACATCAATCTGGGAATGGAAATAATGCCCAGTGAATACCATCTTCTTAAATCCCTCCCTCTCTTGTCTCCTCCCATTTGATATCCAATAAAAAATCCTATGAGTTATTCCTGGATTTCTTTGTCACAAACATTGAAAGTGTTGCTCCGCTGCCTCTGTTGTTTCTCACTTTTCTGTTAACACCCTGGGAACTGACAGAGCTTCATATCGTCCATCCAGATCTGATGGTGAAAGGAAAATCAATGGTCGATCATTTAGCATCCCTTCAGCCAAGGGGAGTCGAGATGGGGGATAAACTGGGCCAATGGTCAGAATGGGAGAGACTAATAGCTTGAATGGGGATAAAACCATCAGAAGGTGTGGTTGAGCAAAATAATAGCTGTAGAAATGGTGTGAATGGGAGCACAGAAGCTCAATAGTTAAGCCTTTGAAAGTGTCGGTATTAATGACTTGGATGAAAGCTCTTTCCATGGCTGGACACAATTAGTCTCATGAAGATGTGCGGTCAGTTCCTGAACTGCTCTGGAGGCAAACCCCATAACCCACTGGAGCTGTCTCCAGGATTGTGATATGTGTCAGAGAAGCCCAAGACAACTAAAGAGTGGCCAGATTTCAGACTGACTGACCTTTTGACAAATATATGTGGACATTCAAAGCTAGGAGTCAATTGTGGCTGAGACATATTCCTACCCTGAAAAAAAATTTGATTGCTCACATTTAGACTTCATGTTCCTTTGTTTGACATTCACTGAAAGTTGTTTTGTTAGATCTGCTGCAACATTTCCTTGCTCAGTATCTGGGCCAAAACATTAGGATGGAGTTATTTAGGAATACACAGGGAGTGTGCATAGATTCCTCAAACATCAGTAAACAAGGAGCATTCATCTATTGCAGAGATATAGAAGTCCTGCACAATCCTGAATTTCCAAACCCTCACATCTATCTTAAGGTCATGTGATCTTGAATCCTGTTCCTTCTGAGAGCACCTAAGACTGGCAGCGTCAGAGATCTGGGGCACATTCCAAACAATGCCCATGTCCTTGCCTAAAGTTATCTGAGTCCTTCAAGGTTGGCTATAAGAGAAACAGAATCAACCAGAAGCCTTAACGGATGGAAAGAGACCATATCAAATTAGTGCAATCTGCAATATTTGCAACAGTGCTTGATTCTGCATAACATTGATACCTAAGCACCCAAAGTGATTTCAAGGTTCAGGTAATCTTCTTTTCCTGCCACTACATCTGGATGCTACCTTGATAGCCACAGCTTAATAGACCCTGCAGAATGTGGGAAAACTGTTCAGTCCTTCTATCCAGACTACATATGATCTCTGGCACTTCTGATAGATCTTTCCCTGCTTGCCTATGCATTTCCATCATCTCATTAATGGCCAAGCCCAGAGGCTGCAGCCAGTAATGGATTCAACAGCAATTTGTTCTGAAGGAGATCTCCTAGTGTCAGGGCCCTTGGTTACCTGATCTTACTGCAGGCCAGTGCCAGTGCCATGTTCACCAGAATGTGACCCTCGTGAGCTAAATCGAGATAGAATAGCCATGAAAGTGAATATCCTCACAACTGGTAGAGAGTGAGGGGGAATGCCCTTTGATGCTGCTTTGACCCTTCCTTCTCAGAGGTAGTGCTTGAGCTAGTGCTATAGATAGCCCTGGGAGATAAGGCTTTCCTTGTCGTTCTTCTGGATTGAGAGTGGCATTAGGAAGCTTCAGAGACAAACATAAGGATTTGCTGATGCCATGAGATGCCACCTTCACCCAAGATAGTTTAAGAATCTTGCTGCTTCTTGTGCAGCTGAGAATAGCAGAGTGGAAATTTTGTACAACATGCATGTATGTATCTAATCTATCATTCAGCATAGGGTTGATCACCTTCCTCTCCTGCGAACTCCACTGTCTGCTCCTTGATGGAGCTCAGAAGCCTTATGCCAGGAAAGCTCCCTTATCCTTCCACCCCACCTCCCCATCAAAAGTAAAATCGGGTACATTCATATTTCTTTTGCACATTCTTCTCCTGATGTCAATTCCCAGTGCTATGAACATAAGGACTAGGAGCAGGAGTAGGCCACCTGGCCCTGCCAGCTCCCTCCACGATTCAATAAGATCATGGCTGATCTTTTCATGGCCCCAGCTCCACTTACCCACCCTCTCACCATAACCCTTAATTCCTTTACTGTTCAAAAATTATCTATCTTAGCTTTAAAAACATTCAATGAGGAAGCCTCAATCATTTCACTTGGCAGTGAATTCCACAGATTCACAGCCCTCTGAGTAAAGAAGTCCCTTCTCAATTCAGTCCTAAATCTGACCCCCACCCCCATCCCCGCCCACAAATTTTGAGGCTATGCCCTCTTGTTATAGTTTCACCTGCCAGTGGAAATAGCCTCCCTGCTTCTACGTTATCTATTTCCTTCATAATTTTGTCTTTTAATGTTCCCAGTAAGAGGAATGTAGCTTGGTGCATCTAAAGACTTAAGCCTCCTGAAAGAATAACGCTTCTATTTGTCAAAATATTAGAGTAGGTGAAATACAATGCCCTGCATGATATGTATATGTCTGAGGTATCTGTGAGATGCACTGATCTGCTCCTGGTTGAGTCCTTGTCTCATCTAACACTTTGGTGAGAAGGTATCAGATGTGCAAGTCCACCTTGTTCTGAGGAAATGTCAGTGAGTTGATAATGCATAAACTGTTGGGTGTTGTCCTTTTTTTCTTTTTACCCTGGCAGATACTGACGGCCTGTGGAGCATGTAGAGGGACATTGTTAACTCTAGTTAAATGAAACATATTCAGTGGACACATGGCATTCTGACGGAGGAACTATCTCCTCACTTTGTGTTGCCAGTCTTCTGCAGTGGCAGTCCTACAATGCTACTACATGCTCATAGGGCAGGAATTACTGAGTAGTGAGTGGCAGAGAACAGAAGATCATTCACCCTCTTTCCAGGAATTTTCTTGAGCCACATACAGGCACTGACCTCTGTAACGACCTCAGGATGCTGTCCTGTTGCCATCCTCCAGCTGTAGACCTCCCTGACCCCTCCCTTCCCTTCCCTCCCAGACAGTGTGCAGGAGAACATTACGGGAGGTATTGTTGAAGTTTGGAGCCGCTTTGTCTGGTATCAGACACCTCTGGGGCGAGGGTGTTGGGGGAGGAGGGGGTGTTGGGCTGGCCAAAACAGGTTGAATGGTGCCCCTGAATGCAGAGAATGATGAATTATTGGGGTCCTTTAGATATTGTGCCTGGAAATTGGAGCCTGGACGGTCATGACAGGTTTCAGAACTGCTTGCCCAAAAGATTTGGTCTTCTACTTGCACATGGATTAGCATCCATCTAAGAAGTCCAGAAGAAGTGTGAATGACTGAAAACAAAAAAAGAGTAAAACAAGAATTTGACTGAAATCCATTGAGGAAAAAGAAATGTTAGAGATGACAGGTTTGAACAGCTGAACTCAAAGTTGAGTATGGAAAGCTATAAATGCACTAAACCATTTGTCATTAAATTTCTTTTGTCTTCCAGCTAATCTTAGACCTGCCCTTCTGTTCTTTTTCCAACTTCTTTACTTGGATAAAATCTGTTAGATTTTTACCTTTCCCCAGTTCCAACAAAAGTTTGGCACCTGAATTGTTAACTTTGTTCCACTTTCTGCAGGTGATGCCAGACCTGCGAAGTATTTCAAACATTTGCTGATTTTACTTAAGGCCTGACCCACGTTTGGTCCAATGATTGATTGTTTGATTTATTATTATCACATGTATCGAGATACAGTTAAAAGTGTTGTTTTACATGCTATACCGGCACAAAGTGCACCGGGGTAGCAAAACAGGGTGCAGGACACAGTGTTACAGCCACAGAGTAGGTGCAGAGAGAGAGATCAGAATGAACATTTCAGAGGTCTGTTCTGGGCTGTGTTCACGACTCTGTATAGCCTTGGGAACAGCAGTTGCCGTACCATGCTGTGATGCATCCAGATAGGGTGCTTTCTACGGAGCATCAATAAAAACTGTTAAGACTCCTTATGGACATGCCAAATTTCCTTAGCCTCCTGAGGAACTAGAGACGTTGTTGTGCTTTCTTGATGTTTGCATCGATGTGGATGAACAAGGATAGATTACTGGTAGTCATCTCTCCCAGGAACTTGATGATCTTGACTATCACCACCTCAGCTCCTTTGGTACAGTCAGGGGTGTGCCCTCCACTCCCTTTCCAAAAGTCAATGACCAGCTCCTTTGTTTTTCTGACACTGATGGAGACATTGTTGTGTTTCCACCACACCGCTCAGCGCTCAATTCCTTTGCTGTATTCTGTCTCGTCATTGTTTGAGGTCTGACCTACAAATAGTGATGTCATCAACAAACTTGTAAATGCAGTTGGGGTGGAATTTGCCCACACAGTTGTGAGTGTATAAGGAGTATAGTAGAGAGCTGAGTACACAGCTTTGTGGGACACCGGTGTTGAGGATTATGATGGAGGAGGTGTTGTTGTCTTGTCTTGCTGGTTGCGGTCTGCAGGTTCCAGTTTCTGACGGACATGAGCCGAGATGTAATCTCAGAGTTTAGAGATTAGTTTGTTTGGAATTAAGGTGTTGAAGGCTGAACTGTGGTCAATCGGTAGAATCCTGACATAGGTATCCTTGTTTCTGGATTAGTGGTTCTGGAAGAGAACAGCAGTTCAGGCAGCATCTGAGGAGCAGTAAAATCGATGTTTCGGGCAAAAGCCCTTCATCAGGAATAAAGCATGGAGAGATAAGCTAGGAAATGAGGAAACTGTTGAAGTCCACATTGATGCCCTGGGTTGAAGTGTTCTGAGGCAGAAGATGAGGCGTTCTTCATCCAGGCGCCTGGTGGTGAGGGAGCGGCGGTGAAGGAGGCTCAGGAACTCCATGTCCTCGGCGGAGTGGGAGGGGGAGTTTCCAGCAGTCATTGTTTTTACCTCGTAGGTATCCTTGTTATTCAGGCGTTCTAGGGATGAATGTAGGGCCAGCGAGATGGCATCTGACATGGACCTGTTGCATCAGTAAGCATCAAAGCAATTTGGTAGGCTGGAGTCAATTTGAGCCATAACTGACCTCTTGAAGTACGTCATAATTCTGCACACAGAGCCACCAAGCAGTAGTCATTGAGGCACACTGCATGGTTTTTCATTGGTATCGGGTGATGCAGCAGGTGGAGACTTGAAGCAGATGGAAGCAGCAAGATGAGGTGAGATGACATTGTCAAGGATGTGAATACTTGCTGAAGAATTTATACTGAGGGAGTGAATAAAGACAGATAGAAGAGATGCAAACTCAGGGAAAGGGTGTGATGAATTAAGATGAAACTATTTGGCAGAAGTTAAGGGAGGAAATTAGAGAACAATATCTCAGTGAGAAATCTTTGCAGTATTTGAATGCCTAGTAAAAGTGGGAGATTCTGCTAAGAGAAAGTAAAGCCTGAGGAGGGAAGGAAGGTGACGAGTTACCAAAGCTTAATATTTGAGAAGACAAAGTACCTGTGAGGGGTGAAGTGAGAAAAGGCATGATGTCAAGAGAGGGGCCTTCAGAAAATCAAAGACAAAAGAAGAGAGAAAAGAGCAGTAGGAGTAAAAATGAAATGCTCAGCCACTGAGCAGCAGCCCAGAGAGCTCATGTGAATACACAGGTCAAATTCAGTCACTTCTGGTAAGAGGAGGTGAAAATTAGAAGGAAGGAAAATAAAATGACTCACACTTCAAAATTAAAAGACTTACTTTCTTCTTTACCTTGAAACAGATAGGCAAATGCTCACTATTTGCTTGAATTCTCACTGGAAAGCAAGAAAATTGAATGAAGTTGTGATTGTCTCAGCCCAGTCTCTTTTGGCCCTGGGTTCATTATGTTTCAGTATCTGCATTCAATACCACTATGTTTGCAGCGTTGGCAAGGGAAATAGAGCAGAAAGGTTTTAATAGGCACTTGTTGTTTTATGCTGATTAGTAGCAGGAGTCCAATGTTATATGCCTCCCCCTACCCCCTTGTTTTCACTGCCAGGTTTGGCTCCTTTTTCTCAGCAGCAGAAACATCCAGCCATAAAGTATTGGGCCTATAGTTCTGCCATTGGAATAAATCAGTTGATTCAGTGCTGTCAGAATGGGCAGCTGGCACACAAGTTATCATCTCCTGCAATCCAAATAAAACATTGGAGCAGCAATAGGTTATCGAGTCCCTTGAGCCTGTCATTACATTCTGCATCTCTACAGTGAATAAAATATTCCCCTATCCAATTTCCCTTTGAAGCAAACTCTGTGGGATTTAAATATTGACTGAGAATATATTCCTGTAGACAGATGTTTCTATATGTTTATTTAAAGGGTAGGATCATGGTGCGGGTAATTCTCTCCTATGGTTTTCCACCCAGGAAGTTCAGACAAAATCTAATCAGACAGAAATCAATATATCTCAGTTATGTTTCCAGCTCCTACATCACAGTCTACATCACACCATCTGAGCTTTGTCCATACACAGGGCCTCGCTGCTAGTTTACATTTTAGACAGCAACTTGCACAGAACCTGGGTTGACAAACGACAGAAATGGGCTTAGTGCTTGTTCTACGCCTTGCCCAACTTTGCTCTCTGTTTCGTGGAATGACATCTCCGTCACGGACACCTTCTCCACCAAGGCTTCCATGGCACCGTTCAGGAAACAGGGAGGGTCTCATGGAACAGATATTCTGCTTGCAGCATCACTTACCCCAAGTTGCTTACCCCAAATACACTGTATTGGTGTTCAGCCTTCATCTTCTCAGTTCTAATGTCTTGTATCGCTGATTTTATCAAAATTACTTGATTTATTATTAAGCATTGGATTTTCAAACATCAGGACCTGGAGCTCTCAAAATCGCGATGTTTTAAAAATTCAAAATCCCAAAAGTATTAAGGGTAGGGGAAGGGCTGACCTGCTAGGCTCTAATTAATAACCTAATAATCCTCTTTCGGAGCTTGTCAGAGGGACCAGAGTGTTCAGGGACACATTCTCTAGCATTCATTTTGGTGTGACTAATGCTCAGTAAGTTTACCACAAAGAAAAGCTTTTCATTTGACAGAATTAGGTTTGACTGCCCTCAGGTAGACATTTTAAAGCAACCTATTCAGATATGTTATGACACATAAAAATAAAACAAAATAAAACTGTGGATGCCTCGTTCTGGAGAAAGGTCGTTGAATTCAAAATATTAACTCCACTTTCACTTCACAGACTTTCACTAACTTTTCCAACAATTTCTGGTTTGGAAGATTGTTGTAGTTGTTGAAGGTCAGTCACCTCATCTCCAATTCATCTCTCTCTGCAGGAGATCTTTAGGGTAGTGTCCTTGGCCCAAACATCTTCAACTGCTCCATCAAAAGGTCAGGAATGGGGATGTTCACTGATGATTGCACAAAGTTTAGCACCATTCACAACTCCTCATGTACTGAACCAGTCCATGTTCAAATGCAACAAGATATGGATAACATCAAGGTTTGGGCTGACAGGGTTATGATTATGTCACACAAGGACCATCTCCAATAGGACACAATTTAACCACTTCCCCATGACATTCAATGGTATTATCATCACTGAATCCCCCTCTATCAAATCTTGGAGGTTACCATTGATCCAAAACTCAACTGGACTCTATATGTAAACACACTGGCTACAAGAGCTGGCCAGAGGCTAGGAATACTATGGTGAGTCGTTCACTTCCTGACTCCCCAAATCCTGTCCCATTTACAAAGCACAATTCAGGAGCATGATGGAATACTCCCCACTTGCCAGGATGAGTGCAGCTCCAGCAACATTCAAGAAGCTTGACACCATCCAGGACAAAGCAGTCAGCTTCATTGGCACCACATCCACAAGCATCCACTCCCTCCACCATCAATGCTCAGTTGCAGCAATGTATAATATCTACAAGATGTACTTCAGAAATTCACCCAAGATCCTTAGCAGCTCCTTCCAAACACATAACTATTTCAACCTCAAAGTACACAGGAGGCAGATAGATGGGGACATCACCACCTGCAAGTTCTTCTCCAAGCCACTCTCCATCCTGACATAAATATGTTGCCATTCCTTCACTGTTGCTAGCTTAAAATCCTGCAATTCCCTCCCTAAAGCATTGTGTGTCAACCTATAGGACGATAGTGGTTCACAAAGGCAGCTCATCACGACCTTCTCAAGGATAATTATGGACAGGCAATAAATGCTGGCCAGCCAGTTCCAACCATATCCCCCACAAATGATTAATTCAAAAAACATGTTATGGCTCATGTCTAGGACAAGTGGGATTTGAACATAGATCTTCTGGCCCAGAGGCAGATGCGCTAACAAAGTATTACAAGGGCCCTTTCTTGTTGGTCACCTTGGACATCCTGTGCCAGAATCAATAGATGACTTTGATTTGCCTTGCTCTCCCTCATTTCAAACATTCTATCCTCCTGGGCATTAGCTGCCTGCTCTATTTGACAAAGCAGTGACGAGTTCAGCTTCCTGGAGATGTTCAGTACCATTAACTGGGTATTGAGTTTGCCTCCTGCTCAGTTAAGGCACTTGCATTTGAAATTGATGTCAGTGACACAGTTAAGAAGTGGTCCAAGACTGGGAATTCATCCTACTGTCAGTTACCAACCCTGCCTGGGAAATCCAGCCAAAGTTGGCCCTGTTTCAGTCACTAAATCTCGTCATTCCATAATTTTGCAACCTTCGTGTTCGAAGTTATTCCCTGTTTTCTGACCTAGATCTAATTTATTTACTTTTACAAATCATGAAGATGTTCTGATGTATTGAATTTAAAGTAGCCTTTTACTCGCAAGAGTTCTTCACTTCTTGGATAGGCATCTATTTCTCCAGGCTTAAAGTTAACACATTTCACATAAAGCCTCATGTCACACTAACGTTAGCCAAACCTAGTATTCAAACAACATTTACAGGTTTAACAGGTGGTGTGACAACTGCTTGTAATTTATAATTGAATATCCATTGACCGAGTTTGGAACAGGAGTTTTCCATGCATTTTGAAATGGAATGTTATGACTCTATCACCTCTTCCAGATTTTAAGATATGTCTGTAACAGATCTATTAAAACACAATGTCTTCCATTTACTTCGCATACTAATGAAATAGTTTTTTTTGAATGTTTTAAGCAACCTTGCACTAAAGGTGTTAGTGCTATCTACACCTTAATATAGTTGCAATGGTGAGAAGGTTGTTTCATTGATACTTCATCTGTAGAAACACTTCCATAACAGGCAATTCTCAGTGATTTTGTTCCAACTGTAGTCTCCAGATGAAGCAGTGCTAGAAAGCAGGGAATAATTAGAACAGGCGTGATTCAACCTCACATCCTTTCTTCAATTTTATATTTCCAGTACAGAGCACCATCAAGATTAAAATGAGTAGTGATGAAGATGAGATCATTCAAGAAGTGAAGATTAGATGATGTTAGGAAACACTTTGGCTGACAGCATGTGCCAAATACATAGAATAGTATTCCAGATAGAGTAGTGGAGACAATAAAATCTTACGTCATTCAAAAGTTAATTGGAAATGATGATGATGATGATAGGTTTCAATGAAGGTCAAATGAATGGTGAATTCATCAGTGTTGCCCTTTAGAATGCATTTGTGTATTCTAGTCTTTTACTGTAAATGTCATGTGCGTCGGTTGATTGTAGGTGTGCCTCTTTCCTTTTTATTCTTTCATCTGATGTGGTCATCATTAGCAAGGCCAGCATTTGTCCCTGTCCCAAACTGCCCTTGAGAAGATGATGATGAGCTGCCTTCATGAACCAGTTCATCTGGCATTGGTATTCTTATACAGAAGCCAGAATCAGAATCATGCATCCCAGTGGTTCTCCTGGTGCCTGGCACTTGACCCTGACCTGAGCACACATCTCTGATCCTGACCCAAGCACAGCAGGCACCCATCACTGGATCGTGATGTGTACCCCTGTCCTGTGCTTGGCTCCCACAGTGCTATTAGAAAGGGAATTCCAGGTTTTCAATTTAGTGACAGAGAAGGAATGGCAATATGGAGGTGGAGATATCAACAAATGTCTTATCTCTGCAACCACCTACAACCCTAACTTTAATTTTTCATGCTACAATTATGGCAGAGCTTTCCCTTCAGAAACTATTAAAAACTTCATTCTAGCCAGGTCTTGGATCATAGCATCCAGCTGCTCCTGAAAACACTTGCTCAGCACTTGATTTTTATTTTATTATTCATTTGTGGGACTTGGGCATCACTGGCTGGCATTTGATAGCCCATCCCTTTTGACCTTGAGAACCTGGTGGTGAGCTGCCTTCTTGAATCACTGCAGTCCACCTACTGTGGGTTGACCCACAATGCTGGTAGGGAGGGAATTCCAGGTTTTTGAACCAATGATTGTGAAGGAACAGCAGTATATTTTCAAATCAGAGTGGTGAGTAGCTTGGCAGGGAACTTGCATGTTGGTGTTCCCAACTACCTGCTGTCCTTGTCCTTCTAGAGGGAAGTGGTCGTGTTTTTGGAGATGCTGTCTAAGGATCTTTGGTGAATTTCTGCAGTACATCTTGTAGATAGCATACACTGCTACTACTGAGTACCGGTGGTACAGGGATTGAATGTTTGTAGATGTGCTGCCAATCAAGTGGATTGCTTTGTCCTGGATGGTGTCAAATTTCTTGAGTGTTGTTGGAACTGCATCCATCCAGGCAAGTGGGGAGTATTCCAGATGATGTCCTGATGTCCATTCGTAATGAATGTTTTGCTTTGATATTGCTATGTAAAATTAAGTTGTTGGTTTTGTTGGTCCATTGAATCTTTTTCATTGCTTGGAGCTCAAGACTTCCATAATTGTAGATTATGTCATAATTTGGGGGAAAAAAATCCTAAATTCAACACTGCAGACACTATTGGTTTGGCTGAGTGTTCAATGGTCCACTGCAATGTGGACAGCTCTTGTAAGATATTTAAAGTTTTTGTGAAGATCTGTAGCTCGAGAGCGGGCTGGATTCGTTGTTAGTCTGTTCGCCGAGCTAGTAGGTTCGTTAGCAGAAATTTCATCCTCTTTCTAGGTGACATCATCAGTGGTGCATTGCCTCCTGTGAAGCATTGCTTCACTGAGCTGTTTCTGGTTGGTGTCAGTTCCAATTTTTTCATTGCAGCAGTTTGTATCCCTGGTCCAGATCAATGTATTTGTTAATGGTGTCTGAGGATAAGTACCATGCTGTCTTTTGAATGGCCTGTCCTGAAGTCGTTGTGTTGCCCCAGTCAAACTCATGGTTCTTGTTCCCTGTGTGTATGGATACCAGAGAGAGTTGGTTGTGTCTCTTGGTTGCTAGTTGGTGTCTGTGGATGTGGCTCACCAGCTGTTTGTCCTGAATACTTCTTAGTGCAGTCACTGCATGGGATTTTGTAAATTACATTAGTCCCGCACATGTGGGGATCATGTCCTTTATTCTGGTGCCAACTGTCATGTAATAATTGCCTCCAGCACCACTAATCCAGAATCTCCATTTGAAGCTTTACTTACCAAAAGTCCCCAAAGAGACAACTAAAGACAGACAACCATCAAACTGGATAAGTTGATGCTAAGTGACTGGTATCTCATTCAACATTGTAATTCCTTCAATATGCCTCAGTCTATTTCCTTCATAACTTCAGTATGATTTTAACCAGATTGTATGTATCTGTGCAGACCATGGTAATGATGGGTACCTAAGTAAATGCTTTTGTTCATTGAATAATCTCTTAAATTCTCTTTGTTTTACCGAGTGAGAAAAATGGTAAACACACTGTATCAGTTGTTATATTGTAGTTACAATTATATCTTATTATGTTTCTATTTTATTTCAATACACATTTGTGCACAACCAGTAAGTACATTTCATTGGCTAAAAATGCATGTTTGATTTGATTCTGTCCAAGACTTTCTGCACATCCTTCCAATCTTTATACGAACATAGAAATATGTGAAAGCAACTGCGTGATGAACAGAGAGGGTCAACTGTTAATCAAAACTGATCCGTAATGTCAGAAATCAGCCTCTTAAGGGTAACTTGGATTACATTCTGGTGTGAACAACAGGCCATAATTAGTTATAATTTTGTATAGAACTCAAAAATTCTGCCTGATATCTGGAGTATTAACTAAAGCTCTAAGAGCACTGATTTTGAGCTTGTTAAATCCCTGTTAAGTAGCAACTTAGTTCAGCTTGTGCTTTCAGGTTCCCATATTCTGTGTGTTTCTGGCCACATCTGAATTTGGAACTGTAATTGTAGAGTAAGCTGCCAGAGTTCTACGTGGAGAACTTTGCAAAATACTCTTGTTTTTGCACATACAGAGATTGAACAATGCAAATGATGATCCAATATTGAGTTATTGGGTTGCAAGAGTGCCAGAATAGGCATTCCCATTATCTACAGCAAGAAAGAGACATATAGGACCAACCAAAACCATAGACAGCATATATTCTTTTCCAAGTTCTGCCATCTAAATGTCACAGAAGTGTAGTAACTCAGGAATACTCGAGCAAAGAGATAGTGAGATATCTGTGCTATTTCTTCAGAGATATCCACTAATGCTGCACTTTGTAGCCAATGTAACAAATTCAGCACTCAACTCCCATTGGCAGGCAACAGTTGGCAACACTTGCTTTCACAATAATTTATTTTCTGTGTTGATATTGCTGTGTTGGTCCATTGACTGTTTTTTATTGTTTGGAGCTCAAGGCTTCCATAATTGTAGATTATGCAATAATTCAGGAAAAATATTCCTAAATTCAACACTGCTCACGTTATTGGTTTTCCTGAGTGTTCAACGATAGAAGGCAATGTGGACAGCTCCCATAAGATATCTAATATCTATGGCTTCAGTGTGAATGTCATGTAATAACTGCTTTCATGAGATGGTTTATCTACCAAAAATCCCCAAAGAGGCAACTAAAGACAAACAGCCACCAAACTGGGCAACCGGTTGATGGCTAAGATATGTTCAACTGTCAGTATTCTTCTCTTGAAATCAGAAGGTCATGAATGTTAGATCCAGTCCAAGATTTGAGCACACATCAAGGCTGACATTTCATGTATCCTTCAGAAGATATGTGAAACTGAGGCCCTATCTATTATTCATGTGAAGACATAAGAACCGCAGGGTATTTCTTTTCAAAAAAAGCATATTGAGCTGTATCATTACCAATGATAATCTTTGAAAGGTTATTCAATTCATTATTATGTAATTTTGATGTGCAAAGATCAGATTTTTGTGTTTGATTAAATGATTACACTTTGAATGTTCTGAGGATGTGATTGCACGAGAGAGGGCACCGGGAGATTCACCAGCGTATTCCTTGGAATTAAAGGTCTTGATTATGAGAAGGCTAAGCTGGGTTTGTTTTCCTTGGAACCCAGGAGGATGAGGGGTGATCTGATTCAGGGATCCAAATGTATGACAGGCAAAGACCAAGTAGATTGTGAGAATCTCTTGTCCATAGCAAACATGCCCAAGGTCAGACAACATAAGTTTAAGGTGAGGAGCAAGTGGTTTAGAGAAGATCTGAGAAAGAATCTTTCCACCCAGAACATAATAGATATATGGAACATACTGTCTAAGAGAGTGGTAGAGGCAGATAATCTCATAATATTTAAGAAGCATCTGGATGAATACTTAAAACGCCAAGGAGTAGTAGGCTATGGACTAACTGCGGGTAAATGGGGTTAGTGTAGTTTGGTGTTTGCTGGTCAGCATTGACATGGTGGGCTGAAGGGCCTGTTTTTATGCTGTATGACTCTATGACTATGTGAAAAGTGCTATATTAATGGACTATCATGGACCAGCATCCTAAGGGAGGTCAGATGTCTTTTTCCAGATACAGAAATATTTGCATAGGAAATGGAAATCCAGAAATTGCACTTCTGAGAATCTTTCTGAATCGCATTGCACAAAGCTGAGCTCTCCCTAACCCATGCTGTATCTATAGATTTAGCTGGTAAGTCATGAACTGGGAGTGTTCATTTATATATTCAATATGCTGATTACAGATTGTAGAGCTGCACATCACAATTAATATTCATTATATTTCACAATAGCAGAAAGGACCAATTTCTTCAGTTATGTTCCAAAATACAACATAAGCTGAAAAAGCCTTTACACATGCTGTGTGTACATTAACATGGAGGAACACTACTCATGAGATGGATGAGAAAGTCCAACTTAATTTAAACAATCATGAGGATCTCCCATTGTAAAGTCTAATGCTTTTTCATTCCTTTTCAATTCATACAAATTAATTTAATGGAATGATCTATTTTACTTTCTCCACTCTTTTGAAAATGTTAGCTATCATCATAAGAACAGGAAGCTTCATTCTAAACTGTAAAGTTTATAGCTGCAAAATTCTGTCTTCACCCATAGCAAGTTTGGTGGTGAGGGTGAGGGAGGAAGGACCTTTAATCAGTTTGGAACCCCACAATTTTCCAACTCCATCCTCATTAAGCTTGTTGTGTACAGATTCATGGATAGCCCTCCAATCCCATCACCAATTGAGGCCCTTAAATGACCAATTAATGCCCACTTAAGTGTCTTATCCTACCATCACTGAAATTTACTCAAAAGTGGACCAGAGACTTTGCTTTTAGGAAGCACAATAAGCCAAAGGATGTAGTTACAATGGGTCCCATATGAGTCCCTCAATCAAAATGCTTATTTTACATACTGAGGACAGGTAGAAGAAACATTTTCAGCAGAACTGAATTGCCTCTTAATGCACGCTTGACCATGTAATGCCTGTCGTTGATTTCCTGTTTCTGCAGAAGATCAAGTGTGTGAAGTGACTGAAGCCTCTGTAATTGATACGTCAACGCTCTGTCTGATTATGATTTTTATAGCATTGAAAGCACAAGTTTATACTTTCCAAGGAGGTTTGTGAATGAGCATCACTTTCCTGGGCAGTTCCACACATGCCTTTGTTGCTGTATGGTTTGTTGGTTCTATACATAACGGAAACAGATGGGCCAGGAATTAGCATAACATGTCAAGAGGGAATATCACGGGGGTCTTGGTGGGGACATGACTTGGTATGGAGGTTATGAAGTGGGTGGCTTGTGAGGGGAAGGGCTATAGAGGCGAACAACATTTAAATCACTAGTATAACACCTGTGAGAACCAAGAAAGACTTTTGAACCAGGGACCTTTACACATGACCAGCTATGCTCGACTTCCAGAGTCAGAGGGTTGAATTGCCTGTCCTGCCGGAGCAACCAACAGCATATTTAGGGGACATTCTTCTGAGGTGACGTCAATGTGACAGGAATTCCCCAAATTGAGGCATCCACTTTGGTATTGAAAAAAGATTTGTGACATTGATAAAGAGTTGTCATATGATTGAAATCTTGACAATAAAGAGGTACTTCAAATCTATCTAGGTGGCTACCTTAGCTGAACTAGCTAGGCAGAAAATGATCAGTAGGCAACAGACAGGCTGCAAAAACAGAGTTAGATCAGATGCGCAGAATGATTTATTTATGCAGAGAGCCAGATGACTCCGGAATAAGTTGAGTCTGCACCATGACTGGATATTTGCATGCATTCAAATGGATAACAGTCAGTATTACTTGTCACCTTAGTTTGCTGGAGATTGTTTGATTTGTCTGCAGGATCTGAGAATCACTCAGTTTATTTTTGTAAATTTGTCCATGCGCAGTTCTCTTTCTTTTTGGCCTCTCCCAGAAGTTGAATAACCTAGGCAATAAGAGGTGAGGTGAGGTGGGTCTAAGCATGTATAAATTGCATAGTGAATGTGTTCTACCCTATGGACTAGATATTTTTATTCATTCACAGCACAAGGACAATGCTACTCATCCCACAACTGCTGGTGAGCCACCTTCTTGATAGCAACTGAGTGGCTGCTTAGAAATACAGTTAAGAGCCAACAATAGACTCCCATGTAGGCAGTTTGAATCAAGATACCATATTTTCTTCCCTAAAGACTATTGGTGAAAATCAGATAGGTTGGTGACTAATATAGAACTGAAATTAACCTTGTTAACTTACTAATCATTGGTCAGACCACATTTGGATTATTGTGTTCAGTTCTGGGTACTTTATTGAAGGAAAGATGTTAGAACAAAGAACATAGAAAAATACAACAAAGAACAAGCCCTTTGGCCCACGATGTTGTGCCGAGATTTAATCCTATTGTCAAATATATTAACCTATATTAACCTATGCACCCCTCAACTCACTGCTATTCATGTGCATGTCCAGCAGTCGCTTAAGTGTCCCCAATGACTCTACTTCCACCACCACAGCTGGCAACGCATTCCATGCATTCACAACTCTCTGCATAAAGAACCTACCTCTGACGTCTCCTTTATACCTTCCTCCTAATATCTTCAAGCTATGACTTCTCGTACCAGTCAATCCTGCTCTGGGGAAAGGTCTCTGGCTATTGATTCTATCTATTCCTCTCATTATTTTGTACACCTCGATCAGGTCTCCTCTCTTCCTCCTTCTCTCCAGAGAGAAAAGTCAGAGCTTATTCAACCTTTCTTCATAAGACAAGCCCTCCAGTCCAGGCACTATGCTGGTAAACCTTCTTTGCACCCTCTTCAAAGCCTCTGTATCTTTCCTATAGTGGGGCGACCAGACTGGACACAATATTCCAAGTGTGGTCTCACCAGAGACTGCAGCAAAACCTTGCGGCTCTTAAGTTCGATCCCCTTGTTAATGAAAGCCAAAACACCATATGCTTTCTTAACAACCCTATCCACTTGGGTGGCAACTTTAAGGGGTCTATGTACTTGCACATCCAGATCTCTCTGTTCCTCCACACTGCCAAGAATCCTGTCTTTAATCCTATATTCAGCATTCGAGTTCGATCTTCCAAAATGCATCACTTCTCATTTATCCAGGTTGGACTCCATCTGCCATTTCTCAGCCCAGTTCTGCATCCTGTCTATGTCACATTGCAGCCTGCACTAGCCCTCGATACTATTGACGACACCTCCAACCTTTTTGTCATCTGCAAATTTACTAAACCACCCCTTAACCTCCTCATCCAAGTCATTTATAAAATCTACAAAGAGTAGAGGCCCAAGAACAGAGCCCTGCGGGACCCCATTCAACACTGACCTCCAGGCAGAATACTTTCCATCAACAACCACTCTCTGCCTTCTGTCAGCCAGCCAATTCTAAATCCAGATAGCCAAATCTCCCTGTATCCCATACTTCCTGACTTTATGAATGAGCCTACCATGGGGAACCTTATCATATGCCTTGCTGAAGTCCAAATACACCATATCCACTGCTCAACCATCATCGACCTGTCTTGACACCTCCTCAAAGAACTCAATAAGATGTATGAGGCATGACCTGCCCCTCACAAAGCCATGCTGACTGCCTTTAATCACACAATGCTTTGCCAAAAAATAGTCATAAATACTATCCCTCAGAATTCTTTCCAAAACTTTGCTGACCACAGACGTAAGACTAATTGGTCTGTAATTGCCAGAGATTTCCCTATTACCCTTCTTGAAAAGAGGAACAACATTCGCCTCCTTCCAATCTTCCGGTACGACTCCCGTGGAGAGTGAGAAGGCAAACATTCTCTTCAGCAGCTTAGCAACCTTCTTTCTCACTTCCTGGAGCAGTCTAGGATAAATCTGGTCTGGCCCTGGGGACTTATCAATCTTAATGTTTTCCAAAATTTCTAGCACATCAACTTCATTAGTCTTGATCTGGTCAAGACTGTGTCCCAGCTCCTCTAAGTTGTCATTTACAACAAGTTCCCTTTTCTTGGTGAAAACCGAAGCAAAAAACTCATTTAGGGCTTCCCCTATCTGCTCAGACTCCACGCACAAGTTCCTTACGCTATCCCTGATCGGCCCTACCTTCTCCCTGATCATTCTCTTATTCCTCAAGTATGAGTAAGATGTCTTTGGGTTCTCCTAAATCCTTCTTGCCAAGCGTTTTTCGTGTCCCCTCCTGGCTCTCCTCAGTCCAATTCTGAGTTCCTTTCTAGGAAACCTATAATCCTCTAAAGCTGTGCTAGATCTTTGCTTCCTCCACCTTATGTAAGCTGCCTTCTTCCTTTTGACGAGAGGTTCCTCTGTTCTCGTCATCCAAGGTTCCTTAATCTTACCCCTTCTTACCTGTCTCAGAGGAACAAATTTGTGCATCATTCACAACAACTGCTCCTTAAATAGTCTCTACATGTCTGCTGTGCCCTTTCTGTGGAACAATTGCTCCCAGTCTGTACTTCCCAACTCCTGTCTGATAGCATCATAATTTCCTATTCCCCAGTTAAATATTTTAAAGCCTTGGAGAGAGTTCAAAGCGATTTACTTGTATAATATCAGAAATAAGGTATTTTATATGCAAGGAAAGATGAGAGAAATTGAGCCTAGAAATTTTCTCCTTGGAACAAACAAGTTTAAGATGTGACCTTGAGATGTTCAAAGCTATTAACAATTTTGGAGGGTATAGAAGGACATTCTGTATCCACTAGTCAATATGTCAGTACACGGGATCACAATTTCAAAATTGTCAACAAAAGAACTAGGAGTGAGATGAGGAGAAACTTCTTTACTCAGACAGTTGTTAAGGTTTGGAATGTGCTGCCTGACAGTGTGTGGAGGTGCATCCCGTATCAGGTTTCAATAGAGAGTTGGATATAGAGTTGAAAGTGATGGATTTAGATGGCTATAGAGATGGGGCCAGAAACTGGGACTAGCTGAGTATCTCTTTCAGGCACGATACAGGCACATTAGGTCAAATGTTCTCTGTTAGAACGGTAAAATCTATGATTTAATTCATCAGTTCAACTTATATTCCAAAGATGCCACGGCAGGATTTGAACTCATGGCCCCAGCCCTATACCCCTGAATTAGGAGTTCAGTGATATAATCACTAAGCTCTTGCAGTCCTTTTATTTTGCTGTTTTTAATTGTTCTTGACCCAGATTGGAAAATACATTTGTGTTGGTGATGGCTATGATATGCTCATAGTTGGAGCTACTCATCGGATCTTACAGAAACCCAGTAATGATGGAAAACCATTTCAGAGAGGTCCTGGGTGTAGTCAGGTAGCCCTTGAGTATGTTTTTCGTGAAGCCTGGACTTTCAATTACTTGGACTTTATGAAGTAAAAACTAAACCAAAAAAGGGATTGTTTTCCATCAAAGTCTTTTCAATCTATGCTTTTATATGTTTATTTACTTTTATCTGCGCATCACAATGACTGTCAAGCACAAATAAGAGTAATAAGTTGGGTTGTTTTGTTTAAGGCTACATTGACCTTTTGGATTTTTACCATGTCCAAAATTTTACTAGATTTCAGTAAAAGACAGAGTACAAGATGTTTGCTGGACTGTGCTCTTAATCGGCTTTCGTGTTAAGAAAACAATAAAGCCCAACAGAAAATTTTACTGGATAACTGTGATTTTGTGTAAAGTACAACCAAATGGTCTAATTGTATTTTATGAGCTGTTTTGTTTCTTTATTTCCTTGGTTTCATGTTCAGCTCAAGAAGGGTGTTAAACTGGAATGCTAGAGCTGGGAATTATATTAAGTAACAAAAATTCGGGGATAAATAATTTACATGGTATTCGCATCCAATTCAAATGTATTTTGGAACAAAATTAAACTATTAAACACAGGAATATTGACTTAACATTTTTCTATTTGTTTAGCACTAAACATGTTACCCTTGTTCTCTCAAAAATGTCTTTTGTATATATTTTTAATTTACTATAAACAGCAATTACTTGCAAAAGAAACCTGTAACGAGATCCTTTTAAATGCCCTGTAAACTAAAAACTGGCACAAATAGTTAAATAGGTCAAAGTGTTCTGGTTCAAGCCATAATATAGTTCAATATAATTTGTAGTAAAACAGCAAATGCTGAAAATACAGACCATCTGAAAGAAAGAGAAAGGTAAGTTAACATTTTGAGAGTGCCCCTTCATCAGAACTGATATAACCAAGGTGGCCTTTCCTCCAAATCAAGGAAGAGTGAAGAATTTAGTTTGTACTCGACTGCAAATTGAACGATCTTTTCCTTCAAGTCTTTTCTGCACTTCATTTTTAGTTTATATTCCATTTAATGAAAGTAAGACTGTTGTCAATTGTCATTATCAATTATTGCCTTAACTGGGTTTTAGATAATTGCTTAAAACCAAACAATATCATAGCATATGAAAGTAGGCAGACTGAATACATCCATCGGATCATATTGAGAAAATTTCCCACATAGTCTAGGTTGGCCAAACATTCTGGAATGTTTGATCAACTGGAAGACTCTTTCAAAAAAAGCCAGCAGAAGGGCACAATGATAAACCCAGTAAATGCTGCACATTGGTCACAAGGTTGAGGAGGGATACAACATAATCACAAAGAATGTCATTTGCAACTTTGGTTACAGTGATTTCAAAGGAAGAGTCAGCTTTGCCAAGCCAAGATTGTTATAAAAAAACTAGTTATTAAAGATAAATTGCCAACTAACAGGGAGAAATCATTGACATATTTTTGTGTTCGTCTTTCATTTTATTTCAAATTGTAGGAATTAGTACGGTAGATACAGACAAACCAATGCCACTGCTTTGTAAGTCTAGGTCTAGAGGAAAAGCCTTAACATATGAACATACAAACAAGGATCAGTCATTCAATGAGATCAGGGCTGACTTATTCTGCATTCTCACCTCGCCCAGATAACCTTTCAACCTCTCGCAAGAATCTATCCACCTCTGACTTAAATATATTCAAGGATTCTGCTTTCACCACTTTTTCAGAAAGAGAGTTCCAACCACTCATAACTCTTTTGAAGGAAATATGTGCCTAATTTCTGTTTAAAAAGAGTGATCTCCAATTTTTAAACAGTGACCCCTTGTTCTAGATTCTCTGTTAAGCAGAAACATCTTCTACACATTTATCCTGTCAAGATGCCTCCAGGTCTTACATGTTAGAATCAAGTTGCTTTGTTCTCTTCCAAACAGATACAACAATAATCTGTCCAACCGCTCTTCATTACACTAACCATTCATTCCAAGTGTTAGTCTTGAAAACCTTCTTTGATCTGCTTCTAATGTGTTTAGATCCTTCTTTAAATAAGGCGACTAAAACACTGTACAGAGTGCTCTAGTGCCCTGTATGACTGAAGGAAAGGCTCCCTATTTTTCTATTCAGTTCCTCTTGTGATAAATGATAAGGTTGTATTGGCTTTCCTAATTACTTGCTGGTCTGGCATATTGTCGTTTTGTGATTCATGAGCCACAACATCCAGATAATTTGCATTCTAAATTCTGAAATCTCTTACCACTTAGATAATGCGCTTCTTTTTTAAAATTTTATCCAAAGTGGAGAATTTCACATTTTCCCACATTTTACTCCATAAGTCATAGCTTTGCCCACTCACTTAACCAATCTATACCAGTATGTGGCCTCATTTTTCCTCTTCACAGCTTATTTTCCTATCTTTGCATTGTCAATAAACTCGACAACTATACTTTCTGTCCCTTAATCGAAATTGTTGTAATGCGTGATACCAAAAATTACATCTCCAATCCAGATCATTAAGGGCTAATTGAACATAGCAACAAGCAACAGCTGAAAGTGGAAAAGTTCATGACAACAGGCTGTTTTGCAAGAAGATGGACTAGGAATGGGAACTCGTGGACATGTTTTTGAGAAGGGAAAAGCACTCAGAATGGTAATTCAGCATGTACCATCAAATCCACAATACTAATAACATCAGGATCTTTTCACAACGCATTGGACTTGACCAGCAGACTGAGTTCACAATCAGAACTGTGGAATTTGAAATAGAGTTCCAAGTGGCAGCCATTGTTGAGGGATCCCCAATAAATAAAAGGATATGTGACTCACCTGTTAGAAGTTTTCTACGTAGTGTAAGCTAATGATTAGCTCCCATCTGCATACATTAAGTAATTTAAGCCAATAAGCTTGCATTAAATGAAGCAAACATGTCTTCTCATATTCATTTTGATCAGATCTGAAAGAACCAGTTAGGGCACTTCAGCCTGACATTACCTTTGGCATATTTCGCAGGATCTAAATAAAAAGCTGAAGGAGAAGGAGATTTTAATGGTGAGGGGGGAGTCATTCTGCATCCTGGGATGGTCATAGAGTGATGGATTCATAGAGATCTGCGAGATCTTTGGCCCATCACATCTGTGCCAGTCAAAAACAATCGCTTAACTATTTTAATCTCATTTTCCAGCACTTGGCCAATATCTAATGAGGTGCAAACATGCAATAAGTCTTCTTATCTAAGAACAGTCCCTCTTGTGACTGTAAGACATAGGAGCAGAAGCAGCATATTCAGCACCTCAACACTGCTCCACCATTCAATTCGATCATCCTCAACTCTCCTTTCTTCTAATGATGGGGTTGGAATTGCCAGCGAGCTGGTTGGCTGAGCTAGGGCTCGCACAATTTTGGGACGAGGATTTGCAGCCAAGTCCAAAGAGACTGCCGTATTGTCTGGAGGAAGTGGGTTTTCCCAAGCAGACCAAGGGTGTCACCCAAATGAAATATATTCTGTTGAGTGGCCTCTGCATGTTCCCTTACGAGGTGCAAAAGATTAAATTGGTTCTGCTCTCATGGCAGCAGAAGAGCAGAAGGTTGCTTTTTTGGAGGTGGCTCGGACTGCCCAGGAGAGGGTATAGAAAGCCAAGGCAAAGCAGGTGAATGGAGCCTGAAAAGTGGCCACAGTCCAGCAGAGAAAGCAAGCGAAATGAAAGAATTGTAAGGTGAATCCAATGAAAGTGCGCTCTTTATTAGCTTCAGCTGACCGGGACCAAGGTCAATGGGACAGGAGTATTTGGCAATCGTCTGACTCAGAGTACAAGGGGACTGATGGGGAAGGAGACCCCAGTGGTGATACTGTAGCCTTAGCATGTCCGTTAATAATTAACAAAGCCAAGGGGCATAAGCAACCAGCTAGGCGAAAGTGAGGACTGCAGATGCTGGATGAAAGGCTTTTGCCCAAAACGTCAATTTTCCTGCTCCTCGAATGCTGCCTGACCTGCTGTGCTTTTCAAGCACCACTCTAATCATAACCAACCAGCTGCAAACCTACTCAGATTATGTTTGAGTGAACGATTAACACACTGGCAGGGGCTCTGATATGTGATTAATAAAGGGAGTTGGGTGCAGAATTACACTCTGACAGAATTGCAGGATCTGGAAAAGAAATTCCATCAAAAGGCAGGGTAGTCAATAGGGACTTGGCTAATCTGGCTCTCAGACTCGGGAGCATCCGTTGTTTCACTTCCTGCAGAGGAGATCCAAGGATGGGGGCCTTGTCCACAGAGCTAGCTATAAATAGTGTTCTCCATGGGATCAATGGGCTGAGAATATTGCATGGATAAAGTATGGCTGTGAAGCATAAGGATCTGGGTGCATGGATTGGGAACAGAATACTGTCCCACAGCATACAATACCAGAGGGAACTGTTTGATTGTGAGAGTTAGCTATGCAAATTGAATTATACACTAACAATTTCCAGGGCCTGACATGAAGTTTTCACCACCGAATGAGGAGTCGGACCATGTGCTGTGGACTGGCTCAACTGCAGGAGGCGCTGTTGCAGCCCACACAGGGTAGATCAGTCAGTGATTTTATAATGTGTTAGGACAGCTAGTGGATGTGGAGGAAGGCCAAGCTAAGACTTGGGTGATGCAGGAGATTGAAGTAAAGGGGAAATTAAATGGAAGAGGCAGAAGCCAAAGCACAAAGTAACATGAAATGAGATGCATGCTGCTTTATTGAAAGCAGATATAGTTAAGTCCGAAATAGATGGTATACCCACCAGTGCTCTGTATTCTCTTTGGAGAAAGCATTTGGACCTTCAAGGGGATTGCAGGGGCTACCAACCCTGCCCATGGTATGAGAAACAAATTGTGACTTCTTTGTTACTCACCAGGAAAGAGAGGGTACATCAGAGTTCCCCGGATACGCTACTTGGAAAACAGTGAACTGGATGTGAATCATGAGTGATCCATGACACTAGGAGACTGGCAGGGTCCCTAAGATGCAACTAATAAAGGGAGTTAAGCCCAGGGTCCCAAGGTCACGCACCCTTATTATAGTTTATTGGAGAAATGGGAATAAAAACATGTTATGGCCTTACTTAATAGAGAGGCTGAGGTCACTATCCTTAATGGAAATCCATTCAGAAATATGGCGATTAGAATGATTATAAATAGGATTGGGGGAGCGGAATCAGCAGCTTTGCGAACACTGGTGATTTGGCAATCGGGAACAGACCACGGTGAAGGGCATCTGTCATGAGAATATTGTCGGGGTGGATGTCCTGACGGGAACGGAAATCCAGATCACAAAGAGAAAGTTTGGTTATGCAAAGGACAGTTGTATTAATTTGGAAAGCTATATGGAAACCCTTACCTATCCCTCCCCTTGACAAATTGGTCAGTGCATAGAGTATAGGAGTTGGGAGATTATGTTGCAGCTGTACAGGGCACTGGTTAGGTCACTTTTGGAATATTGCATTCAATTCTGATCTCGCTGCTACAGGAAAGATGTTGTGAAACTTGAGAAGATTGATGGGTTTGAGCTATAGTGAGAGGCTGAATAATCTGGGCTTATTTTCCCTGAAGCGTTAGAGGCTGAAGCGGGAGGTTAATAAAATCATGATGGGCATGGTCTTTTCCCCAGGATAAAGGAGTCCAAAGCTAGAGGGCATAGGTTTAAGGTGAGAGGGAAAAGATTCGAAAGGGACCTAAGGGGCAGTTTTTTCATGCAGATAATGGTGCGTGTTTGGAATGAGCTGCCACAGGAAGTGATGGAAGCTGGTACAATGACAACATTTAAAAGGCATCTGGATGGGTATATGAATGTGAAGGGTTTGAGGGGATAAGGGCCAAATGCTGGCAAATGGGGCTAAATTAATTTAGAATATCTGGTCAGCATTGACGAGTTAGACCGAAGGGTCTGTTTCTGTGCTGTACATTTTATAACTTCATGATTCTTGAATCATCAATATTAAACAGTATCAGAAACCAGGGGGATATAAAGAAATCTGAGAAATGATTGAAGGGTTAGTGATATGAGGGGTTGTCCGACCTGCTGTCTCCACGTATAATCGCTCTATATGGGCAGTGAAGAAACCAGATGCTAGCTGGTGGATAGCAGTCAATTACTGACAGTTAAATAAACTTGCACCACTATTGATGTCCAATGCCCCAGATATTATAACACTACTGGAGTAGCTGTCATTAGGAATTGATGAATGGTAAACCATCATTGATCTGGCTAGTGCTTTTTTCTCCTTTGCTCTGGATGAAAATGTGCAGATTCAGTTTGCTTTCCCATGAGAGGGTAGATAGTATATGTTTTGTAGATTGCTGCAGGGCTACTTGCTAATGCCAAATCTCTGCCATGGTTTAGTAGCCCAGGAAGTGAAGGCATGTTCTATCTCTCTCCAGCGAAACAGACGGCCCACTACATTGATGATATACTGACATGTGGCCCTTTGAAGGAAACAGTCACCATATTGTTTGCCACCTTGACTCAATGTAGAGTCATAGAGTCACAGAGATGTACAGCATGGAAACAGAGCCTTCGGTCCAACTCGTCAATACCAACCAAATATCCCAACCTAATCTAGTCCTATTTGCCAGCACTTGGCCCATATCCCGCTAAATCCTTTCTATTTATATATCCTGCCAGATGCCTTTTAAATGTTGTAATTATACCAGTCTCCACCACTTCCTCTGGCAGCTCATTCCATTTATGTACCACCCTCTGCATGAAAATATTGCCCCTTAGGTCCCTTTTAAATCTTTCCCCTCTCACCCTAAATCTATGCCCTCTAATTCTGGATTCCCTCACTCCAGTGGAAAGACCTTGTCTATTCAACCTATCCATGCTCCTTATGATTTTGTAAACCTCTATAAGGTCACCGCTCAGCCTCCAATGCTCCAGGGAAAATAGCCCCAATCTATTCAGCCTCTCCCTGTAGCTCAAATCTTCCAACCTGGCCACATCCTTGTAAATTGTTTCTGAACCCTTTCAAGTTTTACAACATCCCTCTGATAGGAGGGAGACCAGAATTGCACGCAATATTCCAACAGTGGCCTAACCAATGTCCTGTACAGCCACAACATGACCTCCCAACTCCTACTCAATACTCTGTCCAATAAAGGAAACACCTTCTCCACTATCCCATCTACCTGCAATTCAACTTTAAGGAACAATAAACCTGCATTCCAACTATTGGAACAGGGCTGGGAAATTAATTCCAAGGAAAGCCAAGTTGTTTTTTTTCCTAAGAAGGGTTAATTCTCGATAAATTGAAAAATAAAATCAGTCCTGAAAAATAAAATCAATGAGGTGCAAACCCTGACCATTAAAGAAATAGCCAAAAGCTTTGTGAAGCTGTTGGGATATTGGAGAAGGCATAGCCCTCATTTGACCATCTTGCTCTATTATTGTATACCATGTCAATGCCCATACTAAGAACACCTCTGTAATGGCTATACACAATGGTACAGTTGATAGTTTTACCAAGGTATGCATTGCTCAGCTCACTACAGAAGAAAAGCTCAATGGTTCACTATGTGAGCACATACCAAGTCTCCGTACCTTAGGCACCAATGGGCTGTGGAGCAAAGGATCCCACTGGCACATGTTGTGAAGAAATGCAATGCTTGTCAAAAGATGAAGCGATTCCCCCTGCAGAAGAGAGCCTTTGCACCACTTGCAGAGGCACAGGATCTGGCCAGATCTGCCATTAGGGATATATTGGTGCCCTTCCAAAAATATGATCAGTATATTTTGACCATCGTGGATACCTATTGGGGCCTGATAATCAATTACCTCTGTGCGAAAGCAAATCAAGCCAGTAAAATAGAAAACACTCAGATTTGTGATGTGGGGAGCCAATGTAAATAAAACAAAATAATGGGTCACATTTTGCAGCTCAAGCAGTGTTCACTTGATAATAGGATCCAGGTGGATATACCACATTCCCCATTATCTAGAGGCAGCAGGGTCAGTGAACCTATTAAGCAACACATCAAACTGTTGACACCTACGTGCACACTGTGAGGGTGGTTACAAGTCTTACCTCAGGTAAAATATGATGTAAACAACTCACCCCAGCCTAGGGGTACCCCAGTGAGCAAAATGATAATGCCTGTGGATAGTGATACAATGACCACAAGTGGGTGACAGAGTCACATCTCTTTAATGGGGTAAAATATGAATCCACTTCCCCAGCCAGTCATTTCTGGGGAAGTGTTAGCCCATGGACAAGGAAACACTTCTTGAATATTGCCACAGAGTGAAGCTATTCCAATGTATCTAGGTTGGAAAAAAACTCTCAAAAAGGGAAGGTCCTGGATAAACATGGGTGTGATATGGTGTATCAGGCATTAAATTAATAACATAAATTACTTTTGTTACAGTAAGCTGATGATGTAGTGACTGCTTTGGTACCTCTGTCTCTTCCGGCATTGTGTAACATGAGATTTGCTGTTAACTGTACACGTTTGCCACAGAGGGGTTTTGGACAATGGAGTCCTAGTACCAGAAACAGAACTCAAGACTGTTTTCACTGCCCACCAAATGTGAACTACAGGTGCTCGCATGTGTATACAAGCAAAACAAATTTACCCCTCTGGCAGGACCTGATAATATACTCTGGCTATTAAGTACTGTGAACATCCAAGTTACCCTTCAGCTCAAGTGGAACATTGGGGTACCCATGATTCACTGCACTAGGCTAAATGAATCTGATATCTGGAATATTACTGTTTTGAAGCAGTTTGCATAACAGGCACCAGTCCATAGCCATTCATGTACAAGGCGGTCTAATGTAAAATTATAAAGTAACGAAAGGCCACAACGTCAAAAGCAATAATGGGCCATGAGGCCATGGGTGATCCTCTGGTGGGCCATGTATCAGGGCCCATCAAAGACCGTACGGGAACACTATCTTCAGCAATTATAGGATATGTGTACTCTGGGTGGAGCAGGGACCGGAATAGGCACGATAAATTCTATACGTATTGAGACCCTACAAAATAAGTTTGCTAAGGCTGGGCAATTAACTACAGAAACAGCAAATTATCTGCAGTATGGACCAAACCATTTGCACATGAAGATTTACCAAATTGATTTTACCCACATGATTTGGAAGTTTGCACCATCTGGGAAACATATCACACCCAGATGAATCTTAATCACAAAGCTAATGGAATGCACTGTAATTTGTTAGAGCTAGATGGTTTGATACAATGGCCTGAACTAACAACTTCATGACATCTGTTGTCTTGGAAACAATTATTTAATCTCACACACGCTAATTTGATGCTTAAGCCTGATTTATTACAAACTAATTACAATGCCATACTTTGTAATGATACCTTTTTTTATTTTAAACAGTGCCCAGCGGCAAATATAGTGCCAGTTTATGACTCTACCCCATCTGTTTGGAGACATGTTATGAACACCTGTGTTTTATTGCAAATGGCTAGCTGTTAACAACCAAACCCACCAAGAGGGTGATAGTGAACACTGGTCTAAAGCCTGGCATACCCCTTCTATACTCCTACCTTTGGACCATGTACATTGCAACTTAGTGGGAGCTGAAAATGTGTTGCTGGAAAAGCGCAGCAGGTCAGGCAGCATCCAGGGAACAGGAGAGTCGACGTTTCGGGCATAAGCCCTTCTTCAGGAATGGGGAAAGTTTGTCCAGCAGGCTAAGATAAAAGGTAGGGAGGAGGGACTTGGGGGAGGGGCGTTGGAAATGTGATAGGTTGAAAGAGGTCAAGGTGAGGGTGATAGGTCAGACTGGGGTGGGGACGGAGAGGTCGGGAAGAAGATCTCAGGTTAGGAAGGCGGTGCTGAATTCGCAGGTTAGGAAGGCAGTGCAGGTTAGGAAAGCTTCCCTCATTCCTGAAGAAGGGCTTATGCCCGAAACGTCGATTCTCCTGTTCCCTGGATGCTGCCTGACCTGCTGCGCTTTTCCAGCAACACATTT
>NC_057712.1:102475494-102482974 GCF_004010195.1 Chiloscyllium plagiosum | reverse complement strand
GGCATAGCTGGGGCCGATGCGGGTTTCCGTGTTGATTCGGTCACCTGAGATAGATTCTGTGTTGATTCGGTCGCCTGAGATAGATTTTCCGTGTTGATTCGGTCGCCTGAGATAGATTTTCCGTGTTGATTCGGTCGCCTGAGATAGATTTTCCGTGTTGATTCGGTCGCCTGAGATAGATTTTCCGTGTTGATTCGGTCGCCTGAGATAGATTTTCCGTGTTGATTCGGTCGCCTGAGATAGATTTTCCGTGTTGATTCGGTCGCCTGAGATAGATTTTCCGTGTTGATTCGGTCGCCTGAGATAGATTTTCCGTGTTGATTCGGTCGCCTGAGATAGATTTTCCGTGTTGATTCGGTCGCCTGAGATAGATTTTCCGTGTTGATTCGGTCGCCTGAGATAGATTTTCCGTGTTGATTCGGTCGCCTGAGATAGATTTTCCGTGTTGATTCGGTCGCCTGAGATGGAAATAGAAAGGTCGAGGAAGGGGAGGGAGGAATCTGAGACTGTCCAGGTGAATTTGAGGTCGGGGTGGAAGGTGTTGGTGAAGTGGATGAACTGTTCCACCTCCTCGTGGGAGCACGAGGCGGCGCCGGTACAGTCATCGATGTAGCGGAGGAAAAGGTGTAGTTGCGGAAGATGGACTGTTCCACCTATCCTACGAAGAGGCAGGCATAGCTTGGGCCTATGCGGGTGCCCATGGCTACTCCTTTTGTTTGGAGGAAGTGGGAGGATTGGAAAGAGAAGTTGTTCAGGGTGAGGACCAGTTCAGTCAGTCGAAGGAGGGTATCTGTGGAAGGTTACTGGTCGGTACGGCGGGAAAGGAAGGAGCGGAGTGCTTTGAGTCCTTCGTGATGGGGGATGGAGGTGTACAGGGACTGGATGTCCATGGTGAAAATAAGGCGTTGGTGACCGGGGAAGCGAAAATCATGGAGCAGGTGGAGGGCGTGGGTGGTGTCCCGAACGTAGGTGGGGAGTTCTTGGACTAAGGGGGACAGGACGGTGTCAAGGTATGCGGAGATGAGTTCGGTGGGGCAGGAGCAGGCGGAGACAATGGGTCGGCCGGGGCAGTCAGGTTTGTGGATTTTGGGCAGGAGGTAGAAGCGGGAGGTGCGGGGTTGTGGGACTATGAGGTTGGAGGCGGTGGATGGGAGATCCCCCGAGGTGATGAGGTTATGGATGGTCTGGGAGATGATGGTTTGGTGGTGGGGGGTGGGGTCATGGTCAAGGGGGCAGTAGGAGGAGGTATCTGCGAGCTGGCGTTTGGCCTCAGCGGTGGGAGTTTGGCCTCAACTTAGTGGGAGTACTTGTACATGGAATGAGTTCCCACTCAATCATTCACAAAATTGACCCTAACCACATGTGTGTAACTATTACTCATATGGTATATCTTACTGATAAGTAACAGGAACCATCCGTTAACTTATGTAAGGACGAAATTTGTGTTATCCATGATGGAATTAGAAATAAAACCTTCTAAATTAAAGAATGTCAGGTGATAACCTTGAACCGTACCACTAACCGGTTAAGTAGAGTACCTCCACATGTGATGTTCAATGAACTGTGGACTTTCCTTGCACAGCCTGAACAGATTAGCTCTCATTTGGTGGCAGCACACCCTGGCTCCTTGCAGAAGGAAACTTCCATGACTTACAGTCATGATCAATTAATGCAAATAGCAGACAATTTGCAGACATTTACCCTGCATCATTGCTGAGGTATATTTAAAGGCTGGTCTCTCAAAACTTCAGTGCTCTTGCTCTTATGGCACCCAGTTACTGTATTATTGCTAATTGTTTGCCGCTTATTTTTCTTTCTCTGTATAATGGCTTGTAAACTTTATCACATGTATAATCGCAGCTATCGAACTACATGTGCACGCTTAAATAAACTTTAATCATCTGTTTTGGAGATATCAAGAGCAGAATATAATACACGATACAAAAATGACATTTCCAAACCAAATCATAGAGGGTTAGTTGGATATAGTAATAAGCAATTGATGGAGAGTGTAAACATACAGGGAAACAGGCTATTCTACAAGAGGATGGACGAGAGATGGGAACAGGCTATTTTGCAGCTAGACCTTGACCATCAAGCACAAAGGAATGTTTGGAAAAGTACTCAGAAGGTGTAATTTAGCACATAACATTAGACCTAATATATTACTAATATCAGGTCTTTTCACAGATCGCTAGACTTCAGCATTGAATTGGATTCACAACCACTACCATGGCAACTGAGAGGTCCCTGTCAGACAAAAGGATGTGAGACTCACTTGTTTGAATATAACTAAGAGGTTTAAGCTAATAATTAGTGCCAATATAGCTAAAGTGGTTGAGCTAAGGTTTAGTTCCTCTCTCTCTCTCTCTCTCTCTATTTCTATGTATATAAGCTAATAAACTTGCATTGTATCAAAGCACATGTGTCTTCTTGTATTTGTTTTGATCAGACCTGAAAGAACTAGTTAAAGCACTTCAGCCTAACGTGAAAATTATAAACAGTTGAAGTGCCAGAACCAGTCTCTGTGGCACACTAATCATTACATCTTGCCAACCTGAAAAAATGCATATATATCTCCTTTCTAGTTCCTTAGCCAACTAGTTTTCTTTGCCAATCTGCTACCCCTTACTCCAGGAGCTTTTATTTTCCACAATAATCTCTGATGAGGTATTTAATCAAATACCTTCTGAAAATCCAAGTATAATTTATTCAATCATTCCCCTTTATCCATAGCACATGTTATCTCCTCAAAGAACTCCAACTGATTTATCAAGCATGATTTCCCCTTCACTAAACCATGTTGACTCTGTTTGATTACTTTAAAGTTGCCCAACTGTCCTGTTCTCACTTTGTTAAAAATAAATCTGGTATTTGCCTTGTGATAAATGTTAAGCTAACTGGCCTGTTGTTTCCTGCTTTCTGACTCCCCCCTTTTTGAATAAAGGAATTCCATTCACTATCTTCCAATCTAATGGGATGGTCTCTCAATCAAAGGAGTTTTGAAAAAGAAAACCAAAGCATCAAGTATTTGACTTGCCTCTGGAAAGTTACTTGTACCATCCACTGCCAAGACTACTGTAAAATTCTTCTTCAATTCATCTGCTGCATGTTTATTTTCCATTATTAATTCCTTAGTCTCACTTTCTATAGGACCAACACTCACTTTGTCAATACTTTTCTGCTTTAAATATTTGGATAGGATTTATATATAATCTCTTATCTTTTGTTTTTATATTTCAGGCTATCTTTCTCACAGACTGTATTTTGTCTCATGAATTTTTTTGGTCATTCTGAAATTTAGGGTCAGGTCTTTCTGTTAGAAATTTGAAACTCTCCTCCACAAACTATGATGCTTAGCCAGTAATTCGTGTTAAAGCTGGAATTGATAGATTTGCTTTAAGCAATAGTTAATAGATATGAGAAAGAGACAGGTATTTGGAGTTAGGCTGTGGATCAACCATCGTAGTGATCAATAGTTCAGTTGCTCTGTTTATGCTTGGGTGTGTCTATTGACTTATCTTCCTTGACTGGTTAAACCTTGTCATGGAACGAGACAAAAGTGAACAAAGCTGTTGAAAGAGTGTGGCTTGGGCATTTTAGAGTACTGTAAATGAAACTTGTTACACAAACCAAATCTAGAGCCATTCCTACATAGTTCTGAGACATAACATGTAGAAATCATAGAAGTATTATGGTACAGAATGAGACCATTCAATCCATCTTTTCTCCACTAGCTTGTTATATGACTATTGTTACCTGGTACCAATCTCCTGCATTTTCCCCCAAACACTAGCAAATTATTTTTATCCAAATAACCATCCAATGCCCTGTTGAATGCCTCAATTGAATCTGTCTCCACACTTCATTGCGTACCATAACTATTCACTGAGTGAAAAGCTTTTCCTTACTTTACCCTAGCTTCTTTTGAAGATCACTTTAAATCTATGTTCTCTTCTTCTTATTCCTTTCAATGAGTGGGACCAGCTTCTCCCTATCTATAGTATCCAGCCCACTCAAGATTTCGAAACCTGCTGTCAAATCTCTACTGTGGCTTCTTCTCTTCAAGGAGAACAGTCCCAATGTCTTGAATTTATCCTTGTCACTGGAGTTCCTCACCCCTGGAGCCATTCTTGCAAACTGCTTCTGCACTCCCTCTAATGTGTTCATATTCTTCCCATAATGTTGTGCCCAGGACTGTACTCAATACTCCAACCTAGGTCTAACCAGTGTCTTGCACAAGTTCACTTCCTTCCTCTTACATTTTATGCCCCTATTAATAAAGGCAAAGGCACTATATGCTGTACAACAGCCAGGAGCATGAAAGCAGGCTGAAGATCTAACTGGTCTATTCCTTATTCTGGCTTATGATTATTAGTTAGGAAAACTGTTAGAAAAGGGCAACAAACCTGTTTGACCAGGCAAGGTTCACAGAGATAGGGGGTCATGTGACATAATACATCCAGTGGAGTTGGCAAACGTAAATTTAGTGGAGATGTAAATCCATTGAAATAAAGTGGCTTAACACCTGCATGAAAGAAGGAAGATGAAGATACTGCAAAGATGTCAAACATTCACGTGCTATTATCCCCAATAGTAACTGATAGGTTATAGAAAGTGGGAGAGGATTACTATCAGCAATTATTGTTAGCTAACTTCAGGGAGCTCCTGCAACATCTGTCATATCAAACTCCATCATTAACTCTGTTTCTCTCTCCACAAATGTTACCAAACTTGCTGAGATTCTCCAGCGTTTTCTATTTTTATTTCAGATTTCCAGCATCCATGGTATTTTGCTTTTATTTTGGTCTGTCTTTTCTAAACTAAATTACCATGTCTAAATATCTTCCATCTGAAGCCGCTCAAATAAATAGCATGAAACTAGCATATCTCTGTCTGGTTTATGTGGTCGCTACTTCATGTTGAATTACAGTGCAATCTTACCTATATTATGCCACCTTATATGGCTCTGAATTAGATTTTTTCCATAATATTCAGCTCCCCTTGTGTGAGCCACCAAATTATTTCTCCCTCAGCTGCATGACCATGTTATTATAGATTTGAAACAGTCAGCAGAATCATATTGAGGCTTTGGAGTGAGAGACCCTGATTGCCTGTTCCAAAGAAGGCCAATCGAATCAAATACATGCCAGCAATTAGCCAAGCTGTTCCAGTACAGCTATAACTCTGGTATTGAGCCAACCATGTGGAAAATTCCTCAAGTATGTCCTGTACGCAAAAGTTAAAAATCACATTTGAAAGTACAAGCTTTCAGAGCGCTGCTACTTTGTCAGGTAGCTAGTGGTGCAGGATCATAGGACACAGAATTTATAGTAAAAGATCAAATTGTCATACAACTGCTGTGATGTATTGAACAAACCTAGATTGCTGTTATTTACTTAGAATGGGTTGCAGGTTAATATGTAATTAATATGTAAATCCCAGAAATTCTTTCAAGTCACATTCCCAAGATAACTTAAGGTTTTATAAAAGCAGGTAACGTCTCAGCTCAGATAATGTGTTAACAGTATGAGGTTAGAGTCTGTCTGTATTCCAACCTTGAATCAGACCAGTTCTATTTCCAAAGTAAGAATTTATAAAATGTCACATGGTCTGACTACCTCCAGATTGTGTGCTTTTGGAACAAAATAGAATTAGCGAGTTTTGAGAAGATTTGTAGCTCAGGTTGGGGTTCTAGGTGTAAGTTTGTTCGCTGAGCTGGAAGGTTCATTTTTTGACATTTCGTCACTATACTAGGTAACATTTTCAGTCTGACTACCTCCAGATTGTGTGCTTTTGGAACAAAATAGAATTAGCGAGTTTTGAGAAGATTTGTAGCTCAGATTGGGGTTCTAGGTGTAAGTTTGTTCGCTGAGCTGGAAATTTTTTGACATTTCGTCACTATACTAGGTAACATTTTCAGTGAGCCTCCGGATGAAGCACTGCTGGTGTGTCCTGCTTTCTATTTATATGTTTGGGTTTCCTTGGATTAGTGATATCATTTCCTGTTCTTTTTCTCAGGGTGTAGTAAATGAGGTCCAAGTCAATGTGTTTGTTGATAGAGTTCCGGTTGGAATGCTGTGATTAGATTAGATTAGATTACTTACAGTGTGGAAACAGGCCCTTCGGCCCAACAAGTCCACACCGACCCGCCGAAGCGAAACCCACCCATACCCCAACATTTACCCCTTACCTAACACTACTGGCAATTTAGCATGGCCAATTCACCTGACCTGCACATCTTTGGACTGTGGGAGGAAACCGGAGCACCCGGAGGAAACCCACGCAGACACGGGGAGAATGTGCAAACTCCACACAGTCAGTCGCCTGAGTCGGGAATTGAACCCGGGTCTCATGGCGCTGTGAGGCAGCAGTGCTAGCCACTGTGCCACCGTGCTGCCCACTGTGCTTCTGGGAATTCTTGTGCATGTCCCTGTTTGGCTTGACCTACAATGGATGTGTTGTCCCAGTCAAAGTGGTGTCCTTCCTCATCTGTATGTAAGGATACTAGTGAGACAGGGTCATATCGTTTTGTGGCTAGTTGATGTTCATGTATCCTGGTGGTTAGTTGACACTCTGACACGTCATGCAGTGGTTGATGTGACAGGGTTGTACGCTGTTGTGGTTGATGTTGTCCTGAAGGCTGGACAGTTTGCTGCGAACAATGATCTGCTTAAGATTCGGCAGCTGTTAGAAGGCAAGAAGTGGAGAGGTAGGGAAGATCGTGGTGAGGTGTTCATCCACATCGAAAATGTGTTGCAGGCTGCAAAGAACATGGCATAGTTTCTCCGGTCCCACCTTCTCAAGCTTCCACCCTAAACACATTAAAACAGACGTGTGCATACACAGGATCTGTTCAGATGAGAAGGAACGCAATGGACAACTGAAGATGCTCAAGGATGCCTTCATAAGAACAGGATATGATGCTCAACTCATTGATCTCCAGTTCCAGTGTGTCACAGCAAGAAACCTAATGACCTCATCAGGAAATAGACACGGGATACGACCGATAGGGTACCCTTCGTTGTTCAGTCTTTCCTGGGAGCAGAGAAGCTATGCCATATTCTTCGCCACTAAACAACCCCACCACCGCCAAGGAGGAGCAAGTCCTGAGCCTCCTCCACCGCCAAATCCAAGCCACCCGACACCTGGAGGAAGAATGCCTCATCTTCTGCCTTGGGACCCTTTAACCGGACAGAATCAATGTTGACTTCACCAATTTCCTCATCTCCCCTGCCCCTACCTTAATCCAGATCCAACCCTCTAACTCAGCGCTGCCCTCTTCAACTGTTCCACCCAGCCATCTTCCTAACTTCCTTCCTATCTACCTGCTCCACCCTCCCCTCCAACCTATAACCATCACCCCCCCACCCCCATCTCACTATTGCATTCCCAGCTACCTTCCCCACAGCCCCACCATCCTGTCATTTATCTCTCAGCCCCCAGGCCCACAAGTCTCATTCCTGATGAAGGGCTTATG
>NC_057712.1:102408458-102475190 GCF_004010195.1 Chiloscyllium plagiosum | reverse complement strand
TCCCCCACCTCATCCTAGTTTCAAACTTCCAGCCCGCACTGTCCCCTTGACCTGTCCGGACTTGTCCGACCTGCCTAGCTCATTTTCCACCTATCCACTCCACCCTCTCCTCCCTGACCTATCACCTTCATCTCCTCCCCCACTCACCTATTGTAATCACAGCCACAATACAGTTCAGTCTCAATCTTGTTCCCAGTTTTCATCATGTTCCAGATGCACCTCTCTGAGCTGCCACCCTTAATATGGCATTCTTCAGATGCAGCAGAATAAAATATTTCAAACAGTTGAAAAAATTGGCAGAAGAACTTGAAACAAATGTTAAAACACATTAAAACGAAGATAATCATAAACAATTTACTGAGTAATTTTAACTGGCTGACATATTTAATCACATTTAATCCCAACAAGATTTCATAAAGGTATTATGAGCTATTAAATGCAAATCATTATATTTCTTGGCTTGGGAAGGCCACAACCATAACACTTTTGAATAGCACTTTTCCAAGCTCTGCCCTTAGAAGTTAGGAACATTATAAATAATTAATGTTTCCTTCTTAACAATGTAAAATACTTGTTGTTTCCTTTCCCAAACCATCAATATGGTATTCTATTGTGGTGAATTCTCATCTTGTTACCATGTCAGGTAAAAAGTCTTTGGAAAAAAGGAATTATATTGTCAAGATACGTTGCACTCGTCGTTATGTCTGTAAAACATTTGAAATGCTATTGAAAGCAGTAATGTTGGACTTTTGCTCACTCGCTATGATAAATAATAAAAATCATTGTTGGAGCCCAACATTTTTGGAGCTAAGTAGCTCCAATGTATTTTTTTTCTGCAACTGCCCAGTCATTCTGCAGTAAAAGCAGAGATATGCAACATGCCAGGCCGAATCTGGGAGTATGATAATGTTTAACATTTCAAGTGTGTCTGTTTATTAGAAACAAAAATAGAAATTATTGACAATATAGTCGACATGCAATGAAGGATTATACCAGAAACATACTGTTGTTTGACACACAATAAGCATTCCAGTTCAGGCTTAGCAAGAGGAAGGCCTGAACTGTGAAGGCCATACACATTGATCTCCTAAAAATAATAACTGAATCAAAAAAAAATCCGTAATAATGGATTTTAGCATTTTCCCAATGACAGATGTTAGGTTAACTAGCAGACAATTTCCCTTCTTGAACAGAAGCATTGATTATTTAAATTCTTTGATCCTGTTCACATCCTGATTTTCAGGTGTCTTTGGGAAGTTTCCTCAGTCAGTGGTAACACACACAAAATATCTGTTCAATACCTCCACCATCTCCTTGTTTTCCATGATTAATTCCCTTGTCTTTCCCTCAATGGATTAACTTGTGCTTTAGTTACTCTTTTTTGACTTTAGTACTTGTAAAATCTCTTACGATATGTTTTTGACATCATCAGCCAGCTTTCTCTCATGCTTTTCTTTCTGGCTTTGTTTTATCAATCCTTTGCTAGTTATTGAAACTAAGCTAACTTCTGGCCTACCATTAATCTCTCCAATATTTTTTTTTCAATGTGCTTGCATTGTATCCTTATTTAGCTATGGATGCCACATCCTTCTCAAATAGTCTTTCTTTCTCAAAGTGATACTTATTAAATATCTCCGTAAACATCTGCCACTACATCTCTACTGTGCTGCTTAGTTCCCAGTTCACTTTAATTAGTCTTATTCCTCATGACCAGGTCCGCAATTGCCTCTTCACTGGCTGGCTCAAATTATTATGCTTTAAGAAATTCTTCTAAATACATTCTATGAACTTATTTCAAGGATACCTTTACCAATCTGATTCATCTAATTTGTAGGTTAAAGTTACCATAATCATTGCAGTTTATTACTTGCACACCCAATTTATTTCTTCCAGTCTCTTTTGCCCTAGCATTTAAGCTTATAAACCACTTCCACAAGTGACCTCTTCCCTTTTTTAGCTCTAGCTAATCTTATTCTCAGCTTTTCTCTCTCAAGCAGAGTACATCTCACGCAACTGTAGAATTAAAGAATCCCTACAGTTCAGGTGGCCATTCAGTTTCATTGAGTCTGCACTGACCCTCTGAAGAGCATCCCACCCAGACCCAGCTTCACCATCCTATCCCTGTAACACCATATTTTCCCCAGCTAATCCACATAGCCTGCACACCTCCGGACTGTGGGAGGTAACGCACACAGACATGGCAGAATTTTCAAACTTCATAATGACAGCTGCCTGAGGGTGAAATCAAACCTGGGTGCTGTGAGGTGGCAGTGCTAACTACTGTGCCACTCTGCCACCCTAATGACATATTTAATTAACAGACCTACCCAACTACCTTTTCCTAGTTTTCTATCTTTCTCAACTGTCAAGTACCCTGTAGTATTCTGTTTAATCCTTTGTGGTGCCAAAATCACTAAAGCACACTTACATCAAAACATTGCACCTAAACAGTGGAATGAGGACATTGAAAAGGTGTGATCAAGAGAGTGTCTGCAAATGAAATTGCTCACACAATATGTGTTTTACAATGAGCCCATAATTACAGCCACATCTGATCTTATGTTACACAGGGATTATGTTGCTTTTCTACAATTATTGAGGGAAGGTAGCAGATAAGGGTCACCACTGGTTGGCAAGAACTGATCACCTCCTCAGAAAAAATCTATGTTACTCAGAAATTAACCACATAGCAGGGTATAAAATCAATCAGTGTTTGCAATGTCAAGGAACTGCGTGTCAAATCTTTATAGTCCTTTCGTGATATCTGAACTACTTCCAAAACCATTGATTGAAAATAATACTGATTTTGCTGATTTACTCAATGGCAAATGCCTATTTGTTCCACAATTAATTCCCTGTGTGAGGATCAGGTTATGTCTACCTCAATCATACCAACCATCCCAAAGCTTCTCCAACTTTTTCCTTTGTCTAAAGTTCTTCAAAAGGTGACAAGTATAATGGACCCCCAGCAATCAGTTCAGTAAAATCACTCATTGAAGAACCACAACCTGTTACCAACAGCTCATTGTGAAGTTGAGAAAATTATGTGTACTTTGTAAAAAAATTATAAATGCATCGATAGCTGGGATACAGTCATGAGAGGAAGACTTGCATCACTTCCTTTACAGTTGCATAGAAACTCATCATTTAGTCTACTGAAAAAAACAACATACAAATGTACAAGAGCTTCAGGCCATTTAGCCCCTCAAGCTTGCACTCATAAAGGTCATGGCTGATCTGATCTGATTGTAACCTCGATACCAAATTCCTGCCTACCCCTGACAACTTTCCACCTTCCTGTTTGAGCACAATTCTTGTAAACACAATCAAGAGCAAAAGAATCAAATGACAGGAAATACAGGGTGGAATGTGAAATTTAGAGTGATATCAATGAATCCAGGAGATACGATATGTGTGAAACCTGATGGTCATATGGAAAGCAAAGGATCCTCTCTGTCTTCCAGCCATTTGTTGTCAAGAACACAAAAGGATTAATGATCATTACTAAAAGCGGATCACAAATCATCACACCAAGTAATCGCTTTTCGAGAACCATTGGTGAGCAGCTGTAAGCAATTTTGACATCATCCTTTCAGAGGAAGATCATGAGGTAAGTGAGACCATACACAATGTCATTTGAGAGAAAATATCCACCATACGTCAGTGATTATTCCACAAAGTCAACTATTTGCAGTGGGTGAATAACTCATTTATCTTACTGTGTTTGATGGAGTGAATTGCTAAGTTAATGCAAACATTTGAACATCTAACTGGTGAAGTTGGATGGTTTTTGATTTCTGTCTCAATACTGTACACAATGTGATTCTTATGTTTTATATCCCATAATGACTCATGCCTTATTTCACCATGGAGCCACTGATGGAGTCTTTTGGAACCCATGACCTAGCTGAGCAATCAGTGGATGATTTCAGTTATTATCAATTGTAGAGCCCTTGTCAGTCCTGTCTTGTCTGGTTCATAAAAGAAGAAGAAGTCAAATGTGTGCATGAGTCCAGTAGCGATTGTAACGAGGTTAGCCAGATGGACCTCATAGAATGTGAGTTCCCTGATTGAGGCTGTTAATCTGGTCCAAGCAGGGAGCCCTGGCTGACAGATATAAAGAGGACAGTCAGAGGTTATGCTCAGTCTGGGAGTTGGCTCTGAGGGCGCTGGATCACTGTCTAGGACTCTCTATGCGTAAATAAAGGGTGACTTGGTACCAGGATACCAGTCTCTGTGGTGTAATTTCATACAGAGGAGAGAAAAGCACATGCCTGAAGAATTTGTATGCAAAAGTTGTCTTTGGATTGGGGTAAGCTTTTCTTACATTATGCTGTTATTTTGGGAGCTTGACTAATTCAATCTGCTGTTGAAAATTGGACCCAGTAGGTGGAAATAATGCATTACTTTTTCTGGGCAAATGACATTGGGGCAGACAAAAAGCAACAAACAGTCCTCCTGGCAACTTGTGCTCCTGCAGCTTTTTCAGTCATTAGGTGCCTCCCTTTCCCTGAGGTGCCAGATACTAAATCCTTTCAAGAGCTGACTGATTTAGTTACAGAATATTATGACCCCAAATCTCCACTAATTTTGAGATGCTATTGGTTTTACTCAGCAATTCGAGAACCAGGGGAATCTGTATCAGGATTTTTGATGAAGTTAAGACGCCTGACAGAGGACTTTGGTTTAACCGTTACTGAGATATTGAGAGACAAATAGGTATTTGGGATAAATGAAGTGATCAGGAAAAGCACCTGCCAGCTGAAGCCCAACTGACCTTCAAACAGACACTGCAACTGGCTGGATCACTGAACAATGCGGCAGGTGGAACAAATGCATTGCAGGACATTCCAATAGTAGTGGACACCCTCGCCAATCTGACTGAGTGTGGGGAACAGCATTTGAGTGAAGGTTATACCATAGCCTCACTAAGGACATCACCTGAGCAGAGGGACTCTGGGTCAGCCCACAGCAAAATCCCAAAACAAAGCCATGCCTCTGCCAAATAGGTAAAATATTCGTCAGGATCCAAGCCAGCAAGCCATTGTAATTGCTGCCCTCACACCCTCAAAACTGCTTGCAGTACTCCAGGTGTAGCCTCACCAGCACCCTATACAGCTACAACGTGATCTCTCTGCTTTTAAACTTAATCCCTTTAGCAGTGAAGGACAATATTCTATTTGCCTCCCTAATTACCTGTTGCATCTGCAGACCAACCTTCATGCACAAGGACACCTAGATCCCTCTGCACAGCAGCATGCTGTAATTTTTAACCATTCAAATAATTGCCCTTTTTCCTGTTACTCCACCAAAATGGATGATTTCATATTTATTAACAGTGTACTCCATCTGCCAGACCTTCACCCACTCAGTTAAACTGGCTATGTCCCTTTGCAAAGTTTCTCAGTTCTCTGCCCACTTTGCTCTACACTCATCTCAGTGTCATCTGCAAACGCTGACACATTATATGTGGTCCCGAACCCCAATCATCTATGGAAATGTTATGAATAATTGTGGTCTCAGAACTGATCCCTGAGGAACACCATTAGTTACTGATTCTTTCAATCTCCTAGGCTGATCATTATGCACTCCTTTGTCTGTCCAACTGTTCTTCTCTCTCTTTCAGCACTATCCCCACCTATCATTTTCTCCTTAGCCCCTCACCCACTCTATCTTCTGTATAAAAAGCCAACATTTTTCTAGCTACCATCAGTTCTAAGGAAGGGTCACTTGACCGAAACAATGACTCTGATTTCTCTCTACAGGTTCTACTAGATCTGCTGAGCTTTTCCAGCAATTTTTGGATTATTTTTCTCTCTCTCATAGAATATAAGTTCCCTGATTGGGTTTGCTAATCTGATCCAATTAGGGAGCCTTGATTGGCAGATGTAAGCAGGAGTGTCAGAGGTTCTGGTTGCTCAGAGAGCGGGCCCTGAGATAGCTGGATTAGTGTTAAGGATTTTCCATGTATAAATAAAGGGTGACTAGGTGACGGGAAACTGGCCTCTGTTAAGCTATTTCACCTACAGCTTAATCTACACAAGAGCAACACTTTAGTTCCAGGAATTATATTATACAGGAATGCTGCTAAGGAAAACAAGCATTTCATTGGCAGTGGTTCCATTTATCTGGCCTCAAATCTCATACTGGAAAATGGCAATTTTGAAATACTTGGTCTTTACTGGTGATGTAAAACATTTTCAGCAAAGATTTCTGCATTGACCCTCAAAGCACCATATCCCTCTAAGATTGCTAATTTAATAAAAATCTATCCTAAATTAAATATCATTGTAAAATCACTATGACCCAAGGAGCCATATGGCATCTCTGTCATTAGAGAGAGAGAGAGATGATGTGTAATAGTTTGACCTGATGGTCACCACACACTGGGCATGGGGAAGGGTTCAGAAGGAGAATCCTTCATGGCAGCCTCAGCTGGTGTGGGAATTGAACCTTGCTTTCATGACCCAATGTAATCTTGGTCCAACCATAAGGCAAGTGAACAAGGTGGAGCATCAGTTGAAAGCACAAGTTCAATCATTAGCTGTTAATCTGATCTGTATTTGATCTACTAGATAAGTTGTCAACCAAAAAAAAAGACATTCTCTATAATGGAATATTAACTTCCTTTTTAGTAGGCATTTGAATGCTACAGAACTATTTATGAAAATTAATTATAGCTTTTTTCTGCTTTGGACATCCAATCACACAGCATTGCTATGTGCAATGGAAGCTTTCAGTAGCTTTTAGCACTACGATCATATAGAAGATGATCATATAGAAGATGATCATCTAGATGGCTTTACACTGGTCACAGGTGATGCACAAGTGATACAGAATTTAAGCTTACTTCTCATTGTGTCAACTGATTCATGCAAAAGTTATTTCACTTGAAAACAATTGGCACTCACGTACCTTGTTTTATAGGCACCAGATGCATTCTACTTTTGCTCAAAAAGCTGCAGGCAGTCAATGCAGGCAGTCAGTCCATCTAACATTTTATAAATTCCTACTTTGGACATATAACCAGTCCAACTCAAGTTTGGGATACAACCACACTCTAACCTCACACCTTTAATGCATTATCTGAGCTGAGGTGTCACCTTTTTTTATAAAACCTTAAGTTACCTCAGGAATGTGACTTGAAAAAAGTTCTGGGAATTGCGTACTACTGCACCGAAACCTACAACCCATTCTGCAAGATGAAAGAAGTAACAGCAATCTAAGTTTGTTCAAAATATCATTTTAATATCATGATATTGTGATCTTTTGCTATAAATTCTGTGTCTTATGATCCTACCCCTAATGAAGTTACCTGATGAAGGAGCTGCGCTCTGAAAGCTAGTACTTCCAAGTTAACCTGTTGGACTATAACTTAGTGTTGATGATTTTTAACTTGGCCCACCCCAGTCCAACTCTGGCTCCACCACATTATGGACAGTATGTTCACCTCATTGGCATGTTTTCTTTTTTGAGATCAGAGTCAGGTTAGATCAATGGAATTAGAGCTACATTTTCACTGAACTCTGTTGCTCTCTACTACTTTCATTATAAACTGGGACAAACACAGACTGTATTAAATTACTCCCCACGTGCTCCATGCAGTAAAAGGACAGAGAAATGCAGCAAGGAAGTTGAATCATGTTGCGTTTTCTTTGCCTTGCAGCTGCTTTCAAGCTGACAATGTGAAGTGTGTGTTTTTGCTCATGATTAAAGTCATGCAGAAAATAAATAGGTGTTTCCATGGTGCATTTTAATAGGGAACAGCTGCAAATTCAGTGCAATAGTGAATTAGTGACTGCCATGCAGCCAGGCCCTGACTTAGATTGGCATTGTCTTCTGAGGAATGAGAGTGATCTTGACCCCTTTTAAGTCCATTGTCAGACAGAAAGTGGCTGTCCCACATATGACTGAGGACGCGTAAAGTATGAAAATGAATATGTAATCATATAAACTTTTGACCTGATTTGTCTGCGGTTATAAGGATAGACATATGAGAAATAGTGATTTTTTAAAACTCATATTAAAAGGAAGGCAATGAGTGCTAATTCTATTTATCAGATTTATAGCAGTTTCTCACAATAATTACAGCAAATGATGCTATGCCGTCTTCTGATCTTTCAGACAAAATACCACTGTCCTTTTGCAAACTCAGATGCTTCAATCCATTTTTGTACACATGGGGTCTTTAACACATGGCAGTTTTCTTGTCTAAATCAGTGAACTCCATTAGTCAAATTAAAATGGCCATAAATTGTAAATCAGCTGCATCAGTTAGATTAAAAGAAGCGTTTTATTAGACTGTTTCCTCAGCAGCGGGTGTGAATAAGGCTTAAAACAGGCCTGTTTCACCCCAGATCACATCCTGCTGGTGCTTTTTTTCTGATACATAAAGTGCCTTCAAGGCTTAGGGGAGGAAATGTTTTTTTTCTGCAGCACCTTTCAGGCAAACACTCTGGGTTGCCTTATGCCTAACATTTGTGCTTTCAAACACAACCTGGCAACTTCATAATACCCGTCAGAATCAAAAGGAACAAAACATGTAAGTCATAATTGCATATGTTGGGGTCTATATGCCAATTTTCTTTTAAATTGAATTGCATTTTTCATTTTCTATGGCCAGTTTTTCATGCTAGAGTAGCTTTGGGTGCCAGCAGTCTTCCATCATAATGCCCACTCTCCATATTACATTTCAAACAAGGAGTTTGGCCCAGTTATTAACACACGTGCCTCTAGGTTGTGGGTTCAAATCCCAGGGCAAAACTCCCAGTGCCTAATCCAAGCTAGCATTCCAATGTACTATTGACTTGATGCATTGTTGGAGATGATGTTATCTGGATGAGATGTTAAGCTGATATTTTATCCTCTCTCTTGGGTGGAGGCAAATGATCTTCTGACAGTATTTAAAATAGGATGAAAAGTTCATCCTAGTGTTTTGTTTTTCCAGCACTTCAATCAATATTCACTAAGAAGAAATCGATTAGCTGGCCATGTTGCCATTTGTAGGATTTTGCTGTGTGCAAATTAGTTTCTGTGTTACCTACATTATAATTGTAGCTATGTTTCTAAAATACTTAATGTATTATAAAACAGCTTTACTCATCATAAAAGGAGCAGTTTGTTTTTCAATGGGCTGTTTAATCATGAAAAATGTTTGGATTTATATATCACTCTTGCATTAACGTCTCACTGCACTTTCTAGTATGAGTTACTTTTCAAGTTTCAGGATTTCCATCACTCTGTGTGAACAACATGCAATAAACAACAGTAAGATTAATGACCAGCTGACTTGTATTTGTTTTGGTGATATTAATTGGTTGAAATATTCCTTAGCATGGCAGATTAATTCTTTTGATAAGCCCCAAAAGATGAGTAATATTTACTTAAATGAATCGAACCTTGGTTTAGAATTCTTCCAACAAGATAAGAACTTCTTGTCTTTAGCTCTGTACAATTTAAAAACTGGGTATAAAATGGAAGTCAGTAAGAAAGTCAGGCTATGTGAAAGAACAAATTCCTTTTTGATCAGGAAACAATTTAGATAAAGGTGCTTTCATTTATGTGTACATTGAATTACATTTATAAAGTTTATATATGTATACTTTATATAAAAACAATTGATTTAACCTTGTGTTACAGACTATTTGCATTTAACTTCTGCTTAAAAACACTTTAATGCCTGAAAAAGGTGTCAGGATGTCTTGAGGTTGTGAAAGATTCAATATCAATGCAACTTATGTCTTTGTATTTTCTTTTATTGACTATTTTGATTGCTTTTAATGGACACCATTTAAGATCGATGTAAGGCATACAAAACTTAGCAAGCACAATGAGCATTTGAAGCTTTTACATTTTATATGTAACGTTGCCAAATTTTAAGTTTCCAGTGTTTGCGGTACAAAGTAATTTTAAAAATCACTTTTCTGAAAAGAATACAGTGCAGCATTTCCTTGTGATCTAATTCCAGTCTTCTCATGCAAGAATTGAGCTGTTCAAGTCTTTTTATTTTGTGAACAGACATTTTTATGTTGTCAATTGGTCTGGACAGTGACATCACATTTTGTGACTTTATCAAGTTGACAGGATTTGGACCAAACATCTTATGTCATTTCCATTTTTAAAAAAATTAAAGTTCATTGTCAGAACCGAGCCATATTAACTTGGTGCAGAAGAGAACAAAACAAATGCTCTGATTCATAAGGGACTTGCTATTCTTTCTGAAACTGTCATCAAGTACAAAAAAATAAAGGGTGTTGGAGAAAGGCCAAAATGAATCCGACACATCCAATAATATACCACATCCTCAGTACAGCAACAGAGTGATAGCTTATGTCCTGCACACTCAAGTCTGCAGAAGATTTTGCTGCCAAACTGAAACTTCTTGACTTACATCTATGCACAGATGCTTTGAAGCAGCAGTCGGTGGGTGGTAACAGGCAGGAGAACACAGACAGAGATTTATCCACCCAATCTGAGGAACACGGAGACCAGAAGTAACATTGCTGAGATCAGCTAACTCAACACTGTTCTCTGACTGAAGCTGAAGAATTTCTTGAGAGTTTACCTTTAACCATTCAAGATACTTGATAGTGCATTTCTGGAAGAGAGATACTCAGACTGCAGAAATCTTATGCTCCCTGAAACATACTGCATTCCTATTGCACCTACTGTTTAGATAATGCAATATTGTTCATGAAGCAAGTTGCTAGTTAAAGCACTTCCTGTTGTGGGCTGATAGATGACTGCAGTTATGTTTCTATTTTCAGCATTGTGCATTTGGTTAATGCAATAATGTGTGCAGAAAGAACAGAGGTCCCAAAAGAGTCAGTCGAGAATTTTCTGTCTATATTACATGCCAGTCTTTAAAACATGTGCAAGCTGCAGGTGGCATTATACTCCTGCATATGGCCTCTGTGTCTCCTGTGCTGGTTTGCACAGAAATGTCGATGGAAAGTAGTCAAAACTTTTCAGAAGGATAAAAACCATTTTTTCAGTTGGTCTAATTAAAACAAAAGACACTCAACATATCTTTAACAATCATTCCCCTTTTTAAACACTTCAGAATTGCAACTACAGTCCCTGGGTAAATGATGATATACATTTTACCAGTTTATTTTATCATGTAGAATGCATTTCTGTTGCTGTTACAATCTCACAAACAACATGTTTATCTTCACATGTTTATATAACATATGTTGTGTTGGCAGTTGTATTAAATTCAGAATCAGACCAATTTATTCAGGAGACATTGTAACTCTCAGGGAGGAGATCAGCCAAGCTGCACTGAAATATATTTCTGGCCCTTCACGGATGATGATGGAAGTGGTGTTGAACACTGGGAGAGGAGTGTAGTTGGAGTGTAACAGGAGGTTAACACCACAAGCAGAGCAATCCTCAGTCACGCTAAACACCTTTTAAACTTCAAATGAAATATTTAGTGAGATGATGTGCAAGTTGAAGTCTGCCCCCATAACCATTTTACCCACTGGAAGAGAAGCTGTGTGCAGGTGTAGAATTCTGTTTTCAGCCAGCTCTTGGAAAAGGGTACGACTGCACACTGCTGTCAACCCTTCAGTTACTGTCCAAGCAAAAATACAGTCAAAGTGGTATCACAGGAGTTAACATTTCTGACATCATTAGAAAATTATGGAACATTGCAATGAACTCCAGCTCTACATTTATCTCTTTTGAGATACCAAAAGACTAGTTCAAATTCCAACTCTATTACCATTCCGATAACAAATTGGCCGTGCGTGATTGATTCTTGCTTAGTGTGAATGTTCCATTTAAATCCAACTGGTAGAATTGAAGTGCGTGCAAAGCTGTTGCAAAATTATTAACTTGTGTTTCAATAACATATAACGTAGGCGTTTTACTAAATGTGAGCAAAACGAGATGATACCCCATGCCTTATAATTGCTTTAATATTGGTTCAAGTCTCGTGAACTATGTATACGCATGGTGGATAACGTAGCACAAAGTTTCATAATTCCTGCCCCATTATTAGTTTAAGATCCCATTCAGAAATATAAGCATTCCTCTCGTCTTCGACAATTTTTTTGTCAGAAATATATTTTAATGTGCACAATAAAAGTGCATATCTGAAATGATTTCAAAACGGTAAACTAAAATGTGCCAGTGATATTCACATGCAAAGGTTACGATCTTGTGAGACTGGAACATGTCTAACTGTTCCATCTTCACCAGCGGCCGTAGTAAAAGGAGCTTCCCGTTTGTGAATCAATCCAGACTGACTTTGTCTGACACACAGCAATACCATATCTTGTTCTTCACACCTTGGCAGCAGTTTCTAGATGAGCAAAGTGTACCATTTAAGCAGTTTGCTTTCAAATCATTGTGGCTTTGCTACAGTTCTGTGACTTTGTCTTGCGTTGCTTCATTTTAGATGGAAGTGTTTAACATTTAAAATAGGTCACATCAATAAATACGTTTCAAAGTCATATCGATACTCGGTTGTGTTAATCTTAAAGATGCGAATCGAAAAGTGTGGTGCTGGAAAAGCTCTTTCTCATGCTGGGAACATCGACTCTCCCGCTCCTCGATGCAGCCTGTGCTTTTCCAGTACCACAGTGTTCGACTCTCTGCAGCCGTCACTTTCTCCTCCTTAAAGATACGGAGGCAATCAAAATGATTCACAATTATCGATTAAAGGCAACTTTGTTATCATTGACGTAAACTTTCACAAAGGATGGATTTGAAAAATGGTGGGGATTAAATATAACCTCCAGCAAGAATAACCAATAACCAGACAGTTTTCAGATTTGCAAAGAATTACCAAGCAACTGTATACTATATTCTGTTAACTATTTTCAGAAGAGATGATCCGCCCCATTCTGCACCCCTTGTTCTATTGAACAAATCCACAGGACTCCTTGAGTATCTCTCTCGCAACATTAATGAATGGATCGGGAATTTCCCCGTCTGTACTGCGAGAGGGGTTCGGTGTCCTGGTCAAAGTGTTCTCAGCAATGAAACTAATTCCATGATTGTAAGCGAATACTTGTTGCGAGAACGCTTGTTTTGGAATTCTGTTTGGTTTTCGGGTTGAGTTGGCACTGCTCCGGGCAGCCAGCTCCTTACTCACTCACCTGTCCATTTCTGTCAGTGTCGCTGCGGATCCCGAACACACTTCAGTAACTTTTAACATCATCTCATCCAAAAAAAGCGGCGCACAAAATGTGGCCCTATCACCAGACTATTGTGGGGAGGGCGGGGGTGTCATTATAATTTTTATCCTGATGTAGCAGGAGTTCCTAACTGGGTTCAAATTGTAGAAAGCATTAACGTTCCTTCATAAACCAATGTTACTGGCATCTATAGTGAATGCAATTCCGGTGATAACACTCTCTGTTATTCTTATATGTATATATATATGCGTGTGTGTGTGTGTGTGTCTGTGTGGGTATGGGCGTGTGTGTGTGTGCGTCTGTATGTGTCTGTGTGGGCGTGTGTGTCTGTGTCTGTGTGGGTGTGCCTGTGTGTGTCTGTGTTTGTATGGGTGCGTGTGCGTGTCTGTGTGTGTCTGTGTATGTGTCTGTGTGGGTGTGGGCGTGTGTGTGCGTGTGTCTGTATGTGTCTGTGTGCGTGGGTGTGTGTGTGTATACCTGTGTATGTGAACTGAGTTATGACAAACAGTGCTTTCAAATTACTTAAAATGGTGTTATTTGGAGACATCGTTAGACTACCTGGTTTCCTCAGAAGTACTCTTAAACTGCTGGCCTGGCATATTTCTCTGTGAACAGTCGAGAATCCCAAGGGCAATATATGTTTTATTTAAAGGTCAAAAATCACACAACACCAGGTTATAGTCCATCAGGTTTATTTGGAGGTACCAGCTTTCGGAGCGCTGCTCCATCATCAGGTAGGGCAGGATCATAAGACACAGAATTTATAGTAAAAGATCACAGTGTCATGCAATTAAAACGATAGATTGAACAAACCTAGATTACTCCTCTGTAAAGGTATGACACTAGGACTGTCGGTGATAACCATCGGACAATAGAGTGATGAGCTCTCTCTCGTTGCCAGGGCGACAGTTTGAGATATCTGGTTCAAAATTTTAAAACAAACACACAGCGAAATGCTATCAAGACACCCCCGCCCCCACCCCCGTCTAAAAAAGTGACTTAAATCTGAATTGTTTACGAGCTCAGCCGACAGTTAAAGGCCTGGTCACAGGTTTACTGTCTGAGAAACGATATAATTACTCATAGGAGTTCCAAACCACCCGGATTCGTTATTGTGCAAGGCGAAATTTACACAAAACATGATAATGCTTTATTAAAGTTTATGATCATGTTGCTGGTTTATCGAAAAAAAATAAACAAGTCGTGGTTCCCCCCTAATTGATTTTCTTTTGATTAGTTTGACAGCAGCTTGGTTCAAAATCATAAAGTCAGTTAGTGCGAAGGGACGAGCGGGAAATGCAGATTTAAATAAAAGCTGAAAAGAATTCAAAGTGCGGTTTCGGGAGCCCGTTTTCACAAGAATTAAGATTTCTTCCTCCACTCATTGTGCAACGGGAACAGCTCATCCGTCAAAATCCTCCAAATGGGTTCACTATCCACTTCGGAATTGTCACTATACAGGAATCTTTACACCCGTGTGTCCTCCGAAGTCACATAACTATGTCCCAGGGAACCATCTGGCAAAATCTGTGAGGATCTCTCCTTTGGCGTTAAGTGCAAATATAAAATACCAAAACAAATCGACGAAATTAATCAATCAATAGGTTTTCTGCTTTGCTTGAACATAAATATTGGTTAATATGAAAGTGGGAAAGAAAAACACCTTTGACACTCATTTGGAAACGTGGAAACGGTAATGAACATAAAAAATATCGTCAAAAAAAGTCGATATCTTCCTAAGGACGACAGGCCATCATTGCACATCCAGTTAGCTCTTTATGAAATTGTGAACTGAAATGGAATCTGCCCTCTGTATGCGAAACCTTATGGATTAGAATCACTCTACACAATGTACATGAACACAAACGAGCCGGAAATTTCCATTGGTCATGTATGTAATTTCAGCAGAACATGTGACTGGTTTATTCAACTTTCTGGCGTGACAAACTCAAATTGTCCTGATTCAACCTGTCTCGCCATCTCAGAAACCGCGAGGCGTTTGGATGAGAATATATTGCATCCCAAGAGTAGGCTCGGTGCATAGGGTAGAACACGTTTGCAATCACTGGGGGCGTTTGAGCAACATTTCTCCCCCCGGATAACCAGCACGCTGACCTTCGCCACCTTCAAGCTGTACTGGCAGGAAACGTTCATTGGAGACACCCGCGAAAATCACAAGTCGACGCCTGGATGGACTCATGGGTAAGTTTTAGCAAACCGGGTCTGGTATGAAATGTAAAATTCACAAGCCGTTAATGAACATAAACAATATCGTCAAAAAAGATCCATATTTTCGTAAGGATTTGATGCGAGGATCATTGCACATCCAGTTAATTTTTTTTGAGAAATGTGGTCCCCTGCAAATACCGAACAAAGATTTCGTTGCAGAGATTAATTCGACTGAGGAGTGCGCTGGACTCATGATCTGCACCGCAGCAGTCACCTATCTGTGTGTAAGATCAAATTGACTGGTGAAAGTGCAGGTAAGGTCCACTACTTTCTCAAGTTGCTGCCCACAGCGAGTCTCCAGTGAAAAATAGTTTCACATTTCGTTTTATTCTAACTGTCTTCGATTAAGCAAAATGGAATGGAACATGGTTAAGAGGTCAGTGATCAGAGTTATTAATTGTATTGGTTGAGAAATATCAGTGAGTGCTTTAAAATGACTAACCCCGCCAATATGCCCAGTTGGTCTGTAATGCCAACTCGGTTCCAGTCGTACTGAGTATAATTAATTATCGCGAGCTCACTGATGGACTGTTTTTAAACTGGTTTCCCGGCGTGAAAATAAGTGTTTCAACGGCTTTTCAGTTTGCATCTATCTCTAAATATGGGAATAATTTTGTTGTTAGTATCAGTACTGCGCTGGCGAGCAATGTAAAAGGGAAACTTTTCCCGTCAATTCGGGGGAGCAGGGGATGAACGAGCTACCCGGCGTCGGCAGTAGATGGCGCAATATCCATGGAGGCGGCGGGTACAGAGGGTTAACCTACTGAGCACTGTGGCACGGCTGAAGACAATCTTCTCTCATCGCACATGGGGACAAGTGGAGCTTTATGCACTTCTCCCGGCCAGTGCAATGTGTGAGAACTTCACCAGAGAATTGTATCCCATTGAGGAACATCCCTGGATTTGCAATATCGGGGGAGCGGCACGTTCGTCCAATTGAGAGCCCGAATGACAGACATTAACCTAACCTTCGTAGAACGCATTATATTAGCTGCAAAAGGGTCACGTTTTTCCATCATGTTGTACTCATCTCTACGCCTTAATAACTACTAACTACCCATAATTGAAACGAAAGAATCCAAAAACGTTATGATGAATCTGGAAAGATCGATAAGAAATCCAATATAAGCAGCTAACCCTGATACAACTGATGACATGCTCTCTCTCTTAATTGTATAGGCAAACATGTCAGCGGATTCTATAGACTGGGTTTAGGATTATATCTGGAAAAAGAGGTCGTAGGATCACATTTAGCGGTCTAATTTTCACAGGGCATCTTGAAGCAGAACGGGTTTAACTATGTAAAATATATCGTAATTTATTGAGATTTAAATTGTAAAGCATGTGTTTTGGTTATGACACTTTACGTTTTTTTGAACAAGGCAGCTTGATGACATTTTGGACAGTACAGATGCACAAATGCCACGGGAGGATTCGGTCACAATGAACCCACTCACGAAAACCCTAACTGTCAAGGCCAAACCATCCGCCTCTCCTTCTCCAAGCAGTAGAACCCCAGCTCTCAGGGGTGACTGTATTAACGCAGGGTTGCAAATAAATAAACACGGCACATAGTGATGAAGTTATGAATTAGCGAGACGCCATAGTAATCTTTAAAAAGAGTGCGGGACAAGGCCGATCCGCAGTTACAGAGAAGTGATCCCAAAATCAGGGCCTCACAGCTTCTGGATTGTGAGCTATTTTTACCCCTCACACAAGACACACCGAATTCAAATCTTTCCGACAGTGACCGATGACCAGGTCAACACTTCTCCCGTTTATTTTGACGCTTTCCAACCGAACAAAAGTGTAAGAATTTTTGGGTTTTTATGGGCCGTGGTTGGGGGGGCGCGGGGGAGGGGGGGGGGTGAACAGTGAAACTCCCCGGTCGGATCCTCTAGAATCCAGTGACAATCGGTCGCTTTTGGTTTACTCGATTGAAGCTGGTACAAAGTTCCTCGTCTGAACACATTGGGAGATACTTGAGGGAGAGAGGGCAGCCTTTCAATGAAGACATTGTTTGTGTTAATAAACGACCAACCTGGCTGGCTGGCCACAACCTATCACGAATCCTGGGGGTGAACAGTGAAACTCCCCGGTCGGATCCTCTAGAATCCAGTGACAATCGGTCGCTTTTGGTTTACTCGATTGAAGCTGGTACAAAGTTCATCGTCTGAACACATTGGGAGATACTTGAGGGAGAGAGGGCAGCCTTTCAATGAAGACATTGTCTGTGTTAATAAACGATCAACCTGGCTGGCTGGCCACAACCTATCACGAATCCTAATTTATTATTTATTGAAATTGGTACCTACCGCGACCCACGGGTAGTTTGCTCGCACTCCGATTGTTAGATGAGCTGCTGCTTGCGAAATACCACGGATTCGAATCTGAGAGTGGGCTGAACAAAATGCTTTGATGTTACAAGGGCTACATTGCAAAGGAAACACACGGGCTCACCAAACTCTCAGTAACTTGCACTGCGGAATACCGTGCAGTGTGTCATTCTGCATCTGCTAGGCTGGGGGAAGGGAGCTCAATTTAAATCAAAATAATTCATAGAGATCTACCGGGACGAGTTGCTATTTTCATATCCGTGCTTTGTTTCACCCGAAACACTTTTGTAAAAAAAAACAGCGGCGCGTTAACTTTTACGGACTCTCCAAAATGAGATTCACATTTCTGTAGATCAAATTAATCTCCAGCATTAAACTTTGAACAGCACAAGAAACTTGGAGAGACGAGATACGAGGTCTAGTGCATAAAGACATGGTCTGAGCAGAGTGGATATCCTGATTAACTGTATTTGGTCTGGGAATTGGGAGGGGGGGGGGGGGGGGAGTGTGGGGAAATTACTTCAGTTCATTTTACTCTGGCGAGCTGTACTCTATGCTGCCGAACAGATAGGAAAATAAATCTGGAAACATTCATCTATCGGTTTGAAACTAACCATTCCAGTACTCAAATCTCAGTACTTTCTTAATGTCCCAGTACTCAAGTCTCTGCATATTCGTAAATCTCAGTTCTAGTTCTCTGTATATTATTTACGTTCTAGTCCCAGTTCTCTGTATTTTGTCAATGCCCCAATACTATTTCTCTGTATTTTGTCAATGCCCCAATACCAGTTCTCTGTATATTGTTAATGCCCCAATACTAATTCTCTGTATTTTATTCATGCCCCAATACTAGTTCTCTGTAATTTATCAATGCCCCAATACTATTTCTCTGTATTTTATCAATGCCCCAATATAAGTTCTCTGTATATTGTTAATGCCCCAATACTAATTCTCTGTATTTTATTCATGCCCCAATACTAGTTCTCTGTATTTTATCAATGCCCCAATACCAGTTCTCTGTATGTTGTTAATGCCCGAATACCAGTTCTCTGTATTTTATTCATGCCCCAATACTAGTTCTCTGTATTTTATCAATGCCCAATACTATTTCTCTGTATTTTATCAATGCCCCAATACCAGTTCTCTGTATATCGTTAATGCCCCAATACTATTTCTCTGTATTTTATCAATGCCCCAATATTAGTTCGCTGTATATTGTTAATGCCCCAATACTAATTCTCTGTATTTTATTCATGCCCCAATACTAGTTCTCTGTATTTTATCAATGCCCCAATATAAGTTCTCTGTATATTGTTAATGCCACAATACTAATTCTCTGTATTTTATTCATGCCCCAATACCAGTTCTCTGTATATTGTTAATGCCCCAATACTAATTCTCTGTATTTTATTCATGCCCCAATACTAGTTCTCTGTATTTTGTTGTGTTCCAGTACTAAGTCTCTGACTATTCTGGCTTCTTCTTTCTTCTTTGTTTTGTTGGTGTTTGTTGAGTTTGTTTCCCGATTTTGTTTTTTACGAAGTGACAGGCCAGACCCGAGAGAGGCCTGCGCGCCGCCGGGCTGTGAAACTTCGCTCCGAAATTACAGCGAGGTGAGTGAATCGGTGCGAATTTGTGCAGGGCCAGGCATTTCCGTGGGGCTGGCGGCTAACAGGAGCTCGCTCAGAGGGGGGTTGAGGGAACGAAAGGCGGAATCGTGTAGCAGATCGGAACCGGACAGAGACCGGAGGAGGGGGTTCTGGCGGCTGGATTTGCGCATTGTTGGTGTTTTACTCTCACCGATAACCTTGATCCAACTGACTTCATTAGCGACAACAATTGGACAGTCAGATTTATCTCATGCTTCGAGTCTCGCTTCTGGTTTCCGATCACTAATTTCGGGGAGTGTGTGGGTACAGAGGGTTGCGTAGGAAATTAAACCGAAATACAACGTTTTTTCAAAAAAATGAGGGCAGTAGAGGGGAAGACAGAAAATAAAATCTCTAAAGTGAAAAACATAGAAATCAATAATACCCAGGCCAGCAGCACGTAATAATTATTTACTTGTACCATTTCTCTTGAGCTTCATTTTTTAACTTCAAACCCTACCTAAATATGGGTTTTGAGCATATCTTTTAAAGAAAACCATTTAAGATTGATGTTAAATTTCTGAAATAAGTTCTTAAGTGAGTATTGATATCAAGACATAAACTTCAATACGCATCAACCTTTGTAGGAAATGATCAACATTTGATGTAAAAACTGTCCTCAAAAGGACCTTCATATAAGATGTACACGCGATATATGACTACAGATAAATACTTCATTCTGGCAAAAAGACATTTGGGGTTTCCTATACAAAAAAAAATATTTTAAATGGTTCGTTAGGGAGTTAATGGAGAGAGAGAGTGTGTCAGTGACTGGGAATGGAGAGGTTGGGAATCAGTTTAAATGGATTATCCCCGTAATGCAGGCACGCTGGGAGAGCTTTCCTTTGGCGGAAAGTTGAGCGAGCGTGCCACAGGAAATGACTGGCAGAGACCTCGCACTTTTTTAAATGGGAGAGGTCCACATCTTTGCAAACAGAGGAATATGCTGGGTGACTGGAGGAGCTCAGGGCACTATAACACTCGTTTGGAAATACTTGAGTGAGGAGCCTGCATTAGTCACCATCGCCTCCTTTCTATAAATCTATCTGGATCGTTATAGTGCAACTGGGGATGTTTGTAATCACAAGGAAGCTGTGTCTACCCTTATCAAACGAACGCCCTGAATTCGATTCCAGTCTAACTGTTTTTGTGTAGAATTGTTGGTGACATAATTGCAAAGTTTCGGCATTAACCTCTTTATTGAACTTTACTGCGGTGCGGCTAATCGGATTCAGTGAGATGTATAAATATCTGAGCGAATATCAACATTATTCTGTTTTGTTTCTGTCTGGGTTTGATGTTTTGGGATTTTGCTCTCGCCGTGCATTTGGTTCAGCCTCTTTAAACATAAATGGGCGGTAAACGCGCTGTGCTGTTACTGGCTTTAATTTAAACCATTTGTAATTTATTTTATTTAAAATTCGTTTCCCGTCGTAAGGAACACTCCCATACCAGCTGTGGACTTTTAAAAAAGAATAAATCCAGTGGTTTGGCTTATAATTTATTCGGAGATATTTCTGTTAATGACTTTGACGTATTTCCCTGCTCACCACTGGCATTTATTGCCTCTCATACTCAAGCTTGTTGACATATTTGGAAATATTATGCTATTCTATCAAGATGTCCTGCCATGCATCTGTCTATGATTTAACCACTATCCGCAATATATTTGCTAGTCACTCCATATACGTCTACAATTACAAATCAGCCTACTGGCACCAGTGGTATGTTGAAATACTGGCTGAGCATGTTACTCAGTAATATGGGAAATCCTGCCCGATTCTTACCTGCATGTTAACTTGCAGCGATGTCAATCATTTGACAACATTTAGGGCCACATCTGCCCGCGGATTACTGGCGTTAAGTAGGAGTGATTGGCATTATAAAAGCGCCTGATACCAGTTTTAAGAACTGTTTCGGTATTGATTAGGAGGATGCAAGAGGGGGCAAAATCCGAAGGGGGTGACATGTCTGACTTTGGTCTTATGCGCGGTGGGAATTCTGCACATGAGGTCGGGTGCAAATGAAACTTTCGCTGCAACCTCTTTTGGTGTCTGTCATGGTAATATTGATCTGGCCCCGTTGCTGCTGAGGACGGGGGGGGGGGGGGGGGTAGAGGATGGGGACGGGAGTCGGGTGTGTGTGTAGACCTGTGATGCAAGTGGAACTGCCCGCTCTGGGACCAGCTCCCTCCATCCCTCACGGCCTAGGAGAAGCGGCAGATGATAATGAGGTCCGTGCCCCCATTGGGCGAGGAGGACAATCGGCGGGCAGTGATAGGGCGAAGCAGCTGTGATTGGCAGCAGACGGGGCCCCGCCTCCTCCCGCCGCCCTGTGTGTGTGTGTGTGTGTTGGGGGTGGGTGTGACACGCGTGGAGCTGAGCCGCCTCAGCTATGTCCCTCTCTCTCGCTGCTCGCAAGTGCTGACAGATCCAGGCAACAAAATTCAATTACCAGCCCTAATTGCGCTCAGAAAGAGAGGGAGAGAGAGGAAGGGAGTCCATCCGCGGCGCCTCCACTCCATGTCACTCCAACTGGACGAGACGGAGCGCCCTTGTTCTTTTTTTTCTCTCCCTCCCTAAATCTCTCAACCCCATCAGTATTTTCACCCAGCAGTAAGGCATTGGATTGGGATTGGGAGTTTGTGTTTGTGTGTGTGTGTGTGGGGAGAGAGGGAGGGAGGTGAGGGAAAGAAAACAACTTTTTGAAGACAAAAATCTGTGTGTGTGTGTGTGTGTTGTCTCACTCGCACTCACACGCACAGCCCAGCGTGGGATGGCTGAGAAAAGGAGATCTCCGTCCGCAATGAGTTTGAAAGCTCATGCCTTTTCGGTGGAAGCGCTGATCGGGGCGGAAAAGAAGAGGAAAGTGGAGGGGCGCGCCGACATCGGGGTCGAGCTGAAAGAGCGAAGGACGAGCCCGAGCGTGAACGGGCCGAGCAAGGACAGGGGCTCCGAGGGGCAGAATCGCTGCGAAACTGAGCACAGCGAGAGAGCCGGTGAGTTCCCCCACGCCTCCCCAGGCTTTTCGCTCGCATCCTCCAGCTGCTGTTATTTACCATTAGCTTCGCCGGGAGAGAGAGAGAGGGAGGGGGGGAAAACGACTTCGACAAGGAATGCTGCTGTTGGCAGCTCGGTTTCGTTTTAGTTTTAAACAATCAAAAATTGTTTTTTTTTTCAACAATCTAATTCCAGATCAAAAAATATGTCACATCAGTTTCTGGGACAAATCAAATTACTTCAGCTTTGTATGCATGCCATAGAAATGATTATGCAATTCTACTTAGTACTTATTATGCAATTGTACTTAGTTTTTTTACTGTTTAGATTGCATCACGTCGCTCTGTTCGGTATCGAACTCTATCACCTGGGGTTATAAATCGTGGCGCTTTCACGCATTCTTTTCTCTTCCTTTGGTGCTTCAGTTGTGAATGGGGACGATGCCTTGTCGTGTCCGTCCCCTCCGGTCGTCAGTAAGGCCTACATTGCGCCCAAGTGTGGCACCTCCCGGGAGGACATCCACGTCGAGCTTCAGGGAGCAGACCTGTGGAAGAGGTTTCACGAGATCGGCACCGAGATGATCATCACCAAAGCAGGCAGGTCAGTCTGAGAGTCTGTGGTCCCCAGGCAAGGTGCGCGGGTTTGGTTCCGGTGGCTTTACTAACAGGGTAGACATCAGTGTTGTTTTGAGTGGATTTACTAACAGGGTAGACATCAGTGTTTATTTTCGGTGGGTTTACTAAAAACTAGACAATAGTGTTGTTTTTGATGGGTTTACTAACAGGATAGACATCAGTGTTGTTTTGGGTGGATTTACTAACAGGGTAGACATCAGTGTTGTTTTGGGTGGATTTACTATTGGATAGACATCAGTGTTGTTTTCGGTGTGTTTACTAACAGGGTAGACATCAGTGTTGTTTTGGGTGGATTTACTAACAGGATAGACATCAGTGTTGTTTTGGGTGGATTTACTAACAGGGTAGACATCAGTGTTGTTTTTGATGGGTTTACAAACAGGGTAGACATCAGTGTTGTTTTGGGTGGATTTACTAACAGGGTAGACATCAGTGTTGTTTTCGGTGTGTTTACTAACAGGGTAGACATCAGTGTTGTTTTGGGTGGATTTACTAACAGGGGGAGACACATCAGTGTTGTTTTGGGTGGGTTTACTAACGGGAGACACATCAGTGTTTGTTTTTGATGAGTTTACTAACAGGGTAGACATCAGTGTTTGTTTTGGGTGGGTTTACTAACAGGGGAGACACATCAGTGTTGTTTTGGCGTTCGCCTACATTCGGTTGGCCGGTCTGCGTCAATTTAATACATGCACAGCTATTAAACCGCTTTTCCGAAGAACAATTTCAGATGCACCGGCAATCCAGCGTGCAAACACCCACTTGGGAGCAGCTTGAGAATGGGGAATGGGGAAACTGCAACGTATCGAAAAGTAAATGTTTTTGGAAGTGTTTCCCTTGATGTGTTTTTGTCTAGCCCAGATTCAGTAGTTTTAAAGGCCAGGCAGTATTTTGGGAGTGTCGGCCGTTTCTCTCCAGCTGTTTATTATGGCGGCTCCAGGTTTCGCTGCAAAGTCTCAGTCGTCTGCTCCGACATTTGGTAGATCCGATTGAGAGGGGGCTTGGCAGGCTGAAGACTGACTGGTTTAGCTTTTTGTTTCTTTTTCTCTCTCTCTCTTAAAGCAATTTGATTGGTTTGTATATGTTCCTGTTGGTCTTTGCTAGGAGAATGTTTCCGGCTATGCGGGTGAAGATGACGGGACTCGATCCCCACCAGCAGTATTACATCGCCATGGACATTATACCCGTGGACAATAAGCGGTACAGGTTAGAGCACGGAGCTGGGAGCAAGAGGGAAATGGTCTGCACTTGAACTCGCGTAGTCACAAACCCGGCGTCAAAGGGGGCACTCAGAATTAAAGTTCCTGAGCGCAACAGGGTTTTTTGGGATACTTACTGAAGAGCAAAATTGTAGGTCTGCGGAGTCAGAGAGTGTGTGGGTTAGAGCATAAACAGTTTACAATAAACCAGGTTTCAATAAACACCTGAAAGAGGAATCGGGAAGAGTTCGGACGGGCCGAATGTCGTTGGGCTGAGTTCCTGGTTGATTCAGGTGCCAGTGTAAGGTCTATGATCCACACATCGCTGACCACTCGGGGTACAACCAGCGGCAGGCCAGCCCTCTCACTCAGACCGGTAATCCACGTCCTGCAGTATTAAACAGCATCCCTCTCAGAGAGTCACTGCAGCGACTGGCGACAGTTCTCTCCGGCCGGAGCGCGTCTCACCAAATCCAAACCTGCAAACACTGGTCGGAATTATAGGACCAATACTTAAGAATTCCTCTTTGTAACCTGCATTTCCCCCTTCCACAGTCCCGACCAGAACACTGTTTTGCAAGACCGTATATGTCCTCCAATTCAACCTTAAAACTTCACTAAAGAGTCAACGGTTATCGCGGTGGGCGGGAGACTATAGTCGGAGGGGTACAATGGCCTACTCCTGGTCCTAATTCCGATGGACACCTCTCCTATTACTTGTACCTTCTAGCAATAACGCATGTGGTCCGAAAACCTCTCGTCCACCTTCGAGCAAGCCCATCAACATTGGCAAACGGTTGATTTATCGCGAAACCGCGCACCTACCCCGTTGTTTAACAAGAGGTCCTAGCTTCCCAACTAACCCCAAAGCGCTTGTCTCACTTAGCCCTAGTACTGGACGCACCACTCCCAGAATAATTGCTTGTTCAAAACTAAAAACATCAATTCTGAATTCAAATCTTTAAGGCCATTCACCAACATGAGCCCCTTGTCACCTTTACAGGATTTCCAAACGGTGTAATTGTAATTGCATCCGGGGAATTGTACTTAGTTTAAACATTTCGACTTGCTTGGTTTAGTTTGCTATTTCAATGAAGTAGTAAGTGTTGGTGTTCCCGGGAGGGTCCAGCTCGGTTGTGTTCTCTCTCTCTCTGCTCTGGGTGCAGGTATGTGTATCACAGCTCCAAATGGATGGTAGCTGGCAATGCAGATTCTCCGGTACCGCCTCGGGTTTACATCCACCCGGACTCCCCGGCCTCGGGGGATACCTGGATGCGGCAGGTCATCAGCTTTGACAAGCTCAAACTCACCAACAACGAACTGGACGACCAAGGACATGTGAGTTGTGCCTGTCTTTCAAAGCCGCCACCCTTTCCTCGCCGGACCGATTGATGCGGTTCATTCCGAACCAGATTAGTGCAAATACCTGCCCGCGTTTTAGTGTTTATCACCAGTAAGCGATGAGTGCAGTGTCCCTGACGCCTCGACCCGGCTGAGTTTGTTTAAAAAACGACCTCAAACTGATGAGGTGGCCGCAGATGAGGTAACCTGTTTATTTAAGTAAGGCAGGGTCAGGAAATGGGCAGAGAGAGACCTCTCCTTTCCCTGATGGGTGATGATTTGGAAACACCGCTGAAGAGTTTTACAAATTATATTTAACATCAAAATAAGAACCAGGAAAACTAGAAGTGTATAACTTGACACATGGAAACTTAAAAACAATGTAAACATCGATAGAATTCTGTACATGGGAGTCGTGTAAACGATAGACTTATAAAAATGATCCCAACTGTCTCCACACACACAGTAACGGTGAATCTTCGATAACAGTGATTGGGGAATTGCCTGGGAAATTTCCAATTTTCTAAATTGGCTCGAGCCTTCCTTTTTGTAAACTCTTTACGATAAAGATATCGTGACAATGATTTCTGTTCTGCATTTTCTTGTTTGCTAGTCAGCCCCGTATGAATGTGGCGCTCCGTTTGGGGGACGTCGGCTTGCTATCTTTGTACCCTGAGCGGATAAAGCCGGCCGGCCGGTGAAATAGGGTCCTGTGGCAGTGCCCAGGGCTGAACAAGAACAGGGCGGGGGGCGCGGGGGGGGGGGGGGGGGGGAGGGAATAATAAACAGGAAAGAAATATCCCAACACGGAGTAATCGTATTGCTGGGTATTGGTGCCTGACTGGTGTTCTGATTTGAATTCCGAACTGAGGTGTTCAAACTTAATGACAAAGAGAAAGGATTATTCTGGAAATGTGCGCATTAAGGAGGTGACGAGCCGCCTGGAATCGTCTGTTCTTACAGTAGCTGCCTGGATAAACGGAGATTCTGGATTAGTGGTGCTGGAACAGCACAGCAGTTCAGGCAGCATCAGAGGAGCAGGAAAATCGACGTTTCGGGCAAAAGCCCTTCATCAGGAATAAAGCTAGATAAACGGAGAGCCAATTGCCTAGAGAGCAAATTGGGGCAAGGTCGATTATTCCACCACGTTAACTTTCTTTTTAACAATAAATTCATAAGCAGTCTTTTAATTTCTAAATTTGAAAAAGAAAATCAGACTCTCAGTCTCTCACAGCAGAGCTGAAATCAGGAACTTTTGGTTAATAACCCTCTTGCACATTTTGTTTTGGAGGGAAGGGTGTTGGGTATAAAATTATTTGGAGGAGCCGGTGTTGGACTGGGGTGGAGAAAGTTCAAAACCACACAACACCAGGTTATAGTCAGGTGGTTGTGGAGTGGCAGCGCTCCGAAAGCAAGTGCTTCCGAATAAACCTGTTGGCCTATAACCTGGTGTTGTGTGGTTTTTAATGGTGCAAAATGATTCACATAAGGACCTTTCCGCACAAAAAGAATTTATAGCTTCTCACGCCCAGCAGAATCCCACTCTCACTATCTCCTTCCACATCTCCCGTGCAGTTCCTTGTGGATCTGATTGCTAATTAAAAAGAATAACTCTTTTCCGGTATCCACATCCACCAGGATGTAACTACTCTTGCTTCACCAGCCTTTCTGCACTAGGGGCGGTTTGCTTTCGGGGGCCGGGAGTCACTGAGTAGATGTGATCGCTGAAAGCTACCCAGCTGTTGGTGCCGGCTGGGTGCGAGAGTGTTCGGATTTCTCCGAAACGTTGAACAGGTCGGGCTTTGCAACAGCTCAAGCAGAGGGCCAAGTGTCATCTCGATCAGAGATGTTCCGTCTGCCACTGGTTAGCAAGCGAGGCACGGATCAGGGAGACATGAGCTGTTCATTCCCCGGGAGAATGCTTTTAAAACTGTCAGGCAGCGCTAGCTCAGAATAACAATCGGGCATTCTGCAATTATTTAAATGAACATGAGACTGACCCAATAACAGCAGCATAAAGACCCGCAGCCTCTGGGTATCTAGCCGAGCATATCAAAATGATGGCAAGATTTACCATAAAAACTGTCTGATGCCTGAATATGTCCCGGCGCAATTACAATGGAGGACGGCGGAGTAAATAAAGGCAGGAAGAAATAATTAGAGTCACTCTTTTAAAATAGACGGGGCTTTTTGCTTGCTTGCTGGAGCCCAGGCGGGAGGAAGGTCCCGCTGTGGAATGAAACCAAGTGCCTGTCACTAACTGACCGTGTGGGACCAGGGGGGACATTGTCATTCCCGGTTCCTGAAGGTGGCTCCTTCACCAAACCGCCAGCGCTCAGAGAGCAACAGCTACCTCTCCGGCCAGGTGGGCTCTCTCTCTCACACACACAAACACACCTCTCAGTTTGTTTATCTCTTCCCGGGACAGATTATACTGCATTCGATGCACAAGTACCAGCCTCGGGTCCATGTCATCCGCAAGGAATGTGCGGAGGAGCTGTCGCCGGTCAAGCCCATCCCGGGAGGGGACGGCGTCCAACACTTCTGCTTCCCCGAGACCGTCTTCACCACCGTCACCGCTTACCAGAACCAACAGGTAAGGGGGCGGAGGGGTGTCTGACCCGGGCTGACACACCCCCACAGCGAGCCCACACCGAACCGCTCTCCCTGACTGCATTCACACAAGAACGAACAGCCGGCCCTCTCTCTCTTGTAAATCGAATATGACATTTTAAATATATATATATCATGCTGTAATATCACGGACTGGGCCGACTTTTGGACAAATGTTTCACTTGAAAATAACTTTTATCAAGACTGCACCAGGGGGGTGGTAACTGCAAAAGCTTTAGAAATTGGGTCTGGGTGTGTGCAGAGCAGAGCAGCAGTGTTAGATCCAGTTTGAAAGCAGACGTGTGAGATGTGCCGCCCTCTAATCTCAACTCCACTTCTGTCTCAGATCACTCGACTGAAGATCGACAGGAACCCATTTGCTAAAGGCTTCCGAGATTCCGGGCGGAACAGGTAAATCATTGGGTTGCTCCCGTCAGAGGGCGCCTTGAACAGCGCCGGCAATGTACATCTGTGTGTGTGTGTGTGAGAGACAACACTCACACCACCAACTTACAGCCTTCCCCGTGTGAAAGGCCACTTTCCAGTCAAGACCTCACCCTCCTCCGCCTCACTCAAATGGGGGCAATTGGCGGGCGGCACCACCATAGAAAAGGGACAGTTGCAGAGATTAATGGGGCATTTTTCCTCCAGCCTCTATACTGCCCTTAAAGTTTAAAAGCAGAAAGGGACAAACACTGGCGTCTGAGAAAATACAGGGAAGGACAAACTTTATTCTGCTTAACTAAACTGGGCTGTTTGATCGCGCAAGCGCGGCAAGTGATCAAATGGGAAAAGTTCAAGGCATCTTGGATAAATTATCGCCTGAGCAACATCTCTCCGGGAGGCGACTTTTATCCCGGCTAAACCCAAGCGTTCCTATTACTGGGAAAACGAAGCCTGATTTTTGAGCCCAAGTCAACCCAATAAATATTTTATGATAGCTTCCTGCAAAATGCCCATGATCCCCTGTAAAAGTCAGTGTGAAAGCCGTTATATCGGAACAAAAGATTGGCAAGCGAGCATTCAGCTCAACTTTCGATATACTTTTTTTTCATCATCTGGTTGCTGTGACTGTTTCAAGACTGCGGCCAAACGTCGGGCCATCATATCGGCGCTCCGTTGTCATATTTTGTATTGCCCTTCTCCCAAATCGGGAAAGAAAGGCTTCATTTGCAGGGCAACATTGTATCAGAGGGTCTAAAACTGCTGAGAACAATTCATTAATAAAGCAGGCTCCGATAACCAGTTGCAGAAGGAATATGGAACGTGTGCAAGGAAATATAAAACCAGTCTGTTTAGCATTACCGGTGGGAAAAATAATGGCATCTCCAGAAAACGATAAAATACAAAAAAACTAGGAATGACAGATAGCAAATTATCATTTTCTCTGTATTTTTAGGGGATGTCGATATCTGTGTTGTTCACAGTCCCTAACTCCCCTCCAACGAAATGGTTTGCTTGGTCATTTTCAAAGAGCAGTTCAGATTTAACCACATTATTGTGGAGCTGGTGTCACTGGTGTTATAGATTTGAGAAGGATGGCCAATGGTCTTCCTGAAAGAACATTCGGACAGAAGTTGAATAGTCAACGTGGACTTCAAATAGGAAAGTTTCACTTGACTAGAGTAATCAAAACCTTTGAAGCACAGAGATTAGACAATGTTGAAGTCCAGTCGATGCAGCCATTTAATCTGGACTCCAAAATAAAAACAAAACCCTTTCAATAAATAATCGTGTTTTAGATTAATTCAGGTCATGATTAGGCTAATTGTTAGCTGACTAGCAAAAAGATAAATATTCAGAATGATAGAAGAGGTTGGATTACATAATGATTAGAGCTGGACCGCTGTTGTACCTATTCAGTTTTTATGCATGGTTTAGATTTTGGAATCAAAAACACATTTTATAAATTTGTGAAAAATGCAAAATTTGGAGAGATAGTGAAAACGGAAGAGGACTTCAACGAAATGCAGAATGACATTAATAAGTATACAGAGTGGGCATCAAACTGCCGAATGAATTCAATCATGGGTAAGTGGAATGTTTGGTCAGAAAGATAAGGAGCAAGAAGGGCATGTGTTTCATAGGAAATATGAATCTCAGCAGCAGAACATGGAACATGTTTTAAAATAGGGTAGAAGGGATCTGAGACTACACATACACAAAGCACTGAGATTGGAATTACTGGTTCATCATAACAAAGTCAAATCACAGTCACAAGGGTTCATTTCTAGATGGATAGATCTGAAAAGTAGATAAGTTATATTCAGTTTGTACTCAACCTTAATTAGACAAACTCTGGGCATTGTGTATGCTTCTGGTCACCATATCATAGAAAAACTAGAGGCACAAACAAAGATGCAAAAATACATCATTACAGGAGCGATACTGTGAGATTGTAACTCTCAGAAAATGACAAAGGGTGGCTCAGTGGCTAGTACTGTTGCCTCACAGCACCAGGGACCAGGGTTCAATTCCTACCTCGAGTGACTGTCAGTGTGAAGTTTGCACATTCTCCCTGTGTCTGTGTGGGTTTCATCTGGGCGCTCTGGTTTCCTCCCACAGCCCAAAAGAAATGCAGGTCAGATGGATTGGCCATGCTAAATTGCCCAAGAGTATTAGATGCATTAGTCAGAAGGAAATGGGTTACTGTTCAGAGTGTCGATGTGGACTTATTGGGCCGAAGGGGCTATTTCCACACTGTAGGAAATCTAATCAACTCTACTTAAAATTAAATGCTGAAGAATAACCTCATAAAGATGATTAAATTAAGAAAGGCTCTGATAGGGTAGAAACAGAAACTGTGATTCAACACATGGTAAAGAGCATAACCGGAGACTATTGATATAAGATCATCACCAAGGAATATCACATCTGCTTTTTAAAAGGAAGTTAAATAAACATACAAGGGTGAAGGAAGTAGGGGATTTTGCTGATAAACTCATAGAATCATGGAAATTGGTTCCACAGAAATTTTTGTTTTATTCATTAAGGATATGGGTGTTGCTGGTAAGGTCAGCATTTGTCTGTTTCTCTTTGCCCTTGAAGGTGGGGCCGGGGCTGGTGGGAGGGAATGGTTTTACGCCAACATCTTGGATTAGACTGCTGTGGTTTGCTCAGCCATTTAACAGAACAATTAAGCTTCAAGTCTATGGGTCTGGAATCACATTTAGTAAAGATGGCAGATTTCTTTTCCAGGAGAGAATCAGATGGGATTGAAGCAGAGGTTTATGGTCTCCATCACTGTTATTAACTTGCATTCCAGATTTTGTTCAATTCATTTAATTTAATTTCTACAACTGTTAAAGGGGAATTACACTCCAATTTCTGGATTATCAGTCCAGGCCTCTGGATTACTATTCAGTGACAGGGTCACTAAGGTGTCTTACTCTGTGCCAGCTAAAAATATTCGTTTCTCCTTTACCCCTAAGGCCTTAGCTTCTCTGCCTTTGACCACTATTGTCGAACTAAGTATTTGAGTAATGTGATATCTGGCAATGAGAAAGCAATTCTTTACACCCACTCTGAATACTTCGGTTTGAGCTGAGGACTGCACTGCGAAGAGGACATACAGAGGCCACAAAGGCATAAGTTAGATTCATTGAATGGTCAAAAATCTGCCAAGTAGGATATAATTTAGGAAAATGTGAAATTTTCTGTTTAATCAGGAAATTACAGAGCTGTGAGATGCAGGGGGATCTGAGTGCCCTGGTGCACAAAACACAAAAGCCTGGTATGGAGGTACAGCATGTAATTAGGAAAGGTTATAGAACATTACGTTATAGAATTCCAACAGTGTGGAGACAGCCCCTTCAGCCCAACAAGTCCACACCAACCATCCAAAGGGTAACCCATCCAAACCCATTCTTCTACATTTACCCCTGAGTAATGCTCCTAACCTGCACATCCCTGAACACTACAGGCAATTTAGCATGGCCAATTCACCTGGCTTTCACATCTTTGGACTGTGGGAGGAAACCAGAGCACCTGAAGGAAACCCATGCTGACACGGGGAGAATGTGCAAACTCCACGCAATCACCCAAGGCTGGAATCGAACCTGGGTCCTTGGTGCTGTGAGGCTGCAGTGCTAACCACTGAGCCGCCATACTTCCTGCAGCCACCATGCCACCCGTGCTATATTATAATTCATTGCAAAGAGAATTGAATGCAAAGGTAGGCAGCTTATGCTTCAGTATTCCAGAACATTGGCAAGATGCCATCTGTATTGTGTACAACATTGGTCTCCTTATTTAAGGAAGGATTGAAATGCATTGAAAGAATTTCAGAGAAGTTTTTCCGACTCCGAGCTGGAATGGGTGAGTTGTCCTGTGGGGGCAGGTTGCACAGGCCAGGCTTTTATCTACTGGTATTTCGAGGAGTAGGAGGCAAACTAATTGAAACATACGATCCTAAGTGGTCTTGACAGGATGGAAGGGATGTTTCCTCTTGTGGGAGAATCTAAGTAATTATTCAAAAATAAAAGGTTTTCCATTAAAGACCCAAGTTTCTCTCATAAGGTCAAGAGGCTTAGGAAAGATCTTCCTGAACAGGCGATAGAAGCAGTGTCTTGGCAGAGGTGAAAATGTTCCTGTTAACCAAATAGTGAAGGGGGTTATGGTCAGTTCTGTCATTATGTTATTGAATGGCACAGCAGACTTAAGAGGGGAGAGGGCCTGGTCTGGCTCCTAATTCATGATATACATGTACCACTTTTGGCAGACTACGTAATACTGGCTAGGAGCAAATGACTGCGGATGATGGAATATCTACTGAAAAACAAAAGATGTTGGAGATCACAGTGGGTCAAGCAGCATCCATGGAGAGAGAGCAAGCTAACATTTCGAGTCAAGATGACTCTTCATCAGAGCTGGTGAAGTGTGGAGGGGAAAGCATTTAGGTGGTGGGGGGTGTGGTTGGAGTGCTGGGGGAGAAAGGATGCTGACTTGTTTCGATTAAGTTTTCGGAATGTGAGAATGGCAGAACAATGGTGTGTCTAACTGTCAGACTGGAAATATCAGACAGTCGCACTGAAGTGGGGGAAGGGGAGAAGGAACATGGTGACAGGTAAAGCTAAAAGAAAGGGAAGGAATGGGTTCACAATTTGAAGCTGTTGAGCTCAATATTGAACCCAGAAGGTTGGAAAGTATCTGGGGTTTGAAATACTGGTTTATTGAATATGAATTCAAGTCACACTTTAATGTTTAATGGACAGGACCCTAGATGTCAACATTTTTGTCAACTACCTCATAGAACATAACTAAAATGACAGCCAGAATGTTTTGGTCCCATTCCTCGTGGCAAGCTTCCAGGTGTGAAGGTCTTTAAAATTCCCCAGATGTCTGCCCTCCTGCCTGGTCCTCCTGAGTGCAATCCCTACAGGAGTTGGAGATGGACAATGCCTAAGCTGGCTCCTATGCTTTTGTCCTATTCGAGTGGCAGGGATATTTCCCACCCAGCTGTAATTTATTGTCTGGTGGGAAGGGTTTGGGGACAGGGAAAGCAAAACCTGATGTTTCAGCCTAAAATAATAAAGGTGGTATATAAAGGGAGCCTCCCTCACTGGCCCCCTTTTCAGTCTGGCCACTCTCTCAAAGCCTGTCACTTTTCCCCCTTACATTCTGTGTTCTTCACTGCTTAACTTTATCCTTTTGATACCAATCCCTCTTTTCTCTGACTCCCCACTCTTCCTATTCCTGCCCCAAGACCACATCACTACCTGGCTGTGTTGGCTCTGGCTCTTAGAATTTGGAGATGGCTTGTAGTTCCAATAGTGGCCACTCCTGCCAGTGGCACTGTTGAGACTACACAGCCATCAGTACTCTGACGGCAGAAGTGGATACTGCAGATGCTGGAAATCAAAGTCTAGATTAGAGTGGTGCTGGAAACGCACAGCAGGTCAGGCAGCATCTGAGGAGCAGGAAAATCGACATTTTGGGCAACAGCCCTTCATCAGGAAGGGAGTAAAAGGCAGAAATCATGCTTCCAGCCAATCAAGTGCTAAGTAGCTGCAGGGCTGCCGACAGGACAGGGGATGCATTTCTTGCTGACACTTTGGTTGTTGGGCTGGGAACAGTCACCATCTGGAACATTCTGCCTCAAAATTAATGGGCATTTTGGGAAAGATTTCAACTGAAAGAGATGGTCCAGATGTTGGTGAAGCAGACCTCTCACAGCCATCAGCTTACTTTTGTATACTTGGGCTTTGCATTTCTTTGTCCACTAATGTCCTGCGTGCAAGCTGATAGTTGTATTTAGTGAGCAATGGGTTGAAGGGTACCTCAACCATCAAGATTGAAGGATTGAGAAACAAACAAGGAGGAAGGGCTGAGAAGCTAGGTATTTTAGAGTTAATTAAATATTGTATCAGGTACAGAAAGAGTCAATTCTTTTGGGAGTAGATGAGAGTTTTTTTTATTCACTGATGGGACGTGGGCATCGCTGGTTGGGCCCACATTTATTGCTCATCCCTAGTTGCCCTTGAGAAGGTAGTGGGGTCAGTTGTCTTCCTGAAACGCTGAAGTTTGTGTTCTGTAGGACGATCGACAATGCTGGTAACATGCGAATTCCAGGATTTTGACCTAGTGACACCAAAGGAATGCTATTTTATTTCCAAGTTTTTTTTTTAAATTTCAGTCATGGGACGTGGGACTCACTGGTTGGTTTGGTGAGTGGCTTGGAGGTGAGCCAGCAGGTGGTGATGTTCCCTTGTAGCTGCTGTCCTTGTCCTTCTGGATGGAACTGGTCACGGGTTTGGAAGGTGCTGTCGAGGTTGCTTTGGCGAATGTGGCTTTGAGGCCACAATCAGATCAGGCATGATATTATTGAACGGAGGAGGCTGAACAAAATATTCCTGTTCCTCATCTGCGTGCCTGTAGGTTTGCGAATAAAGAGAGAAAATGGTTGGATTCTGAAAGAGAGAGAGAGAGACAGAGAGAAAATAAGAAGACAGTCACATTTGATATTCTTACAATCACCTAAGACAATTACACACCTTAAAAGGGTGAGGCTTCACACGTTTACCAGTTCTTTCATTCATACATGGGTTGTGGGCATTGCAGGTGAGGCCAGCATTTATGGTCTAGCTGGTAGTTACATTACAACCATGTCAGTGTGTCTGAAATCTCATGTCAGCCAGCAAGCAGATTTCCTTCCTCAAAGGGCACCAGTTAGGTTCATGTGACAATCAACAATGACTGCATTTAGCCTGCTATTTCATTCTGGATTTTTATTGAATTTGAATGTCACCATCTAGCAAAGCAGAATTTGAACCACCTAACCACAGAACATTAGACTGGGTTACTGGTTTAATAGCTCAGTGACAAGATTATTATGCCATTGCCTACCCACTTGGGCAGGAAAGGTTGGTTGGCAGTCAGTAATATGTATTCTACCACTGAAACTATAACTGCACTGTTAAATGCCAAAATTAACCTTCAGTGGCAAGGTTTATGGACAATTAATGTGGAAAAACACTGACTTTGTGCAAATTACGAAGGCCATTTTCATGAAGGTAGTCCAAATGAAGTTGAAGGAGTGTTTTTCCATCATGGCAATCTGTGCATTAATGACAGTGTGCATTGTTAAGGTACTGCTAAGCTTTCAAATGCGATCATGCCTGGTGTTTACAAATGTGAACCAATGTTAACTGTGCTAAAAGTGCATTTTAGCTGCAAAATTAATGAAAGGAAGGAAGTATGCATTTGTTCTAACACTCAAGTACAGAAATATCAGGGATAGGTCTGGGAAAAATGAAATTCTGCTAATATCCTTTGGCTACAAAACTCTTAAATGACAAAAAAAACTACTAAATGTTTGCTGTTGAACATTTGTCTTATGATTGGCATAATTCTTGATCTTTCCGCCAGCTTCATTGTAGTTATTTTCCAAGGTCCACGACTGGCTCCAACAGATATCATATGTATCAGTGTTGCGCCCCCACTTCTATCAGCGAAACACTTAATCAGCCAACACCAACTAGAAACTTCTTTTTGAAATCCAGTGTTTGACTGAGCAGTTTCCTTGTGAAACAATGTGGCAATTATTCTCACTGTGATGTTTAAACCATTCGTCTCACACTACAGCAAGGATTCCGGATGGAGATGAAATTACTGGCATTGAATGGAAAAAAATTAAAAATGATTCGATTTGATTTCAAATTCAGGAAAGCAAATGTCAAGTAATTCTGTTCCACTCTATTATTTAGATAGACAGACATGTTGTCCCAAAGGCTGGATTGTATCCACACATTGGCTGGAAATATATGATTATTTAATTTCAATGACTTCATTCAAATTTGGATGAAATGGTAATAGCATATTCAAAACATATTCATCATTGTTATGAACATACAAACATGGAATAATGTTGCATTCTACATCAAAGATCACTCCAGTGTCAAACAAAATCATTGAAGAATAAGACTTTTTTAAAGATGTTCACAAAACAGTAAGTATTGCAAAACTTGGTTCAGGCCAAACATTAATTTAACAACTTGGAGAATGTTGAAAATCTGCAAGTAAAGCAAGAGGTTTGGGAAAAAGAATGCAACATGATGGGTTTATCAGTCAGGACAGAAACAGAGTTAACATTTTGACTCAGATACAACTCCTCTTCAAAACTGAGGGCAGGTATAAATGTGACGTACTTTTTACTTTTGAAAATGGCAAGATGGAGGAATTGAAGGAAAGGTAGATTACAGGCTGGGAGAGGTTAAGTAACAGAGACGTGATGGAACACAAGGCAAAGCAAATGCTAATTTGCAGTAAAGAAACAAAGCATTGACCAGAGTGAGTGTCAATAACAAAATTCTGTCAGATCTGAATTTTTCCAGTACTTTCATTTTTGCCGTGATATTCTCTCGTAAATGCACTTGTGAATTGTCCAGTAACACCAGAAAAAATCCCAATAATTATAGCAAACAGCCCTTCAAGCAGAGCAATTCTGTGAGCAAAAACAGAAATTAAATTGATTGATTGATTAATGAGAGAACTCTCTTGTTATTTTACCGCGCCATATTTAACATTAGAAATTTACTAATGTGATTTATTTTCTCAGACAACCTGTGCCTATTTGTAAAGTTGAAAACAACTTGGCATACAAAGATCGAATGAACAATTGTTATCTTCACTTTATCATGTCATTGCTGATTAACCCATCTTCCACTGAATCAACTGGAATTCTATTCAGTTGGCGTAAGTGTTGGGCTCTGTGCTAAACACAGCTCTACTCTATAGTAATCATTGTAATCATTACATCTCATTGTAATCATATGCTCTATATTACTGAATATAATATGACCGATATTCAGATATTCGCAATTACTGTGGACATTTCAAAATAATTGCAGACTACATTATTCCAGATTGATGTACTGCAATACCCTGTTTTTGTCAAAACGTATTTCCATTGATGAAGATAGCTTATAACTGAAAGATGACGTGATTTATGAAGTATAATTTTCTTGATATAGAATGGGTCTAGAGGCGATTGTGGAATCCTATGCATTCTGGAGACCCTCTTTGCGGACCCTCAGCTTTGAAGATATCCCTGGGATTCACAAACAAGGTATTGCTTTTTCTTTGTTGTTGAAACCATTGCTTTTGTTAGAGCATCAGGCAGGGTGGACGGCAAGGGAAAAATAAGTGGGAAATTTCTTTTTAGTTTATATTTCATGGCTTTATACTAAGTAAACGGATGTTGGCAAAGTAAACAAAGATCAAAAAGATTTGTTTGTCAGGCCAGTATTTTAATGAACAGATTTAATTGGAAGCTTTCGGAGTGCCATTCCTTCATCAGGTGGTTGTGGAGGTTAAGCATAAGATCAGAGTATTGAATTGAATTGAATTTGTTATCACATGTACCAAGGCACAGTGAAAAGCTTTGTCTTGTGAGCAATACAGGCAGATCACAGAGTTAAGTAGCATAGATAAGTAAATAATAGGTAAACAGCGGCAAAAACAAAAACACAGGTACAGGTGAATGTTAAGAGTTTGTGAGTATATTGAGTATTCTAACATCAGTAGGGTAGAAACTGTTACAAAACTGGCTGGTGCATGTGTTCAGGTTCTGTACCTTCTCCCCGATGGTAGAGATTGCAGACCTGCCAGTGTGGGATGGATCTTTAAGAATGCTGGTGGCATTTCCTTTGACAGCGGGCCTGGTAGATTGATTCTATAGATAGGAGGTTGGCCTTTGTGATTGTGATTGAGAATATAGCCTTCTCTCAGAATGTTAAGCTGTCTGCTGTGACATCAATAGCAAAGGTCTGACTGCAAAATCAGATCATGTAAAACTGATGCTTTGTGTGTAAATTCCAGCACACTGAATTTTCAATGCATGTGCAACTTTGCAAATATTTGAACTTAATATGGGTGTGGCTAGGGGACCCAAATTATATGTGACCACTCTGATTTTGTCCCAGACCTGGAATACATTAAACATTGACAGTGGGAGATTCGAAAGAAATGAAAATACTTGATAACATTAACGTAATAACATTATTCTGTGGTCCCTTTAACGCAACACTGAAGCATAGCAGTGTTCTGGACATCAATATATCTTTTGACAATTTTCCTTGCTTCCTGAACTCATTGACTCTTGCTGAAGTAACGCTCCAAAACTTTAAAGTGATCATTTTCATGTATGAAGCTGAACACAGAGTCAGCATAGTAAACAAAGAAAAAATGCTGATGCTGAAAATCAGAAACAATACCTGAGATTGCTGGGAAAACTCAGCAGGTCTGGCAGCATCGCCTATTGCAAAATATTAGGGATGCACCTGGACACCTTTCAGGCTTGATTGACTCATAAATGTACTGACCTGTTGAGTGTATAATGTGCCTCTTTACAATACTCATTGGCATTGTGTGTGCTACATCAGTCTAAGGCTGAAAACAGCCTTATCGGAACATGGAATCATTCAACGTGTATCCCAAGTATTGACAGGAAACAGTTTACAATGGAAAATGTTTGTTACTTTCATTTGGATGTTGTTAAGCCGGCCAATGTTATACACAGAAATGCTGTCCTATCCAGTGACAGATATGGTCAAGTGAATGGACGACATTTGCAACAACAAAGTTTGTCAAGAGACTGTGTTTTTCTTCACAGGTGGCACAGTATCTTCAAGTGCCCACCAAAGCCCAGGAAATGGTGCGCCTACACATCTTCTGCCTGGCTCTTCCTGTTCCTCCCCAGCTTTCCACCTGGCACCAAACAGCAGCCAACTGTGCAACCTGAGCCCCGCTGACTTCACCACCTGCAACCGCACAGGCCTGACCTTTAACAGGTACAGCAGTAGTCTTGCTGATACCTACAACCGCCTGACCAACCCGAGCAGTGAAACCTTTGCCTCTCAGAGGAGCTCTTCTTACATTGGAGTAACGAACACAGCAAGTGGGAACATGTCCATATCCAACAATGAGAGTGAGGCCTTCAGCTGCCATCAGGCTGGCTTACCTGTGCCAATCTCTGGGATATCATCTCCTCAGCTCCAGTACATCATGCCTTCACCATCAAATAATGCCTTCAGTGCCAGTCAGACACACCAGAGCTCCTACAGTACTTTTAGATTACACAGCCCGTACGGCTTATATGGATATAACTTCTCCACCTCCCCTAGACTGGCAGCCAGCCCTGAGAAAATAATTTCTTCTCAAGGAGGTTTTCTGGGCTCATCCCCCAGTGGTACCATGACTGATCGCCAGATTTTGCCCACCATGGAGGGAGTACCTCTGCTTAATGGCAGCCAGCAGAGCATGTTTGACACACGGCCATTGGGGAGCTTGACAGTCTCACCATCCCAGATACCAGCGCATTTAGTTTGACAAAATAGTTGGACTTGAGTGAAGATGTGTGCCTTTATGTTACAACATATTGGTGGAGATCCTCCTTTTTATCAACCTGGTCACCGCTATCAAATATGCTCCTTGGTTGTGGCACTGGTTGGGATTGGACTGAATATGCCGGAGACTGGAACACGTTTGGACGTTCCATTTGGCGGCAGCGTAGGAAGGTTCTTGCGGCCGCAGTATTTGTTCTTTCAGCAGTTATGGCACGTCAGAGGATGCGAAGCTCCAGCTGTCGTCTCACAAGAACTTCAAAGCAATTCCTGCAAGAAGTGGAGAAGAGGGTCAACTGTTTAAAAAAAAACATTGGTCATTGATAACGTCTCATTTATAATGGTGCTCGCTTTCATAATTTTAGCAGATAGTCAGTGGACTTGATTGCAATGTGAATTTAATCAAGACTTTTGGATTCAAAGACTTGCCTTAGAGTAATGACTGTTTCAACAAGTAACCTCACATGAACTCCTTAAACACGATCCTTTGGAATTATTCTTCCTGCCTCTAGCTTTCTCTTTTACTGTCCTAAGATTTTGGACACATAATGACATATTCCTTTTTTGGTCCTGGTCAAACAGTCTTCCTTTAAATATGAGTCTCAGTACTGGGTGTTAATTGATTGTCAATGACCAGGGTACCACCACAGATAAGGCTGCTCCTGTCTGTACCTGATGGCTGCACAACTGCACTTTCCACACTAATGGATCACTTGTCTAGAGATTAAGCGTATTAGCCAAACATATATAACCCATTTTTTTTTCACTTTTCACGAACTGGTTATCGCATCCCCACTTGCACCCTGCTAAAGCTGCAAACACAGCATAAACCATTGAATGCCCAAGATTCTTATTCTAACCTTTGCAGTTCAATGCACTTCTGTCAACCCAGTTAAAATAATATTGTAGATTAATCTCCCTCCTCTTCATAATTTCAGCATAATATTTTGTTTTTAAAGTATACCACATTCTAAACCAATAGAAAAGGTGATCACATCAGGATGAACGTGTACAAAACCGTTGCTCTTTTCTCCAGTATACTGTGCTTTGATGTTGGCTTTGGGGTAATCACAGAATCAAGCCATAATTTACAAGACAATATTTCCTATGGTTTCTATAGTAAAACACTCACACAAATTGTGGAGTGGATCTATAGTCCACATGCATAAGTATACAAAGAGTTATCATTTGCCTTCTGCATCTGGAAGATTCATTCACCAATTAGTCTTATTGGATATGCACAACATCGCTACGTAATTCCAAAAACGAGTGCTTCTCATGAAACACTGATGATTGGGAGTCATCAGTCACAGATAAACAAACAATATTGTATTGATATTGACACAAAATACTCTCTCTTATCGAGTAGAATAACAGAAACCAGTATGGATTCAAAGAAAAAATAATGTCTCGCCTAGAGACCCTCTTCAAATATATTCATAAGTAAAAAGTATTATCTGTAATTAAGTATTGATATATTTTGTTCAGGCTGTTCCAGACCAAAGCACTGACTGCTCTACATAAAGTGATCGTGCCTCTGCAAGATGTTGTTAAAGTAAAAATAGATTCTGAGCAAAACACCAATGTCTTAGTAAGTACTGCCTAAGTGCCTGGAAAAGGAATGCCTTTCAGAAATAGAAGCACTTGAATTGAATATAACAACTGATAAATCACAAAGTGTTTATCTGCAACATGTTTCCCGATTGGGGAGTTTTTTTTATTCCCAAGTATCTTGGGGTTACTTAAACAATACCATTGAGATATCTTTCTAGCTGGTTTTGCCTGCTATGTTTGCTTTGGGCAATATATAAGTTCTGATCACTGAAGCAACTCTTCCAGCTGAAATGTTGCATTATAAGATAACTAGAACCCAACCGTGAAAGCAGTGTGGTTTTGACTTTGCAACCCGGGTAAGATTATGTTCTTATCCATAGGGAACATTACCACAAGGACTACAGCTTTCTCAGTCCCTCTTTGAACTGCACCACACCGTAAGTGCCAAAGATTCTCGTCACCTTTTGTTACTTAATTGTGAGGAAGTGTATCTAAATTATCAAGCCTTATGTACATGAGTAGCTCTGATAAAAATATTTTGAAACCTGTGCTTTCAAATTGTTTAAATGTGTAAATATGTAACTGCTGAATTTTACTGGCAATAAAAAAAGTAGACTTTATCTAAGTGTGTGCCAAAAGAGCTTTCTTTTAAAGTCACACATTTCAAAACATGAACTAATAGGTTTATGGAAATTCTAATTGCCTGAGTTATGTGTTTATTCTCAGCTCATTTTTTCAGGTAGATAAAATATCATAGAGGACGCAATGCAGAAGTATTAAAAGTATCACATACTGTTGTGCAGATATAGAGAAAAGCAATACCGTTATTGATGGCTGAAATGATACAGTTGGAATGCTCCTTTCTGGGTCACTCCAGCCTGAAATCAGGACCAGCACTGGAAGCCACCTTCCTGAGAACAAGCAGAGAGATAATTCACTCTTAACTGGAAAAGACTAACATTGGCTCTCAGAGTTGGTTTGGGCTTTGGAATAGGATCTTGGATGCATTTCCAGATAAATGTTGGATAAGCGAACCCATTCCTCCCCCCATTCCCAGTCTCAGCCATAATCAGTAACCCAGCATCATCAGTGTTTGTGAACTAAACATTGAGTCCAATGAAGATATTAAGGAAAGCTTCTTGTCCAACTTTGATGAAGTCTTCACTGTTATACCAAAAGAGGATCGACCAAAAGGTGTAAGAGCACAAGGAGCCCATTCAGCCCATCAAGCCTGTTCTATTACCAATAAGATCATAGCTGATCTGATAATCCTTAACTCCACATCCTGTCTTTTCCCCATTACCTGTTTCATTTACTGATTAGAAATCTGTCTTTCCCAGCCTAGTATATACTTAATGACCCAGCCTCTACAACCAGACTTTGTGACAAAGAATTCTACCATACTTTGAGAGACATCCTCTTCATCTCTGTCCGAACTGGGTGACCCTTTATTCCAAGGTGATGCCTTCTAGTTCTAGACTATCCCACAAGGGGTCGCAACCTGTCCACCTCTCCCCTATCATGTTCCCTATCAATCTTGCTTGTTTTATTAAGGTCATCTGTTACTTGTCTGAACTCCAAAGAGTGCAGGCCCCATTTACTCAAGCTCTTCTCATAAGAAAATTCTTTCATACCCTTGCAGCATGGCTTCAGTATGACAAGTATCCCCACCCATTTCTGACAGAGGGACTGGTACAAAAGTACACAGGGGAATCTGAGAGCATTGGCAGCTCCTGAATTATGACCACTTTTGGACCAGATATCGAAGTGATGTCTTTATCACCTGATCCGTTTGGGGTCTGATACCTGCCAGACAGTTCTATCGGCGATGAATCACCCACAAGACATCAGAATGCTGAAATTTCAAAAGGAAGTGTATATCAGTTCTGAAACAGCTGGACTGAAGGGAGGATTTCGGAGTGTACCTGATTAACTTTCTGAAAAACCTCCACGCGTCAAACTCAATTCCATGACCATTTGATCAACTGAAGTCAGCTGTCCTGACGTCCTTCGTACAGACCAATAGGTTTGAGCATTGTTGTCACCAAGACTGGGTCAGTTAAAATGATGCTGAAGGATGGGCCCACCAAGGGTAAAAAAAGAAACAGCCTAATCCGCTCAATGAGTACTCCAAGACTGCAAGTCAAGAAGGCAGCACTTGGCAGATCAATGCTGATGCTGAAAGGTAAAGCAGGAAGATAATGTGAACCAGGAGGGTGAGCCAGAGAAATGCAACGTTATGTTGATTGCCAGGGCCTTTTGGAAGTCACCAGGATGATCTACAGACCATGATCAAAAGACCAACATTCACTTCAGCCACAGGTTGTTTTCCTTCATGAAGGATAACAGTGCTATCGATCAGTGTGGGAAAAAAGGGGAATACATTTTCAATCCTGAATCCAGTGTGGCAGCTGATACTCTGCAGACTGTCACCCAGGAGCCTGAGCTGGAAGATATGACTGCACCAACACCGATGGCACAGTCACCACAGAGTTATAGATGTTCAGATTGTTAGATTGAGATTTTTAGATTTTTTTTGTCATGAGTACATGAGTACAGTATAAAGGTTCTAATCCCAGTCCACATAGCGCCATCTCAGGTACAGAAAATGCTCAGCCCAAGTAGGAACAGAAGCAAGAGTGAAAAAGTTAAGCATTACTTCATAGAACAGGAGAAAAATAAATAGCTTACACTAAAGACTTTTATATATTAAACCAGGAAAATAGAGGAATAAGTTAAAAGGGTAATAGTTTTTGATGAGTCCCCCGCATATCACACGCTGTGGTCTGTCCTCAATGCACCAGCCAGAGGCTCACCAACACTGAAACTACTGCCATGCCAATCTGCCCCGGGGCCTCAGGAGCAGGTACGGGGAGGATGTATTCACAGGCCAAGCAGAGTTATCGCAATTAACGGCCAATAGAGACTGACCGACACACCGCTGAGAGACTGACCAACACACCACTGAGGGATCGACCGACACACTGCCGAGAGACTGACTGACACACCATGGAGAGACTGACCGACACACCACCATGAGACTGACTGACACACCACCAAGAGACAGACCAACACACCACCAAGAGACTGACTGACACACCGCCGAGAGACTGACTGACACACTGCCGAGAGACTGACTGACACACCACGGAGAGACTGACTGACACACTGCTGAAGACTGACTGACACACCACCGAGACACTGACTGACACACCGCCGAGAGACTTACTGACACATCGCCGAGAGACTGACTGACACACTGCCGAGAGACTGACTGACACACCACGGAGAGACTGACTGACACACCGCCGAGAGACTGACTGACACACCACGGAGAGACTGACTGACAAACTGCTGAGAGACTGATTGACACACCGCCGAGAGACTGTCTGACACACCGCCGAGAGACTGACTGACACACCGCTCAGAGACTGACCGACACACCACGGAGAGACTGACCGACATACCATGAAGAGACTGACTGACACACCATGGAGAGACTGATCGACACACCCCCGGGAGACCAGGTTGAGAGCCTGGAATGTTATACATGATAAACAACAAAGCAGTGATCCCAATGGCTCCCTGTTGAGGTGTTTAAAGATGATGCACTTTCCCTCCCATGAAGATGCAATATCCTCATCCCAACCTGAATTCACTCATGCCACCCATTGTAACTATCTTCAAAAGTGATGCTGTTCCGGTATTTCCCTCGAGTCTGCAGCAGGGAAAATCCTGTATTCTATTAAACTGCCTGCTTTCTCTGGCTGAAGCCATTTTCCCAGTGACACAGTGCAGTAATTACCCTTTTCAGAGGAATCTTTGCTACATCTTTGTTGCAAAACAAAATCAAGATAGATATTCAACATAATACCCAGACTTTTTCATGACATTCATTATTCAGACCAAAGAGCATTTTACTCAGTCAATCATGTATCTCTGTGGATTGTTTTAATGCACTTGGATGTCCCAGGAATCTTATCCCAATTCTGCAATTCATCTTTAATTGCAAGTTCCTTGACTGGGAAATCTGAAACAGGAGCCTTCAACGTGCAGAACAGCGTCAAGCCAGGTTATATGTAATAGGCACCGTCATGTTTAACACTCCACCCAACAATGGAAATCCACCCCATCACTTAGCAACTCTGGTGTCCTTAGTATGTGATCCAGATGGAAAACCCTTTGATGTTCATCACCGCCATGCCGAACATTAACCGAGCACTGTTGTTCTGGATGCTCTGGGATTTACAAATGTCTGTCAATACCTGCTCTGCACCAGATTTGCAATATACTCCACCTCTCCATTTTTATGCAAGAAAGCCAACCTGCCCATAACTGTTGCCAAAACAAATCACTTCTCATTGCTCAGGTGATCCCCCCAACACTCCATTTCTCATACATGCTGAGGGACAGAGTGGAAGATGTTGAGCACTTCTTATGCGTTATCAGCTAATCTCAAAAAGCCAGCATTGCCAAGGACATCCCATTCCAGAACCTGTGCCAGAAGGGCTTTGTATAAACCACGGCACTGAGGGTCTGACAACAAAGTCCGAGCATCCAGAAGAGGTCATCACCCCATGTCAGTTCTGATGAAGAGTCACCTGACTTGAAATATTAACTCTGTTTTCTTCCCACAGATGCTGTCAGACGTGTTGAGTTTCACCAGCTGTTTCTGGCTTTGTTGTCACCGTGAGAGCTGGACTGTGCACCAATGGCACATATGAATGCAAGAATAATTCTGTCAACTCCAGCCCATCTTGCCTGTAGAACATAAGCTTGTGTCCTCCTTGAAATCAAGTCCATGAACATTTTGGGAAACGTTTTACATAATCTACTTTGACAAACAGTGCAATACCTCAGATACTGAAACAATCTTTGCGGTGTACGGCAAGATTAGACAATATGCAGGATTTGGCTGACAGGGGGCAGATAACATTCCCATTGCACCGATGCCAGTCACTGATCATTTCAGAGAGTAGAACCATCATCCTTCGACGTAATGCAATTAACAGAAGCCCCCCACTGTCACCACCCTGGGAGTTACTGCAAATGTAACTAAACTAACCACACATTTACAGTGTGATTTGGACCAAGTCATAAAGTGGGAATTCTGTCAGAGTAACTCACGTTCTGACTCACAAAAATGTTCCACCATCACAGGGCACAGTGTAATAGAATATGATCCATTTTGGGGAAAGTGATGGGTTGTGCAAATGTCACTGGACTATGAATCTAGAGGCGCGGGCTAATGCTTTGGGGGTAGACTTTAAATCCCACCGTGGGATGGTGAAATTTAAGTTCAATTAATTTAATTGCAAATAGAAATGGTAGTGTGAACGTGAAGCCAGCATAAAGTGTTGTAAAAGCCCTTCTCGTTCACTAATGCCTTTTAGTGAATAAAACATATCATTCCCGACCCACTGCAGTATTGTTGAGTCTTAAGTACCCCCTGAAATCAAACCTAGCCACTGACCTTGAGGGCAATTAGGGATGGATACAAACGCTAGTTTTGCTAACCATGTCCCCATCCCATGAATAAATAAATAATTGAATTGAATTTATTGTCACATGTACCCGAGACACAGTGAGAAGCTTTGTCTTGTGAGCAATACAAACAGATCACAGAGTTGAGTAGCATAGATAAGTAAATAATAGGTAAACAGCGGCAAAAACAAAAGCACAGGTCCAGGCGAACTCCTCGCAATATTGTTCGAATGACTGCAGCTCAAAAACGACTCAAGGAGCCCACCACCATGCAGTCCGAAAGCAGCCCTCTTCATTGATGTTCCATTCACCAAGTAAAACTTTTGCTATCGCCCCGGTGGCTGTACTGTGAAACAGTGCACTATCTGTAAGGTGCGGAACATCCCCTCACCAAGGTTCCTGCAAAAGTACTTTACAGATCCCATCTAGAGCAGCAAAGACATGTCAACACCACCAGCTGCAAATTCCCCTCCTAGCCATACAGTATCCTGAAGATTATTGCTGTCCCCACACTGGGCGTTTCTTCCCTAACAGAACTTCAGGAGTATCTGCAACATGAATGGTAATGGTCCAGGGGGCTTGGTCATTGCAACCTTCTGCAGGCAATTCCAACAACAGTAGGCAGGATATATTGGACAGGTCATCGATGCTCAGATCCGAAGATCATTAAAAAAAGCAGCAAATTAGACCATCCAAGCAGTCAGCCGTCCTGTACCATCAAATCAGATCATGGTTAATCTGATTGTTATCTTCACCCATTTTCTGATCTATCCCCAAAACCCTTGCCTCAAGACGATGATCAAAAAATCTGTCGAACCTAACCTTGAATATTTTCACTGCTTTATTGGGAAGAGAATCTCAAAGACTAATAACTCTCTTGAGAGAAGAATTCTTTTCCTCAAACCAGACTTAAATTGAAACCACTTATTTTTAAACTTTGCCTCCCAGTTTTAGATTACTCAATGATAAAAACCTTCCATTCAGCACCGATACTGCTAAACTCACTCTGAATAGCTTATGTTTCCATAAATTAATGCTCAGTCTTCTAAATTCCAATGATTATAGGCCGAACCTGAGCAACACATCCTTGTAAGAGTGGTCTCAGCTCAGCAAATATTTTCCGAACTGTTTCTGATGCAGTATACCCTCCTTTAAGAGGCAAAACTGGATACAATATGTTTGTTGAGGTTTCAGCAATGCCCCATTCAGCTGATGTAAGCTCTCCTACTTTTACACTCAGTCCACCTTGCAACAAAGGCCAACATTTCACTTCGCTTTTTAATGACTTGCTGTACCGGTAAGCTAACATTTGTAATTCATACAGAAGGTCACACCAGATCCCTCTCTACAACAGCATGCTGCAGTCTCTTTCCATCTCAATAATATTCTGCCTTTCTTTTCTTCCTTTCAATCTCACATTTTCCCACATATTACTGCATCAGCCATGTTTTTGTTCACACTTTTGACTTATCGATATGCTTTCACAGACTCATTTTAGCCTGCTTTCTGACTTATCTTTATATCATCTGCAAATGTGGCTGCAAGATAGTCAGTCCACTCATTCAGGTCATTACTCCAGAGTGTAAATAGTTGAGAGCCCAGCATTGACCCCTGTGGCACTCCACAAGTTGCAGTTTGCCAAGTTGAAAATGACCCATTTATCCTGACTCTGTTTCCTATTAGTCAGCTAACTCTCGATCCACGCTAATAAATTCCTCCCAAATGGCATGGCTCCTTATCTTGGATCGGAAACATTTATGCCTTTTTGGAAATCAAAACACACCACCTGGACTGCTTTTTCACCCTTCTAGTTACATGCTCAAAGGATTTGAATACATTCGACAAACATGAATTCCCTTTCACAGAATAATGTTGACTCTGTCCAATTGAATTATTAATTTCTAAACGTTGTGCTCCTCTCTTCTTAACAACAGATTCTAGCATTTTCCCTTTGGTGTGTTAGGTTAGAGGTCCTACAGTCTCATGTTTCTGGGTCTCTAGTTCCTTGAATATCGGTGTCATATTTAAAGTTTCCCAATCTGCTGTAACATTTTCCAGAATCTTGGAAAATTAATTCCATTATCCATGCAGGTATGTCTTCTAAGAACCTGGGATGCAGGTCATCCAATTCAGTGGACCTGGCAGCCTGAAGCCCCATTCATTTTCCCAAAATGTTTTCCTTATCAATTGTGATTGTTTTAAATCCCTGGCTTCCTTTTTCCCATTGATATTGTCCTATTCTTGAAATGCCTTCTGTATATTTGCACAGTGAAGACGCGTAAGTAATATTTGTTCAAAATCTCAGAGTTTTGGGAAAGGAAATCATAATGACATGGCCCTCATTATCTAAGAGGTTGGCTGCAGAAAAGCTGATCAATTATTTCCAAAGAAAATAGTAAGCTTGCACAGTCAGAGCTGGGAATGTGAATAACTGCCCTGCAGGGAGCTGGAATGGACTCGATGGGCTGAACGGCTTTCTCCTCTGCATTTTTGAGCTGCATCTTTGGCTCCATTTTATTGAGTTTCATGGAAAGTTTCCCTCTGCAAGCCCTAACAATTTTCTCACATTAACATCCAAAACTTACCCCATTAGCTGCCCAACACACTCCTATGGTGATCCTGTTCCATGGTTCGAGCCCAATTTTAACACTGCCAGGATATCTTAGGATTCCACAGGATCCCCAATGTCAACGCCATTTTTAAAAGACCATAGTGCACCCAATCAAGCACTCTCAGTCCAGACCCGCCCTGAGTATAACAGTTTTCCCTGGATATGGCAGGCAAGTGGAAGTTGCTGCTCTATTTTGCCGACTGGTGCCTGGAGATCCTGATAGGTGGGGTGGTGAAGCAGAGGGCTGGCCTCTTCCTCTGGACCATGAGGGGAGCCCACAACCCGACATCCTCCAGTTTGATCTGAGCTTGCCACTTGGGTGAGTGTAGTCCCAGATGTCTGGAGAGATACGGAACAGCGTAGGAAGAAGGCGAATGACCACTTTTGCTTTGACAGGGTAAGTGCCATCATCGTCTCTCAATGCCTCCACGCTCACTCTATTCACCTCCTCCCAAGGCTTATGCTCTACCCCTCTCACTATTGCATGTGACATCTCTCCTCACCTGCTCTCCCCTCTCCAATCCCTCCACACTATTAATTCCACATGCCATCTGCACTGCAATGGTATCCCATTGATCTTCCCCGACCTGCAATAGCACTAACAGTCATGTCGCCACTTTGATCACAATCAATCTGTTCCTTTTTCTCAGTCCAAGAGGAAACTGGGCAGAAAGGGCCAAGAGAGGTGGTGGAGTGCCCTCCAATTGGCTCCTCAGCCCCGATCAGGATAGGATCCTGACCCTGATGGCCCAGAGCAGCCAAATCACCAGATCGAAGGTGGCAGACTGATAGTGACTAGACTTCACTAGACTTACTGTGCCAGGACTCCCTGAGTAACAGGTCTGTCCCTGGAATTCACTGAGGATCAGTCCCCTTGACATGGAGACATGGCCGTTTGCTTGCTGCCCATGCCAGCTGAGTTCCATCCTCAGTGCGGGTGTGAGACTGAGGCAGCAAAATGCCATACCCAAGGTGTACGCTCCCTTGCCTGAATACTGCTGACCAACATGACCAGTGTCTTGGCTTAGCTTTGTGTCTGCGTGGAACAGCAAGCCATTGGAATAGCAGGACACCATTGATCATGTCAACTGAGGCTGAAGGAACAGTGCAGATAAAGGTAGAGATGCTCTGTGCATCAAGATAGATGTAAAGTGAGTGAGTGTGAAGCGAACACCAAGTAGTGCCAAGAAGCAGCCTGGTCCAGTCTGTGACCTCAGTCCCTGTCCTTGCACACAAACTGCCATGGCAACCCTCCAATGTTAGTTATTAATGCACTCCAAAGTACAGAAATTTACTGTGAGCAGATTGGAGAGAGGCACTGATGGCTCACAGAGAAATTGGTAGGTGTCAGCTACTAATGTGTAGTGGCTATGGGGTGTGTGTGTGTGACCAGTGCCCTGGTGGTGTGGGGGTTGAGGGAGGGGGGGAGCGGAGTGTGGTGTGGCAGGGGTTGGGGGTGGGAGGGGAGGTGTGCTCTGAGATGTTTTCACCAGGTTTTCAAGATGGCTACCCAGGAACAGCCCCGCTGAGCTGTGCTGCCAGGTGCCCTTTCTGATGCTCTGTGCATATTTCTCAATGTACTGACACATTAACTTCCAGGATCTGGGAGGTAATGCCATGCGCAAACCTCAGAGGTCCGTGAACCGATAAGGAAATTAATTGGAGTACTGCTGCTCAGGAGAGCAAACGCCAAGCTACAATCACCAGGTATCCAATATGCTTTCTCGTTGGGAATTCTCAGCATCTGGTTTCTATCCATGGCACAATAGCAAACTGCACATCCCTGAGGAGAGATTTGCAAGTATAGATGGCGATGACAGCCAATAATTCTTGTTCATAGGCCTCTTGTCACTCTCTAGTGAGAATTTAACCTTGAAGTTTGGAACGATGTTGAAAAATGCAACAAGTTGTTTCCGGTGTCAAGATAGGCCTCACTCAACTCTCACAATCTTCCCAGATTTCCCACCGTCGCCCACATTGCTCACAGCCTATAAGAGTTTACCAAACAACCCCTAAATAATGGCCTTACCAACGATGTGCTCATCTCAAAAATGCATTTATGCACAGCAAGCTCCCACAATCAATAATGTAATAACAATCAAGAATATTGGGACTAACACCAGGGAGAGCTCCCCTGCTCGACCAGGAAGAGAAACATGGGTTTGTTTTCAATGTTCATCTGAAAGGTTAGTTTGGACCTTAGTTTAACATCTCATCTATACTTTCTCAGTGCAGCTTTGGGGCATCAGGTTTGATTGTTGACTCCAAGTCCTGGAGTGAGACTTGAACCTACAATTTTCTGACACAGAGGTGAGAGTGCTACCAACTGTAGTAATGATCAGCCCATGGGCAGTTCCTTTGCAAGTGTCTCCACGCCTCACTGACTACTGCTTTCCTCTTCAGTTTCTCTGAAAAAGTCTTCAAAGAAACTTTAAAAAGTCAAGGCAAGGCTTCTCACTCTTCTGCCATCACCACTGACATTTTGCAGATTCCTTCATTGGTGGTGGCACATAATGCTGACTGTGTGACCCTTCCCTGGGGGTTGGGTGATTCACAAAAGGGCAGAGTTAATCACCTCACGAGATCGCAAATGACCCTGCTGCAGATATAATAGCGAAGATCAGTCAGTGGCGGCTAAGGACTTATCCATCAGCTTGTTTTGACAAAACAGTGCGTGGCTTTGAAAAATAGAATAAATATGAGATTTATAACAACAGATAACTGCACTTTACTGTGGAGTCAGTGCATGAGGATTCACTGCTGAGATTGTGTTGGATGACTAATTTATAGGTCACAGGCTGTGACCAGACTGCCCAGACAAACGCGAGCTGGAGAAATGGTACATGGAAGGATGGAAGGCAGAATCTGTTCTGTCCAGCAGGTTTCTCTTGAAGTCTGTAAAAGTTGCCACTTTCAGGAGTTTATAAGTGCTTTAAGTGACCAGAAATTGGATGCTAATTATCAACCAAACAGACGAGAGGAAAAGTGAAGTCTCCTGAATGCAAGGCACAATCGAGGCAAGACTAAATGTCTTACCTATAAAACCTGCCCAGCTGCAGTGTTACATTTCAATGCATTGAATGAAAATTTTTATGCGAATCTCACCTCTTAAGCAGTATTTTACAATGGGGCCATTTTCATATTTTGAGGAACTTTGAAAACGCAGATCTGCATATAAGAAATGTATTTCATTGCATTTAGAATCAATAAGATTATTTTGAGAGACAGATGCAAAATGCTGAGGATCAAATATAACATTGAGAGTGCAAAATAGTAAATTGATCTCTCATCATACACACTGTCCAGTTTTGCTTTCCTGTGAAGTCACTCAGATGGGGAATGTGAGGAGAGATCAATGACTGTCTGTTCTGTGACTCCCACCAAAGGGGGATTTCACCCAGCCCCCTCTAATTACAAGCTGTAATGACCACAATGCCCAGGAACCTGTAGGGGCACTGATAAACTACGTTTCCAACAGATGGTTGCCTCTGCAAGTTATTCCAGCACTCATTCCTTCCAGTTTAAATTTAACCAGGCCTCTGAGTAGAGAAATTCTCTGTTATTTGAAGGTGAAGGCCATGACAAATGGCTAGCACATGAAGATCACAACCCTGAAAGCAGGGGAAGGGGTATTTTAATTTAGGAACACAAATATGAGAGGATTGCAGTGATGACTGGCCAGTGATGGGCCCCCAGCAGGTTTGAAGGATTGAGAGGAGCTCAAATGATGTGCAGATGATGTGCCAATCATTATCAGCAAATCTGGAGAAATTAACACTTGCATGATAGCGGGGGAACACGCGAGAGAGCTGGCAGGGAGCTGAGCAGCGCTCACGCCATCTATGCACATGATCAGTCTATATGGAGACCATTGACGACTATACCAGATAGCACTCATTAAGATTAAACAACACCCTGACTGAAGTTGTAATACAGGAAGATCGTGTTGCCCTGGCATTTTGAGTAGCTGCAGCTCTTCCCTTTACACTTACGCAGCATGAATTTTCACCCGTTCATCTCATTTAATATCCCATCACCATTCTAAATTTTCAAGTTCTCCTTGTTTGAGATCACATGTCACCTGGTCAGTGTTATTGCCAAACACAGGTGCTGTAGCTGGTTCGACCCTTGTCTGGGGCAAGCGGTGATACGTAGGTTTCTCTCCTACTTTTCGAATGTCTTCCCTCCCCGTGTGGATGCACTGACCCTATCTATGCTACAACACCATGAACAACAAGCACCACCCATCCTCTCAATCAGTTCACACACTTTGAAATTTCACCCTCGACATGTTGATATAAAATGTTCACCTGGTTCGCCACCAACAGACATCATCAGAGTTTCTCAGTAACTCTGAGGTCCTGGGCCTCCTTCTTCACTGCTCCCTCACCACCCGACGCCTGGAGGAAGAACGCCTCAACTTCCGCCTCGGAGCACTTCAACCCCAGGGCATCAATGTGGACTTCACCAGTTTCCTCATTTCCCCATTCACCTATTGTACTCTATGCTACTTTCTCTCCACCCCCACCCTCCTCTCATTTATTTCTCCACCCTGCAAGCTCTCTGCCTCTATTCCTGATGAAGGGCTTTTGCCTGAAACGTCAATTTTCCTGCTCCTCAGATGCTGCCTGAACTGCTGTGCTTTTCCAGCACCACTCTAATCTAGAATCTGGTTTCCAGCATCTGCAGTCCTTGTTTTTACCCTGTTTCTCTCCCCACAGGTACTGCCAGATCTGCTGAGATTCTCCAGCACTTTTTATTTTTTGAATATAAAAACATAAGAAGCAGGAACAGAAGTAGATCATTCAGCCCCTCAACCTTGCTCTGTCTTTCAACAAGATCACGACTGATCGACCCCAGGCCCTCGCTCCTCTTTTTCTGACAGCTCAGTGCTGTCAGAAATCAGAAAATCAATTTCCCTCCTCCTTAAATATGTTCAGTGCTTCTATCGTCCACAACTCTCTGGTGTTCATAAGAATGTAAGCAATAGTTGCAGGAGTAGGCCATCTGGCCCCTTGAGCCTGTTCTGCCATTCAATAAGATCCTGGTGGAAGTAAAGACATTTCGGGTAATGATGCAGTGACCTGTACAGAGCCAATATAAAAATGAATGACAGATCAAGGCCGCAAATAATTGGCAAAGTGGCCTGGCTTTTTGTTGAGTCAGAATGATACTGGAGCAGTTCTTTGTTTTTTTTTTAAGAAACAAATACAAGGGCAATGCTGGCTTCATGAATCTTGACATTTATGAAAATTTACTTATGATTGAGTGCTGAAGTGCAGTTTCCAAGAATTGAAGGGAGTATTGTCCCAGGAAAGGGAGGTGGATATTAACAGTCATTTAGACAGTATGTGTCATTGATAGAACAGCTTCGGCTCTTTGTAAATGAGGAATTGGAATCCCTTACGTACATCCAGACTGGGAACAGGAATAGGCCATTCAGCTCTTCAAGGTAAAAACAATGACTGCAGATGCTGGAAATCAGATTCTGGATCAATGGTGCTGGAAGAGCACAGCAGTTCAGGCAGCATCATTCCACCATTCAGTAAGATTATGACTGATATGATTGGAACCTCAAATCCATGCTTCAGCCTAGTTATAGAGTCATTGGGATGTACAGCAAGGAAACAGACTCTTTGCTCCAACCTGTCCATGCTGACAAGATATCCAAAATTAATCCAGTTCCATTTGACAACATTTGGCCCATATCTCTCTGAGCACTTCCTGTTCATGTATCCATCCAGATGCCTTTTAAATGTTATCATTAAACCAACTTTCACTGCCTCCTCTGGCAGCTCATTCCAAACATGCACTACCTTCTGCATGAAAAAGTTGCCCCTTAGGTCCCTTTTAAATCTTTCCCCTCTCACTTTAATCCTATGCCCTCCAGTTTAGGGCACGCTTGCTCTGGGGAAAAGACCTTGCTTGTTCACCCTACCCCTGCCCCTCATGATTTTATAAACCTCTATAATGTCATCTCTCAACCTCCCATGCTCCAGGGAAAACAGCCCCAGCCTATTCAACCTCTCCCTATAGCTCAAACCCACCAATCCTGACAACATCCTTGTAAATCTTTCCTGAACTCTTCCAAGTTTCACAATGCCCTTCCTCTAGCAGGGAGACCAGAATTGAAGGCAGTCACCAATGTCTTGTAGAGCCCATAAACATGACCTTTGAACTTCTATACTCAATGCACTAACAAATAAAGGCAAGCATATCAACACCGCCTTCAGTATCCTGTCTACCTGTGACTCCACTTTCAAGGAACTATGAAAAATCACTCCAAGGTTTCTTTGTTCTGATAACCTGTCACCCCCTGCTCAACAAGAATCTATTTCTGCCTTAAAAATTTTCAATGCCTCCAGCACCTTTTTAAGATGAGAGTTCCAAGGATCCTCATGAGACAAAAATATCCCATCTCTGTTCCAAATTGCATGTGCCCTGATTTTAAATTAGTGACCTCCAGTTCCCGAATCACCCATAACAAGAGACATCCTCTCCATATCTAACATGTCAATAACCTGAGGATTTTGTGTGCTTCAATGAACTCACCTCTTCGCTCCCTAAACTCCAAAGTCTATTCTGTCTATCCTTTCCTCATAAGACAACATGGCCATTTTAGGTTTAATCGCATAAACTTTCTCTGAACTGCCCCCAACGCATTTATATCTTTCCTTCAATAAAGTGACCAAACTGTGCACAGTGCTTTTGATCTAGTCTCAGCAGCACCCTGTATAACTGAAGTATAACCTCCTACCTTTGTATTCAGATCCCCTCACAATAAAACGGTAGCATTCTACAAAATTTCCCAATTACTTACTGCACTTGCAAACTAACATTTTGTAAACCATGCATGTGTGGGCGCCCATATCCCCCTACACATTAGAACTCTGCAATTTCTCAGCATTTAGACATTATTCTTTTTAAAATATTCATGCCAAAACAGACAAATTCAATTACGCTCCATCTGCCAAATCTTTAACCAATCCCTTGGCCTACCAAAATTCTCATGTTCTCTTTACATAATGCTTAATAACATAATTCTTACCTATCGTTGTGTCACCATGAAATTTGGCAATCATACCTTCCATTCTTCCTTTTAAATCATGGAGGTTTTGACCCACAGTGTGACTAATGTATGTCGAGATTGTTGAGAATTCCATAGGGTCGGTTTGATTGCATTTGCTATTGGATATGATCAGTTGCTTTTGGGTATGATCATTTGCTTTTGGATATGGTCAGTTGGGTCCTCAGCCATCATCATTCTGCAGCCTGCATTTGTCTCATGTTAAGTTTTGGATATATTCATAGCAGAAACATATTTTGTCAGTAGTTTTTGTTCATTTGAGAATGTTTAATTTGTTATAAATTGATTATTCTCTGCTGACAAAAGAATCCTGAGAGAAGTTTTGCTGCACTAAATTAGATACAGTCAAAAACCCATATAAGGGCCATATTTGCTTAAGTTTAAAATCTGTTGTCACCATTGGATGAATGACATGAGAAAACAAAAGTTAACCCTGAGAACTCAGTCAAAATGTATTTACATACACTTACAGATAATTACTTGCAAAGTGCCTCATATATCACATTATAAAATTTTGATTTATTTTCACAACAAATTTGGAAATTACATTTTTCATACTTGCCTTTTCAACCTCCCTCAATTACTGAGGTGATGATCAAAAGTTTTATTTTCTGCCTTCCTTTTCTACAAGGACTATTTCTTGTCAAAGCTATCTCTTCCTGAGGACAGCCTGGGAGTAATTTCTCCAAAGACCTGTACTTCATGTAGAAACACCGAGAGTGGGTGGCCATTTGCCATACTTAGGTCCTGACAGACTGAGTGACACTGGTTCCCATTTATAAATTCTGCATTAAAATGTTTGTGCATCAAAGACAATGACATCAGTCCACGAGTCTAGATGCAAACATATACTCATCTGCTTCTCAGCATTTTAGTTCACGCTGCCAATAGATTAGCATGATTCTGATAAAGTATTCCAAAAGAATTGAGAATCAGCCCTGTGATGTACGTGGCAATGAATTTGGGAATTTTCTTGCAGGTGGAGTTTCCTTCAGGCAGTAATGGGTTACAAACTTTGTGGACATGGGATGAGAAGAACTGTCAACACATCAAATCCATTCAGCAGCCTTCTTGTAAATCGATGTTGCATTGGAAAATGCTGTGTGGCAACTTGCCAAAGTGATTTCATGGCTTCCATAAAATATTCACTGGCTATAATCTCAGAATTTCAGGAATCCCGCTGTGAACGTTTCAGCAGTGCACTGTGGTGAGTGAGCAGTGCCTTACCCGAATGGTACTTCGGCATTGTAGACGTTGGAAACCAAAGAGAAACAAAACCACAATTAAATGTGAAAAGCACCAATTGAAAAAAAGTGAGCTTACTATTTTAATCCAAAGTTTGTGGCTGGTGTGAAACACTCAGACCTCTTAACACTTACTGATGTATCCTGAGAACACAGTAACTTGTGGACAATGACTTATAGGTTATTGTAATATGATCACAAGGCCTCTTAACCTTGATCTCGACTTATGTAAATAATTTGCTGCATGTAAATTCAAAAATATGTGTAACTGAGCTATCTATGAAATTGTAGCAATATCATAAGTTTTAGAGAATTTTATTCAGAAACTAGGTTGTAATAAAAAAAGCTGCAAAGTTTCACAAACCCTCCATGCTATATAAAATTTAACATTGGACATTTATTGAACGTTATTTCTGCAGATGTTATATATTAGAAAACATATGCACATATTGGAGGGTGCAAAAGAGATGAATGTTTCTACATGATGTGCTTATAGGTTCTTTTCTCCCTTGTCATCTTTATTTCAAAGTTAATATTTCTACTTTAATGACATGCTAAGAATTGACATGCTTAGCAAGATGGGACATACCTGTAAAGTAGTTATGAAATGACATTTTAAAATACAACTTGTAACCTTTCTGGAAGTAATTGAACCAAGTCAGAAGGCATTCAAGCCAAGTCCACTGGGAGTCATCTAAACATTATAGCCTGCTAGCCCTACTCAAGGGCTGTTTATAGATTGACACTAATTATTGAACAGTTTATGAAGTGCCTCCAAGCAGAAAATAGGCTACTGTGATTTGCTTGGAACGTTTATAATGACATGCATAAAGATTTCTTTTTACATCAAGAGATCCCATTAAGACTATAGGATATAAAAGGATTGTTCAGTGGGGTCATGGCTGAACTGGTAATCCTTACATCCACTTTCTAGCCTTTTCCCCACAAACCTGGATTCCTTTGACTTTCAGCCTTGAATATACTGAACAACACAGTCTTGGCAACCTCTGGTCATGGATTGACTGTCCTCTAAAAGAAAATATTCCTCCTCATCTCTTTCTTAAATGGGCGGCCCCTTATTCTGAGATTATGCTGTCTGTTCCTAGACTCTCTGGTAAGGTGAAACAATCTCTCAGTATCTATTATGTGAAGCCGCCTAAGAATCGCATAAGTTTCAAAAATGTTGCTTCTCTTTCTTCTAATTTCCAATAAGTTCAAGGCCAACCTACTCCACCTCTCCTCATAAGGACATCCTTCCATATCCAGAATCAATCTTGACTTGCCTGCCTCCAGTATAAGTATATCGTTCCTTAGAAAAGGGCCCAAAAATATTCATAGTATCCCAAGTGTGATCTAATAGAGCTTTCGCAAGATTGATTTTTTACTTGATTCCCTTTGACATATAAGCTATCTGCCTGCCCTATTATCTTTTGAACCTGGATGCTATTTTTGGTGATTCATGCACCAGAATGCCAAATTCTTCTGTGCTGTAGCTTTCTACAGTCTTTCACCATTTAAATAATATTTGCTTCCTCTATTCTCCTACCAAATTGGGTAATGTCACATTTTCCCATATTACATTAATCTTTTAATGTAAATGTTTGCCCATTCACTCGACCAGTCTATACCAATGAGGACTCATTGTGTCACTTCACTTCTTGCTTTCACACCTCTTTCTGTTTCCTGTACACACCACTCACAATTGGTCTACTATAATTTAGGGAGATGTAACACAGACTGGATGACTGCTTTGCAGAACACCTACATTCTGTCTGCAAAAATGATCCTTAACTTCCTGTTGCTCATCACTTCAACATCCCACTGTGTTTCCTGGCTAATATCTTTGTCTTGGATTTGCTGCACTGTTCCAGCAAAGCACAGTGCAAGTTGGAAGAACAACACTTCATTTTCAACTTGGGGACCTTGAGCCTTTGGAGTCATTACCGAGTTCAATGATCTTAGGGCTTGAGCACCTCCTGCCATGTCCTTACCACAACCTCTACACACCAGACCTTGTCAGCACATGGGCTGCTATCATATACAACCCAACTACAACACTCTATCTTCCATTTGTTAGCTTATCCTTTATCCAAGTTAATATAGTACACAACACCATGATTTCCTAATTTGCTAAATGGCATTATGTGTGGTACCTTAGTGAATATCTTCTCAAAATCTAAAATATATTACATCTATTGGTTCCCCTTGATCTATTCTTATAGGTACACCCTCAAAGAATTGTCAGGCAAGATTTCTCTTCATGCATCTATACTGACTCTGCCTGATTTTATTGTACTTTTTAAATGCTGTGCTATCTCATCCTTTATATCAGACTCATAATTTTCCAATGTTAAGCTAACTAACCTGTGTTAACCTGTTTTTTTTTTGTCTCTCCTTTTGCAAACCATGGTGATATTGGCAGTTTTCCAATTCTTTGGGACTTTACCAAATCTAAGGATTCTTGAAAGATTGCTACCAGTGCATCCACTATCTCTATAGCGTACATTTTTAAATTTCAGGATGCAAAGAATAAGGTCCAGGGAACTTACAGAAATGTAAAAACAGAAGCAAGAATAGGCTATTCTGACCTTCAAGTCTGCTTCACTATTCAATCTGATCATGGCTGATCATCCAACCCAGTACCCCGTGCCCACTTTTTTCCCATACCCTTTGATCCCTTTAGCCCTAAGACCTCTATCTAACTCCTTAATACCATTCCATGTTTTGGTCTCAACCATTTTCTGTGGCAGAGACTTCCACAGGCTCATGACTCTCTGGGTGAAAAAGAGTTCTCATCTCAGTCCCAAATGGACTCCTCAGTCATTCGGAATATCCTTCATACATTTATTCAGTGTAATCCTGTTCAAAGTTTAGAGGTTTGAATGAGATGCCCTTCATTCAACTAATTTCCAGCTTTCTACACGTGATTATCCCTTCAATTAGAGAATGACTTTGTTAACATTTGAATGCTCCCTCTGCTGGGTTGCTTGAGAAGGTAACATTAGTCTGGTCTGGTCTGACCAGACTGGTCTGAAAGCTGGCCTGAGGCCTGAGTTCAAGCTGACGGCCTCCAGGCGCTGAGTGGAAATACAGAACTTGACCACAAGTTTCATTGTCTAGGAGAAAGCGAGGACTGCAGACACTGGACTTCAGTCAGAAGTATGGCTCTGGGAAAGCACAGCTGGTCAGGCAGCATCTGAGGAGCAGGAAAGTCAATGTTTCAAGTATAAGCTCTTCAACAGAAGCATTCCTGCTGAAGAGCTTATGCTCAAAACATCGACTCTCCAGCTCCTCGGATGCTGCCTGATCAGCTGTGCTTTCCCACAGCCACACTTTTGACTCACAAGCTTTTTTATGCCAATATCATTTCTACATCAGTAACTCAACATTATTGATTGGTAATCTCTTTCCTGAGTGCATCATTTGAAATCAGCGAAGTCAGGTCAGTTAGTAAATAACCCCATTGAAAAAATACTCCACCTGGATCAGCAGCAAGGTTTTACTGTTTAAATATTCTACAATAAATAAAACCTCTTCAAGGTATTCATTGTCTCATTAATACAAAGCTATCAAAATATGCAAGCATCTCTTTTTTTCCCTTGCACATACAGAAACATGGAATTGAGTGACTGTCTTGGACATCAAGGCAGCATTTGACAGAATGTGGCATTAGTGAGCCATGGCAAAACTGGAACAATAGGAATCAGCTGTTAGTCTGCATGAAGGAAGATGGTGGTTGTTGTTGGTGGTCAGTCATCTCAGCTCCAGGGCATCATTGCAGGGATTCCTCAGGGGTGTGTCCTCGGACCAACCATCTTCAGCTGCTTGATCGATGACCTTCTCTCCATCACAGGGTCCAAGCTGGGAATGCTTTCTGATGATAGCATGATGGAGTTATAGAGTCAGAGAACAGCACAGAAGAAAAGCCATTCAGTCGATCACATCTGTGCCAGTCAAAGACAACCCCTCACTATCCTTGTCCATTTTCCAGCACTTGGCCCATAGCCTTGTATGCCTTGGCACCGCATTTGCATTTCTAAATCCTTGGTCGTCAGTGCTTTTCGGGGTCCAACTGTTCATTATGTATTCCTTTACCTTGTTTGTCCTGCCCCAGAAGTATCACCTCACACTTATTGGGATTGAATTCCATGTGCCACTGACCAGTCGGTCTACACCCTCCTGTAATTTAAGGCTATCCTCCTCATTATCGACCTAGGCAACAGTTTTTGAATCAGCTGTAAACTTACTGACCAATGCTCCTACATTCAAATATAAATCATTTATTTAAGCTACAAACAGCAAGGCCCAATAACGAACCCTGTGGGACCTAATAACATTTAAACTATTTGTGACTCTTTTATGTATTAAAGCAGCCTGTGTCCAAATGCAGCAAGACTGGACAGATCATCACTGAATCCCCAACTATCAGCTTATTTGGGTTACCATTGGCCAAAACCTGATCTGGATAGCAGGCAAAAACAAAGGGTACACAAGCGGCTCAGAGGCTGGGAACTCTGGGAAGAGTAACTCACCTCCTAACTCTCCAAACCCTGTCCGCCATCTACAAGCTGCAAGGTAAAAGTGCAATAGAATATTCTCCATTTGTCTGGATGAGTGCAACTCTAATAACGTATGATGCTCTGTACCATGCAGGACAAATAAACCTCCATGATGCTCAGAATTAAACATTCACTCCATCCACCATGATGCACAGTGACAACAGAATGCAGCATCTACAAAATGCAATGCAACAACTCATCAAGGCTCCATTGACTGCATCCTCCAAACACATGACATCTGCTATCTGGCAGGACAAGGAGGTAGTGGGATCGTGGGAACAACAAGTTACAGGGCCCATTCCAAATCACATACCATCATGAGCTGGAACGATAACACCATTCCTTAACTGCTGCTGAGTCAACATCGAGGAACTTTTTTCCGAACAGCATTTCTAACTGTTATAGCAAAAATGACAATAGTTTAAGAAGGCAGCTCACCCCTACATTTGCATGGGCAATAAATGTTGGCCGAGCCAGCAATGCCCACATTCCATGAATGAATTTAAAAAAAAGAAAAGAACATGAACTTGATTTCTTTGACAGGCCAAAAGTGATTTGGACGTGCTTCAAAAAATGATTTGTTCCTTGTAGTGAATTTAAGCATTAGTTTTTTTCTCTGCATACACAATAATGTATTCAGAGCTGGAGCTTGGGTGATCACGTAATAAATATTAATGTCCCACTTGCACAGAGCTGATGGAATGCAGACGTCAGACTGAGCAACAGCTGGCATCAATGTTTTTGTGCAGAGGATTATGGGATCAATTGCCTGGTTTCTTCAATTAACCATTCCTCCTTATGTTTATGGAAAGATAAACAGGATCTGTTTATCTCTCCATAAACATAAGGTGCCTAAACTGCTTGGAAATTGACTCCCTTCTGAGTTTTCTCTGCCATTTTCCTGAGAATGCTGACTCCTGCTGGACAACACTTTTACAAACAGTAAACTCAACCATAGAGTCATAGAGATGTACAGCACGGAAACAGACCCTTCGGTCCAAATCGTCCATGCCGACCAGATATCCCAACCCAATCTAGTCCCACCTACCAGCACCCGGCCCATATCCCTCCAAACTCTTCCTATTCATATACCCATCCAAATGCCTTTTAAATGTTGCAATTGTACTAGTCTCCATCACTTCCTCTGGCAGTTCATTCCATACATGTACCACCCTCTGCATGAAAAAGCTGCCCCTTAGGTCTCTTTTATGTCTTTCCCCTCTCACCCTAAATCTATGCCCTCTAGTTCTGGACTCCCCCACCCCAGGGAAAAGACTTCATCTATTTATCCTACCCATGTCCCTTATGATTTTATAAACCTCTATAAGGTCACCCCTCAGCCTCCGACGCTCCAGGGAAAGCAGCCCCAGCCTGTTCAGCCTCTCCCTATAGTGCAAATCCTCTAACCCTGGCAACATCCCTGTAAGTCTTTTCTGAACCCTGTCAAGTTTCACAAATCTTTCAATAGGAAGGAGACCAGAATTGCACGCAATATTCCAACAGTGGCCTAACCAATGTCCTGTACAGCCACAACATGACCTGCCAACTCCTGTACTCAATACTCTGACCAATAAAGGAAAGCCTTCTTCACTATCCTTCAACTTACAATCCACTTGTATTTGTGGTCAATGGCAATATCTCAAGATCGAGAATCAATTTCGATACATCTGCTGCTCTTCCCACTTCAAACTCCTGCTCTGCTAGTGCCCTGTTATTGAGGCTGGCCACAGCCTGTGTTGTCTGGTTATAACAAATCCGATGCTGTGTGTCAAACGATGGACTCTTTATCTTGGGACAGCAGTCAGAAATACTCTCAGAAATCATACATCTGGTGCCAGATTCAATTGCGTCGACAATGGACAGCATTCCAAAACTCAAAAGTGGCATTTTTGAATTCCCATTTTCCCATGAGTTCTTCTCTAACCAGTCCAAGCCATGCCATTACCATGAGGGTTGGACAGAACATTGTACATTAGGAATCCCTATGTGAGACATTGGCTGCAGAGAAGTGTGTGGATGTTACAGTAACCTAACAAAGTGGAACAAGTCTTGCCCAGTGTAGCTTACATTAGATTTTTCAGAGGAAGGCTGGAACAAGGCTTAACTAATGAGACAATTAGCCGTTAAGAGAAACCATAGCTGACCTGAAATCTGACTAGCTTTCCCTGTACCGCTTCGTATGTTGGTTTACAAATGTCTGTCAATCTCAGTTTTAAAGTGAACAATTGATCCCGAATCAATTTTACTTGCAAGGAAAGAGTTCCAACCTCTACAATGAGGAAGTGCACTTCCATGGGAATCTTAAAGACCCACAAACCAGGAAACACTTCCACCAGCTCCTCACAAAGGTTAAGACCTGACACCAACATCCAACAAGACAAATGTTAGTGAGTTTTGACAAGATTTGTAGCTCAGGTTGAGGTTTTGGATGTAGGTTTGCTCACTGAGCTGAAAGGTTCATGTCCAGATGTTTCATTACCTTACTAGGTAACATCTTCAGTGGACCTCATGCGAAACAATGCTGAAAATTCCTGCTTTCTATTTATATGTTTGGGTTTCTATGGGTTGGTGATGTCATTTCCTGTGGTGATGTTATTCCTGTTCCTTTTTTCAGGGGGTGGTACATGGCGTCTCACTCGATGTGTTTGTTGGATACGAATGTTGGATACCCTTCAAAGACTGTGAAAAACACTACAACGGACAAACAGGAAGAAAACTGACCATACGAGGGCATGAACATCAGCTCACCACTGCCTGGCACAACCAGTACTCTCTCATTTCCAACCACACAGACAACGAAGGACACAAATTCAACTGTGACCATCTGAGCACAGGCAATACAGAGAAATGCCAGAGAGTTCCTTGAAGCCTGGCACTCCAACTGGAACTCAATCAGTCGACGCATTGAACTGGACCCTGTACACAAACTACTCAGATACAGAACTGGAAGTACCAACAAATGGAGACACATAGATACCAGGCAGGACAGACCACCAACACCTTCTCAAAGACGCACTGATGATGTCACCTAGCCAGGCGATGAAACATTTGCAGATAAACACATCGGCTCAGCAAACAAAACCACTACTTTATGAAGATTTGTCTTTGAGTTTCAAAACTGAGAGAGCTAGCTGTAATATTGAAACCATACTGCGTGTCCTCTTTTCACTCAATAGATAGAAAACTGAGTCCCTGCTTAATGGACAGGTGATCCTCAGCACCCACTAATCTTCTGTTTGATACTCTCTGTTTAGGAGATATGAAGTGGAAAGCCATCTCTCTAATACCATATTCCAGGTAGTTCAATCCTGTCAATCCATTCCAAGGGCAATTTTCACTTCTCAAGGTGTCACCACAACTTTACATCTGCAGTTCCAGGAGAGATTGGGTATTGAAGTCAGGACTTTTGGGAAGGTATAACTTAATATCACCCAGGAAGTCACATTCATTGTTGCATCAATGCTTTGAGGTGAACCATTCCTACCTATGGCCCTGCTATTTAACTCCTATGTATGGATACAACCACGTTCAGATCCAGTTGTGATGCAACTGCAGTTGAATACCCTACCAGTTATCATAGACTAGGGCTTCAGGCAATGTAGTCTCTTGAACAGCATGCCTGATGGGGTGGTGTGTGAGTGTGTGTGTGTGTCTGTATGTGTGTGTGTGTCTGTGTGTGTGTGTCTGTCTGTGTCTGTCTCTGTGTGTGTGTCTGTGTGTTTGTGTGTGTGTTTGTGTGCACATGCACGTGTGTGTGCGTGCGCGGGCGCGCGTGTATCTGTGTGTGTGTGCATGACTGCATGTCTGTGTACCTATGTCTGTATTGTGTATGTGTGTGCGTGTGTTTGAGTGTGTGCACGTGTGTCGGTGTATGTGTGTCGGTGTGTGTGTCTGTGTGTTTGTGTGCATGCACATGTGCGCGCATGGGCACGCGTGTATCTGTGTGTATGCGTGACTGCATGTTTGTGTACCTATGTCTATATTGTGTATGTGTGTGAGTGTGTGTCTGTGTGTGTTTGTGTGTGCATGCATGTGTGTTTGAGAGTGCGCGCGTGTGTCTGTCTGCTGTGTGTGTGTGTCTGTCTGTGTACCTATGTCTGTATGTCTGTGTGTGTGCCTGTGTCTGTGTCTTTATGTGTTTGAGCATGAATGCATGTGTGTTTGTGTGCGCGTGCGCGTGTGTGTGCACATGTGTGATTGTGTG
>NC_057712.1:102338467-102404079 GCF_004010195.1 Chiloscyllium plagiosum | reverse complement strand
GAGAGTATAGTGAGGTGTGTGTAATTGTGTGAGTGTGTGAGTGTGAGTGTTAGTGTGTGTGTGTTATTGTGAGAGTGTGAGAGTGTGAATCTGTGAGTGTGAGTGTTTGTGAGTGTGTGTGTGAGTGTGTGTGTGAGTGTGTAGGTATGCGTGTCTGAGTGTTTGTGAGTGTGTGTGTATGTGAGTGTATGTGGGTGTGTGTTTGTGTGTGTGTTTGTGTGTGAGTGTATGTGTGTGTGTGTGAGAGAGTGTGTGTGTGCATGTGTGTGTGTTTTGTGAATGTATGTGTGAATGTGTGTGTTTGTGAGTGTGTGTGTGTGTGTGTGTGCGCGCGTTGGCCTTGCATCACCCTCTACCTGACGAAATGGGGAAAATGGGATAATGGAGTCTATTCTCCTTGATCTCCTGCAGCACCCAAAGCTGCTCCTGTCACTCCTTGTCCTCTGATGCCCTGGAGCAGATGTCCTCCTCACTGTAAGATGCAGCATACTCGAAAACACATGATGGAGTTTATTTCAAATGGCCCATCTGTTGAAGTGAAAAAGAGGGAGAGATAGTCAGAAACTGGGACCGCTCTTGTCTGCCCCCATGACAGTTGGTAGGGTATTTGATGACAGTTGCAAGAATTTGACACGCAGCGGTGTCCTTTACAGCACTTTAAACTTTGTCATCAAATCCTCCAGTAACAGAGATTTATGAACGACCATGATCGTGTTTTGAAAGTTGTATATTTGGCAGCCGTGAACTTTGATCTATGATAGGCTGCAGAAGTCAGTGTGAAATAATTCTTTCCTGTAATCCCTCCAAGAAAATAAATAGCAAAAATGCTAGGAGTTGAAATTTGATGCTGTTTGCGCCTGTTCAGTCATGCAGTGGCTAAAGCACTATCTCAAGCACTTCACTGGAGAGCTGGGCAGTGCGGGTGGAATGGTTGTGAGGGCTCTAAAGATGTGAAGTCTGATGGAGCTGGCGCACACCATGCAAGGTCATCAATCACCATAAAGCCCAGAACGGCACAGAGTCGTTGACATGTACGACATGATCACTATCCCTGCTGAAGAGACAACAGTGAGGACAAGACGAGAAGAAAGAAAGTCATTTGGGAACAGGCACTTACTGCCTAGCTAGATTTAGAAGGATAAAAAAAAATGACTTAGATATAGCTTTCGTGACCTTCGGATGTCCCAAAGCTCCATGCAACCACAGCAGTCAACTTAACGTGTAGTCACGGTTGTAGGAAATGTAGCAAATTGTTTGAACACACAAACTCTCACAAGCAACCATGTGATAATGACCAGATCATCTCATGGCATTGGTCGAGGGAAAAAGATTGAGCAAGACACCAGGGCAAGCTGCCCTGCCCTTCCTGAAATTAATGCTGCTTCCAGGGCTGGCAAGGTCCATGTTCATGAGAATCCCTTGCAATGGTGTCTCCTCTGAGCTGCATCTACATCATTACCCTTGGAGTCCATCAAGGTTCGGCTCTCGGCCCTTTTATTCCATCTTTACATGTTGCACCTTAGTGACACGATCCAAAAACACAGACCAGATTTCTATCCCGCTTGGGAATGGGCTGGTGCAGTACTCTTCTCACCTTAATATCAGCTGCTGGTGAAAGGGAGACTAAATGTCACCTTGCAATTTGGTTATAGGTTTGCGGAGAGATGGTGGGAATGTTACTAATGATCCATCAACCCCAGCTAATGTTTTGGGAACATGGGTTCAAATTCATCAGGTAACTCCATGCCCTTTATAACGCTGACTCTGAGCGAACTACTGAAAGCTCCTAACAAATCACTCAGCTGGACAGCAATCATGGATAAGCGACAAATGCTGGAATTGTCAGCAATGTCCAGGTCGCTTGAAAGAATAAACCAAATTCTCAGTTCAGAAGCTTGTAATCCATGAAGTCTTCCTCCCCTAACCCCAGCAGAACAGCTTGTTTACCCACACCAGGCTTACATCTGCTGGTAAGCTTTTGGTCGTCTGTCCCAAGATCCCCTGTATTGTTCAATGTCAAGCTTTGTTTCATAATGTTCAGGAGATGGTTCAGTATGTTAGAAGATTAAAAATCACGCAACACCAGTTTGATTTGGAAGCACTAGCTTTCGGAGCGCTGCCACTCCACAACCACCTGATGAAGGAGCAGTGCTCCGAAAGCTAGTGCTTCCAATTAAACCTGTTGGACTATAACCTGGTTTAGAGATTAGATTAGCCGAAGCACAACCCACCCATACCCCTACATTTACCCCTTTAACCTAACACTACGGGCAATTTAGCATGGCAAATTCACCTGACCCGCACATCTTTGTGACTGTGGGAGGAAACCGGAGCACCCGGAGGAAACCCACGCAGACACGGGGAGAATGTGCAAACTCCACACAGTCAGTCGCCTGAGTCGGGAATTGAACCCGGGTCTCTGGCGCTGTGAGGCAGCAGTGCTAACCACTGTGCCACCGTGCCGCCCACGGTGTTGTGTGATTTTTAACTTTGTACAGCCCAGTCCAACATCAGCACCTCCAAATCAGTATGTTAGAGGCACTATGCAAATACAAAGTTTTTTTTAAGAGAACTGCCTTTTTGGGGTGACACAATGGCTGAGTGGTTAGCACTGCTGCCCCACCATGTCAGGGACCCAGGTTCGTTTCCAGCCTCAGGTGACTGTCTGTGTGGAGTTTGCACATTCTCCCCGTGCCGGTGTGGGTTTGCTCTGGTTTCCTCTCATAGTCCAAAGATGTGCAGGTCAGGTGAATTGGCCACGTTAAAGTGCCCCGAGAGTTAGGTGTGTTAATCAGAGTGAAGTGGGTCTGGGTGGGTTACTTGGTGTGGACTGATTGGGCCGAAGGGCCTGTTTCCACACTGTAGGGAATCTAATCTTTTGGTCATCAGACTTAGCACACAGCTAGGTGTCTCAGGTCAAGTTCTGTTTGATATTGTTCCCCTCAGATACCTTGTCATATTTATCAGTGTTGAAGGTGCGAGACAAATATACGTTTTAAATTATCCAAAAGACAGCATCAGCAATACAGCACTGCCTCAATAAACCAGCTGCTATCCGATTCCAGAGCTCGAGTGATGCTTGCTCACACACTGCCAGATAATACTGTGATTTTTGATTAAACTTTAGAAATTTTCGGATGCCAGAGGTCTATTTATGGGTTTAAAGTAAAAGTCCATGTTTTTTTCTACTTGTTTGTATGCCTTGTGATGTGAGGACATTAGAACCAAAGTCCGAGATCATATTATTAACGGCACAGAAAATGTCAGAAATCAAACTGTTAATCCATTCCCAATCCTGCCCCTGTCCGGTTTCAGACTTGGCAAGAGAAGAAGGTAGGTGAAAGTGAGGACTGCAGATTAGATTCCCTACAGTGTGGAAACAGGCCCTTCGGCCCAACCAGTCCACACTAACCCTCCAAAGAGTAACCCACCCAGACCCGTTTCCCTCTGACTAATGCACCTAACACTATGTGCAATTTAGCATGGCCAATTCACCTGGCCTGCACATCCTTAGACTGCAAGAGAAAACCCACACAGACATGGGGAGAATGTGTAAACTCCACACAGATAATCACCCGAGGCTGGAATCGAACCTGGGACCCTGGCACTGTGAGGCAGCAGTGCTAACCACTGAGCCACCATTCTTAGCCATTGCTAGAGATCAGAGTCTAGATTAGTGTAGTGCTGGAAAAGCACAGCATCTGAGGAGTAGGAGAATCGACGTTTCGGGCAAAAGCCCTTACCAAGAAAAGAAGGTGCCAACCTGATGGGAGCTGTAACAAAGTGGAATGTTACAATTGGAATCCCTTCACAGTTAAACAGACGGAAGATATAGACAGAGCTGCTAAAATGACCCAAAAGAGATGGCTGTGTGATGGAGAAGAAACACAAATAACGAGCACAGTTGTAACATGATAACTGCCCTCTAGTCACATGGGTATCCTGCTATCTACACTAGAATACAGAAAGAAGAAAGGAGTAACATTTTTTGATGGCTATAGAAAACACAAACAGCTAAATATCAGGATTAGGTAGGATATTGTATTAATAAACATTTCATTGGAAAATTACCCATGTATCTTCCAGTGGATTACCAATCACAAGACTCACTTCATGCCTCTGAGTTTAAGATCTGAATTGCAGTACAGTGCGTTATTTCTCTCCTTGTTGAGTCATGGAGATAATACGCCTCACCCCAAGAGAACTAGTTTAGAATGATAAATGTTAAATCTTTAAAGCACCATCTTAATAGCCTCAATGGATGTCAATTATTCAAGTTTCACCGAGCCCTTGTTCATCCTTCAAACAAGCTCTGCTTTGGAATTGTTGAATGTCAAATCACTGCATACAACTGGACCTCACTATAATAAAACAGGAATGGCAGGAAATACTGAACAAGCTGTTGGCATCCAAAAACAAACCGAAAAAAGCTCCCCATTTCTTGAGGAGCCAGCCACCAGAACTTCAACACTCTGTCCATCTTTTGAAATACCATGAATAAGATATTGCACATCAGGTCAGATACTGATTCAATCAGTAATCAATATAAGTCTGCAAAAGGAAGTATAGAATTGACCGTCACTCAGGTTATGAAGAGAAAATGGCAGAGGTGAATCCAAAGCATTGGTGAGATGACGATCAGAGCCAAAAAAACTGCAGATGCTGGAATCCAAGGTAGACAAGCAGGGGGCTGGAAGAACACTGCCAGACAGGCAGCACTAGGAGGTGGAGAAGTCAACGTTTCCGGTGTAACCCTCTAATTCTGAAGAAGGGTTACACCCAAAACATTGACTCTTCCACCTCCTGATGCTGCCACAGTCAGGCAAAGGATAATCAGAAATGAAACTTGCTACCTCAACAAAGCGAACCAGCCATGAACTAACTAATAGTGAAGCCAGTTCTGAGAAGACAGATGCTGACATCTTGTGGCAGGACAAGTGGTTGAGGTGTATGTAATCAGGGCAGGGCAGGACAGTGGTTGGTGGGAACCCTGCAAAATTCCATCTTCATCCCAATTAAGATTGGTGGGAGTGCTCATGGGTGATCCAAACACCCAGTTAATGTCCTTCAGTGGTAATTTGGTTAAACCAGAGGAGGGGCTTGGTAATGCAGGGACCACAACAAATATACCTTCCATTGGTGATCCTCTCTTTCAAAGGCACTCCATGTCCTATCAACAGATCCGCCATTAATGGGTGGGTATGGAGTTTTGCCAATAGCCAACACCTTCACGTTCACTGTCCCTTATGGCCCACCATCTTGTGATTTCATTACTGCCACCACCAATGCGTGGGCCTCTCTTCAATCTTAGGCCTTGGGTGGGTACATTAACAGCAGCAGACACTGCTATCCTGTGCTGGATTCAGAGGAGCTGCAGACCTCATATGGATTGGCAACTCTTGGCAGGTGATGTATCTGCCCCGGGGTACTTGGTCCCTGGGTAAGGCCTATCACAGACCTGTTAACTGTCTGAGTGGTACAAAATGTGATGGGTCCTATTGAAAAAATGATTACAAGCGGTTCTCATCAGCTCTGCAGCCACTGATCAAGACCGCCGGCATCTCCGCAAGAATCTGCCTACAGGACTGAATTAAATGTAGAGGAACAGACTAACTCCAGCAGGCAGTTTTCTTGCCATCTGTCTGCCCGGCCCAGCCCCTATCACAATTACACGGTGGTGAGATCTCTCCTTAACTGGCTCACTGGTCCTATTGTAGAACCCGTCCAGAACACCCATCCTCCATGGTCCTGACCCTCACCTCCTTCACCAACCCCAGCTCACTGGGTCTCCACAAACTTATTGGTCAGAGTATTGAGTAGAGGAGTTGGGAGGTCATGTTGCGGCTGTACAGGACATTGGTTAGGCCACTGTTGGAATATTGCATGCAATTCTGGTCTCCTTCCTGTCGGAAAGATGTTGTGAAATTTGAAAGGGTACAGAAAAGATTTACAAGGATGTTGCCAGGGTTGGAGGATTCTCCAGCACCACACTCTCACTGCATAAGCTTGAGGCCTGACCCGAGACAACTGAGAACCTAATCCAGGCTCACACTTCAGTGCAACCCTGAAGGACTTCTGCAATTGTAAAGATGCTGCCTGTGGTATTTACCAGTTCTGTTGCACTGTTAAGGAAGGTTGTTATTATGCTGGCGAGGGTTCAAAAAAGATTGACCAGGGTGTTGCTGGAAATGGAGGATTTGAGTTATAAGGAGAGGCTGGATAGGCTGGCACCTCTTTCACTGAAGTGTCGGAGGTTGAGGGGTGACCTCAGTGAAGTTTATAATATCATGAGGGGAATAGATAAGGTGAATGGCAGGCATCTTTTCCCTAGGGATGGGGATTTTAAGACTACAGGGCATATTTTTATGGTGAGAAGATAAAGATTTTTAAAAAAGACATGAGGGGCAACTTTTCTACACAGAGTGTGGTTCATGTGTGAATGAACTTCCAAAGGAAGTGGTGGATGCAAGTACAGTTACATTTAAAAGGCATTTGGATAAGTACATGAATAGAAAAGATTTGGAGGGATATGAGCCAAGCGCAGGTGGGTGGGACTAGTTTAGTTTGGGACTTTGGTTGGAATGGACTGGTTGGTCCGAAGGGTCTGTTTCCACGCTGCATGACTGTATGACTTTATGACATTCTGTCTAACCTTGCAGGAAAATACAAAAGATGAGCAAGCAGTATTCTCCTCATGCCCAGACCAATACTAATCCCTCAAACAATCCCATTAAAAATTTATCTGGCAATTTATCTTGATACTACATGTGGGACCTAGCAATGTGCACATTGGCTGCTTCATGTACATAGATCCATGATTATGTTTCAAAGGAAAATGTGATGTGCTTTGGGGATGTCCTTATGATATATAATGCAGGTTATTTCTTCTGTTAAAAAAAAGGTGCCTGGTTCCCATAGCCTAACCATATATGATATTGCCTTACAGACTTCTGCCCCTATCTGTACATAATATCCATTTAAAATTATTCTTTGCTACAGAGACTTTTTCACTGCCATAAAAGCAACTGAGATTTATTAAAACAGAACACTATATATTTCTGAGTACAACTTGCAAAACATGTTATACATGAATGACCTCAAGAACTCCCTTTCTGCATGCCCATTCAGAAGCATCAGGTATCATGTATGAATCCCTATCCATATATAGAGTTACATTAATGTACACTGGAGCTTCAGCACAGTGTTAATCTTGAACAGCTTCCTTCATTGGCAAAAAGTTCAAATTCATATTAAAGTCCCTATTCATTAAAGGTGATTTCATATGAAGCAGTTCATTTTTTAGTTTCTCTTATGATGATTGACTTTTCCCAGCAATATTTAAATTTATGAACTGAGAGAAATCAATAAAATTTGGCAAAGCTGGCATGGTTCCAAAGTTACAAACTTGTTCTTTTTCAAAGAAAGAAAATTGGCGTGGACCTTGTCTATTTCAGGCACCACAGGGATAGCTGATGTAATCCAATAACATCCTGAAGTAGATAACTCCAATACCTCCCCACTGCCCACCCCAACAACAACAGAAGACTCTGGGCATGATTTTAACTTTATTTGTTTCAAATGGGTGAAGCAAGTCCGCTGCCAACTTTCTCTAACGTTTAATTCTGCTGAAATCAAAAATCAGAAAAGATGTAAAATGAACCTCTAATTCACCATTCCCCAGTTCTGAATTGAGTAGCAATGTTCTGTGCATAGCTAAGGGGATAACTGTTCCTCTCCTGCAGAAAGATGTATCCCATTATAAAAGGTAAGGAAAAACTGCATATTTCTAAAAGTTTGGAGAACTTAATGGCGAAATGTTAAGGATCAACAAGTGGTTGATTCTGGTATGTGTTGACTAACTGATACATTTTGTAGGATGTGCAGTTCTTCATGCCTGACATCGGCAGCATGTGTCCGAGCCACGTGTCACTTAATTCCAAGGATGCTTCATGTAGGCAAACAGTTCTGCTTGATTTAATTTGAACCTAAAATAGGACACCGTCCAAACTTATCAGACTTCCAGACCAAAAATGCTGTCTGCTGCTGGCACTAGAGGCCCTTACTGTGTCATGTTTTGCTATCCTCATATCTGCCTGTAACTCTTCGTTTCACAGTGAGACAGCCAATCTAACAGAAAGCACGGTAAGGTTTTGGAGTATCCTCAAAACAGTTTTATTATTATTTTTCATAAACCACAAAAATGTACAAGTTAATTTATAGCTAGTGACTCTTTGGCTGAACTGTATGCAAAGCAGGTGGTTCTCTCCTCCTGGCAAAAATGTCAGTAGTAGAATCCACATAGGCAAAGGACAGTTACCCTACAGTCATTGTACAGCCAAGTAATAGGCTGGAGACAAAAATCCTATCACTCAGGAACAACAAGGCCCATCGACTGGTTATTCAGGGGCTGGGAGCTTTCAGTGTACAGGTGGCACCAGCAAAGTCAGTGGCTACTGACGGTACTGCGCCCGAGCAAAGTGAAGGTCGGGTTGTGATGAATTTGAACTTAGAGAGTCATAGAGACGTACAGCACGGAAACAGACCCTTCAGTTCAACCCGTCCATGCCAACCAGATATCCCAACCCAATCTAGTCCCACCTGCCAGCCACCGACCCATATCCCTCCACACCCTTCCTATTCATATACCCATCCAAATGCCTCTTAAATGTTGCAATTGTACCAGTCTCCACCACATCCTCTGGCAGCTCATTCCCTACACGTACCATCCTCTGTGTGAAAAAGTTGCCTCGTAGGTCTCTTTTATATCTTTCCCCTCTCACCCTAAACCTATGCCCTCTAGTTCTGGACTCCCTGACCCCAGGGAAAAGACTTTGCCGATTTACCCTATCCATGCCCCTCATAATTTTGTAAGCCTCTATAAGGTCACCCCTCAGCCTCTGATGCTCCAGGGAAATTCTCGATTCCTGATGAAGGGCTTGTGCCTGAAACTTCGATTCTCCTGCTCCTCTGATGCTGCCTGACCGGCTGTACTTTTCCAGCACCCCACACTCTTGACTCTGACCTCCAGCATCTGCAGTCCTCACTCTTTCTTAGTTGATTTCAACCTTACTGCGAAGCGTCTTCCAAGGATGCCTACCTTAAAGAAGTTCTCCTCCTCTCTCTGCAAGAATCTCATGAGTCCCTCTGTCACTGTACTCCCGAAGTCCTCTCAATTCCTGATGAAGGACTTATGCCCGGAACATTGACTCTCCTGCTCCTCAGATGCTGCCAGACCTGCTGTGCTTTTCCAGCACCAGACTCTCGACTGTGATCTCCAGCATCTGCAGTCCTCACTTTATCCCGGAACTATCAGTGAGCCAAGGCTGACAGCTCACTGCTTTGACTAATAAAATGAGAGTATCTCCAAACAGTTATGAGGTATTTTCTAAACCAAATCCAGTTTTCATGCTCTCTCTTCCATGTTTTGAGAAGATAACTCTGCCTGATTTATTCCATTTGATCAAGATCAGATTTAGAGCAGGCCATTCCGAGTATGAACCAGGCTGGGTGAAAAGTGCAACACCAGGGATGATTCTATACAGTTCCAAGCTTATAGGTTGGCTAGGCTACACGTACCATCCTCAGTGAGAATCCTTCTCTTAGGCATGCATTATTTCCACCATGTGATATGTTTATTATTCTAATATTCCAAATATCCTGAAACGTCTTTGATCATGATGTTTTCAACAAATGTCCTGGCATGCCAGTGTCTAGCCTGTGGTTCAAGTTCCACTGTACAATAGTCTGCTGTGAAGGGGCACAGCTGAGACCTTCTGTAATGCAGTTCTATGTGTGCAGGTAAAAATAAATAAAGTCTCCCAGATTGCAGAAAACAGAAGTCAACCATTGCACTGTTGAAAGGAACTGGACAAATGCCTTTCAGTTAACTGTCAAACCAAGCATCTCCAAGCAACTGCTCAATTGCCAAAGGCAGCCCTACGGAAGTATCCACTTTAACATCCACATTTGACTGAGTGTAACGTCAAGGAGGCCTCGCCAAACAGGAGTCAATGGGAATCAAGGGAAAACTCTCCGGAAGTTGGAGTCATGCCTGCTATAAAAGAAGATGGTTGTGATTGCTGGAAGACCATGCATCCCAGCTCCAGGGCACCTCTGCAGGAGTTCCTCAGGGTAGTGAGCTAGGCCCAACCGTTTCAGTGTAGCCAGCAATCTCTGATGAGATTTTCATCAATTATTCACAGTCTCAATCATGATACTCGAGTATATTGAATAAGTGAATTCCTACTTTCTATCATCCCATTGGTTTAATCCTTGCTTCATCCTATGACTCAGTGGTTCGTGCTGCTGCCTCACGCGCCAGGAACCAGGTTAGATTCCAGCCTTGGGCAACTGTCTATTTGGAGCTTGCACATTTCTCCATGTCTGTGTGGGTTTCCTCCCACAGCCCAAAGATGTGCAGGTTAGGTGGATAGTCCATGATAAATTACCCATAGTGTCCAGGGATGTGTGGGCTGGATTATAAGGATAAGGGAATGGGTCTGGGTAAGGTACGCTTTTGGGGGGTCAGTGTGGACTTGAAGGGCTGAATGGCCTGCTTCCACACTATAGGGATTCTATGTGAGAACACAGCACAAGACCCTGACAACATCATACTGTTATTGAAGTTGAATACTGATGTTCCTCGTACTTTGTTGTCAGACGTTTTCTCAATAGTAAGTCTCATGAAAGAGACAAAACTAAACAGCATCCATTGGAGTGGAAGTGAGAGTCTTTAATGAGCACACACCTGCCTTAATCCACATGTGACCTCGTGCTGGCAACTAGTCCTATCAGTATTACAAGCTTTGGAAAGCTGTTCGCAATCCTACTCACTTCATTTCCACTTGTGAAAGTTGTGATTCCAGGCTAGCCTTCAGACCATCATCACCTTTTACCATCTGAAATGACCAGATCAGGGCGAATGGTGAAATCTACACAGGACCTGAATCTGTCAGCAATGGACATTGAGATGGTGGGTATGTAAATACATTGTTTGAGATATAGATAGAGGCTGAATAGGCTGCGGCTATTTTCCATGGAGCGTCGGAGGCTGAAGGGTAACCTTGTAGAGGTTTAGAAAATCATGAGGAGCATGGATAGGGTAAATAGACAAGGTCCTTTCCCTGGGTTGGAGGAGTCCAGAACTAGAGGGGTTTAGAGTGAGAGGGGAAAGATTTAAAAAAGGCCTAAGGAGCAACTTTTCCATGCAGAGAATGGAGTGTGTATGGAATGAGCTGCCAGAGGGAGTGGTGGAGGTGAAGACAATTACAGCATTTAAAAGGCATCTGGATGGGTATACGAATAGGAAGGGTTTAGAGGGACATGGGCCAAGTGCTGGCAAATGGGACTAGATTTGGTTGGGATATCTGGTCAGCATGAACGGAAGGGTCTGTTTATGATTCTATGACTCTATTGAGTTAAACGAGATTGCTTTTTGTCAATTATTTTAGCCAATAATTTGAAGAAAATATTTTTGGTTAATAACGTTGGAAATTGGGAAGGAACTGGGGAAGGAATAGGGTTTAATGAACAATTAGGTGAGGCTTTGAGGTTAGTAACTTACCGCTGGCTGGGAATTAAGAACAGAGGGACATAATCTCAGGATACAGAGATGACCGTTTAGGACTGAGATACGGAGAGCTTGCTTTTCTCACAGGATTTTGAATCTTTGGCATTGTCTACCACAGATGTACAGTCAAGATGAAAGGTTTATTTCCCACAGAAAAGGGAGGGGTATGGCGGGTGGTTAGGACAGTGGGGTTGATACCTAAGATCAGCCACGAATGTATTGAATCATGGGAAAGGCTCCAGGGGCCATTTGGTCTACTCCTGCCCGTTCATCTAAGGTTTTGTATTCCTAATATTCATTCTAAATTCATGATTTGGGAATTGAAAGTTATGCCATCTGGCCTTACTTTCTGAATTTGCTTTGAAGTAATATTGTGCATGAATGCCTCTGTTAAAATAGCAAAGGAGTTTCATATGAGGCAGTGAGTTATTTATTAATATTACACAGTGAAATACAAGGCCTGGCTTTATCTTATTTATACCATTTAATTTATATATAAATCTCAGTTAGGTCCTCCTTAATGATTTTGTTCCAGACTGCAGAGCCTAAACTCTTCTAATCTTTCCTCATTACATAGTAGGAGTTATGGCAGGAGATTGGGAAAATCCCCAAGGATATCAGAGCCTGAATCTTAATGACATCCATGGGGCAATAAGGCTTTATGGTCAGTTTACTGAACCCAACATGGCAATTAGCAAGTCACTTACATAATGGGAACAGGAGAGGTTCTGTCAATGGACCATTCTCAGCTCAGCTCCATTTTACATTCTATTGAAGTAAATAAAATCAGTCCAAGTGTAAATGAGGTGACGAACCTGATTCAACCTCATTCCTACTCTTTGAGTAGGTAAGTTTCCAATTGCCTGCCACATGCCAAAGCTAAACAAATACCTTGTTTACACGGTGCTTTGTGTCAGCGCATTTATGGGACAAATCTGCTGTTGATAGAAGTACTGTCTTTGACTTTATTTAGCTCCCTGGGCTCAGCAGCAGCCGTCTCACTTCTCAGTCAGGTGTTGTGATTTTAAATCCATTCCCAGAAATTCAAATGCATAATCTACACTGACACTTCAGTGCGGGGGGCACGTGTACAGAACTGTTGGGGGTACTGTCTTTCATGCGAAATGTTAAGTTGGAAGTGACGACTGCTTTATCAGGTGGAGGTAAAAGATTTATGATATGATTTCAGAGTTGGCTGATATTCCTGAACCAGTATCACTGAAACAGATTATCTGCCTAATTACTTTGGTAGGAGTTGCTGTGAGCTAACTAACTGCCATGTTTCTTAGAGGACAACTGTGACAGAGTTTCCAAAATAGTTCATTGGCTACGAAGCACTTAGCACGGCCTGAAAAATTGTAATGTGCGATATAAGTTTATTTTCCGTTAATGCTAAAATCTAGGACACATTTACCTTACTATATTTCTACCAATCTCACCAACCCTAATTAGTTGAAAATTTTCCCTCCTTCAGTTCAGAAACTTAACACTCCCATCCAAGCTAGTCAAATGAATGTATCTCTGTGGGGAATTAAAGATTCAGTAGCTGTTTACCACCCAGAATAGGTTGGGAGTGTGTTCCTTGATACCACAGCAGACGTGGAAGTCTGTTGAAAAATGTTCAGGTGGTTGTTTTGGACGTCAAGCCAAAAACATTTCTAAAGAGAAAGGGCTGCATTTATATAGCCACTTATCACACTTTCAGGAGGCCCGAAAGAAGTTTGCAGCCGATAGATTATTGTTGAATTGTACCTACTGTTGTTATGTACATAAATGTGACAGACAATTTATGCATAAGGCCCCAACAATAAATGATAGGAAAGCCAAATGATTTGTTTATCGGACAAACTGACAAAAGAATGTTTATCAGGGCACTTTGAATAATGCAATTCAATCTGATATCAATTTGATCTTATACGTGTTGACAGGTTACTGTTAGAAAGACAACACTGTCAACAGTGCAGTGCAACTTCACTATTGCACAGATGTTTTAGCCTAGGTTACGTTTATAAATATGGTAAAAACAAGGACTGCCGATGCTGGAAACCAGAGTCTAGATTAGAGTGGTGCTGGAAATGCACGGCAGGTCAGGCAGCCTCCGAGGAACAGGAGAATTGATGTTTCGGGCAAAAGCCCTTCATCAGGAATCAGTAACATCTGCTGCCTGCAAGTGCATAGTTCAATCCAGAAGTTGCTCTCAGCTGTACTCTGTACCTTCACAAGAGTGCTGAAGGGTTTGCCAATGTGATCTGCACTGAAATCACAATAATGGTGTGAATTTGGAATCAGTAATCATGTTAAAGCCAGGGGTAAAGATCTGAGCTAATGCAATCAGCTATGACTTAGTTCTCGAATGCATATTATATGATCATTACGGTTGAACTACCTGTCTAGATCAGAAAAAGTAATTCTGTATGTTAAGAACTTTTGAAAAAAATAAAGTTTGACTTTTATTTAGTTCAGATCTGCACAGTACCTTTCCTGTTCCCACTGTGCAAGTGATTTGCTAATTGCCACGTTGGGTTCTGTTTAGTTGAACATCTGCACGGTTCTCCATTTGGGTTGGTTGAAGAGCGTCTTTGCTTGTTGCACTGCTCATGGTTATTACAGTTCCCCTACAGAGGATGTTACACTGGGTCACATCCTCAACAATGAAGAAGCTTTGCAGACGACTCAGAGAGAAGTCTCTGGGTACCTATGTGAGGTGACTGCTGTGTCAATCACAGCAAAGTTCAATCGAAAATATCAGTAGAAAATTATCCATAAGATTTAAATAATCAATTCAACTTAAAATTAATTTCAGAAATTTGGAGGGATAAACGCATGAACATTTTTTTCTATTTGGATGTGAATCAGCTGCTAATGTTTCACCCAATCCGCAATAACAGGTTTTGTATAAATGCAGCGAAGGTCGAAAAACAATTGGTCATTTGGTCACTTCTTGAAAATTATCAGCTAACTGACTCTATCCACAAGGATGCTTTTCTGAAGAATATGTTCTGCCTTGTTCTCCTGAAAATAAATGATTAGATTTCAACAGATTACTTACTTGAATAGAATAGAATAGAAAGTCTTTTATTGTCATGTGGACTCCGGTGTGGAAGTACAGGAGTACAGTGAAAAGGTTTTGCAATGGCTACCTATAATGGCACCATCTTAGATACAAGTATCTAGGAACAAACCTTGGATACAAAAGAGGAATGAAAGGAAAAGTAGGAACATTACTTACACTGTCTAAAAAATAATTGAGAAATAAGATTGTTATAACAGAGTTAAAGGATTGACATGACGGCTCGGTAAAGAATTTCAGGTTGATATTACGTTGCAGCGGTATTGCAGCAGCTTAGTGAGCATGTGGTCTGACAGCTCAGTGAGCATGTGGTCTGACAGCCTGCACCAGGCCCCCATCCAACAACTATCACACTTCGCTCTGAGTCTCCACACCACTCCAAACCAGCACTCAGCTGCAACAAGGGCAGTTACACTACTCTAGGACTTGCTTCCCCTTGCATTGCTCAGGGACTGTTTCCCCACACACTGCTCTGGGACACGGTTCTCCTCTCGCTGCTCTGGGTCTCCCACCCCTCGTGTTACTCAGGGACTGTTACCCCACACACCGTTCTGGGACACAGTTCCCCTCTCGCTGCTCTGGGTCTCACTTCCCTCGTGTTACTCAGGGACTGTTTCCCCACACACTGCTCTGGGACACGGTTCCCCTCTCGCTGCTCTGGGTCTCACTTCCCTCGTGTTTCTCAGGGACTGTTACCCCACACACCGTTCAGGGACACGGTTCCCCTCTCGCTGCTCTGGGTCTCACTCCCCTCGTGTTTCTCAGGGACTGTTACCCCACACACCGTTCTGGGACACGGTTCCCCTCTCCTTGCTCTGGGTCTCACATCCCTGGTGTTTCTCAGGGACTGTTACCCCACACACCGTTCAGGGACACGGTTCCCCTCTCTCTGCTCTGGGTCTCACTCCCCTGGTGTTACTCAGGGACTGTTACCCCACACACCGTTCTGGGACACGGTTCCCCCCTCGCTGCTCTGGGTCTCACTCCTCTCGTGTTTCTCAGGGACTGTTACCCCTCACACCGTTCTGGGACTGCTAAAAAGAGAAAAGCAGAAAAAGAACAAATGGAGCAGGGGAGATCTGGGTGGGCCGCCCTACTCTGCCACCATCTTGCTGACTATTTACTGGTCATGTAAACAAACCTTCAAGTTAAAACTGTCAGCATTAGTCACAGTGGAGCCAAGGTTAGTGGGAATCCAGTGAAATCTGCTTCTAACAGAAATGATCGACTATACAGGCCTTAATTATCCCTTTCCCCAAACCCCAATATGCCTTTGATGTCAATAAAATCACATGTTCTTCGTTATCATCTATTTCATTCATTTTTCCTTTTTTTTTTTGCTTTTATCTGCATATATCCACATTTTCTATTTTAGAGAGAGAGTAATTAATCCAAGTGATCTCTTCATATTTGTCATAAATTCAACTCCTTGGTACAGTCCTTTGTGCTTACAAGAAAGACTATCCTAACTTTATTTTTCTTTTTTACTCAGATTGCCTTGCTAAGAGTAATCAAACTGTAATTTTGGAGGACGCATTTACATAGAGTTGTATTTTTGGAAGCTTGAGATAGATGGGGTGAATTGAAATTTCTATTCATATTGCTTTTCTTCATCAGGCAAAAGACAGTTGCTTTTCAGCCAATGTTACGATATCATGTCACGCTGCATCCAAATGTTGTATTGCAAAGTCGCACAGACACTAAGGAGCTAAATAACCACAGCGATCTGTTTTGCTGGTAGCGACTGAGGGATCAGTATGGGTTGCACAGTTTGTGATTCCCCATATCTTTGGAATAGAATTTTCTTATGTCTACCTGTGGAGGCAGAGACAGGATCATATGTGTAAACCAACCTCATTAGAATGAGAATGGATCTGATCCAGATTCATTTGAATCAAAGGTTAGCAGATAGATTATGTGTGGCTATTGGGCATCCTGGAGAGAATAGATCATTTGGGTGCACGCAGGATGTGTGAAAGGGAAAGGAAGGGCAAAATTTATCCAGAACCGAAAGCGTTAGAGACGCAGATAATGAAGTAAAGGTGTTCTTCAGACAGATGTCAGATGGACAATAAAATGAAGAACTAGGCTGAACGTAGGAGGTTCAGAGAAGAAGTGAAATATCGAATAAGCAAAAAAAAAATGGATTTGGAAAGAGACTAATAACAAACATAAAAATGAATCTAAAAGTCTTGCAAGCAAATTAATGGTAAATAGTTGTAATAGTAATATTTTGAAAGGGAGAAGATTGGTTCTAAGACTTGGATTTTTGGTTATGTAAGCTGAGCTAGCTGAAATGAGCCAGCATACTAGGTAAGGGAATCATTCAATAAAAAGACATTTACAGCACATTTCAGAATATTCAAATATATATGAATTCCTGCTATAAAGGCAAGTGTTAAAGGGGTTATCCACCATCCATGGTTAACTAAAAAGGTTATGGAAAGCATCAAACTTAAGGAAAAAGCATTTAACTGCACAGGCCAGGCTAGAAGATAAAAGAAAGGCAGAGGTTAATCAGGAGGAAGATATTAGAGCATGAGAGGAAGCAAGATAGAAATGTAAAACAGGTAGCAAAATTTGTATATGTATCTAAAGTGGAATTAAACATAACTGAATTGGCTGTTGGTCCTCTAGAGAGTGAGATTTGCCAATTAAACACAGAAACTGCATATTGAAAGAAGATGCACTGGAGAGAGTACAAAGGAGATTCACCAAGTTGTTGTCTGGGATTGAGTAGTTCAGTTGTGAGGAGAGGCTGAATAGACTCAAGCTGTTTTTTTTGGAGCATGGAAGGTTGAGAGTGGATCTGATTAAGATGTACAAGATTATGCGGGGTACAGAGAGGGTGCATAGAAAACAGCTGTTCCCCTTAGTCAAAGGGTCAATAACAAGGGGCCATTAGTTTGAAGTGAAAGGCACAAGATTTAGAGGGGATTTGTGGGAAACCATTTCATACAGAGGGTGGTGGGACCTGGGATGGTAGTTGCAGCAGAAAACTTATAACTTTTAAAGAGTACTTGGATGAGCACTTGAAGCATCTTAACATTCAGGGCTGTGGGGCACGTTTGGGAAGGTGGGGCTAATGTAAGTTGCAGTATATTTTTGGTGCCACAGACTTAATGGGCTGAAGGACCTCTTCTATTCTGTATGATCCAATAATGGCAGACGAGGTGTCCAAATATTTTGCTCCTGCCTTCACTACAAAGTACACTAAGCATTCCAGTAATAGATGTAAGACAGGAGGTGGAAGGGAGAGAGGAATTTTACAAAATATAATCGCAAGGCAAGTGATGTGGAGCAAATTGATAGAGCTGTGGGCAACAAGTCTCCAGGTCTGAATGGACTTCACCCTAGTGCCTTAAAATCCACTCATGCCTTAGTATCCACTAATGCAGTAGTTGTCAATCTTCCAAAATGTTCTCAATTCTGAATGGATCCATCATACTTGAAAATAGTAAATATGTATAAGAAGGGAGGAAGCCAGAAAATAGGAAGCTGTAGGCCAGTTAGCTTGACATCCTTGACATTCAATAGCATTACCATCACTGAATCCCCCACTATCAACATCAATGGTGGTTATATTGACCAGAAACCGAAGTGAGTTAGCCAAATAGATAACTAGTCCTACAAAGTGAAGGTTAGATTCCAGGAATTGCTGCACATCTCATCTTCTCTCTCTTCAATGCCTGTCTATCATCCAGTTGACTCAAGTCAGGAGTGCAATGGAATACTCTCCATTTGCCCAGATGAGTACAGCTCCAACAACATTTAAGAAGCATGATGCCATCCAGGAAAAAAAAACTGTCTACTTGATTGAGGTCCCATTCACCTTTCTGAATATTCATTCCCTTCACCATCAACACAGCATCGATATCATCTATAAGATTCATTGCAGCAATTCACCAAGGGCTCTTCTAGGACTCCCCTACAACACCACAATATCTACTACCTAGAAGGATAAGGTCAGCAGATACATGGACACATCACCAACTTCCCAACTCACATCTGTGCCATCTGTGCCTGGAAGCCAATAACTGTCACTTCCTTGTTACTGGCTCAAAATCCTGTGAACTCCCTCCATAACAGTACCAAGGAAATGCTTCCACCTCAAGGACTACTTTGGTTAAGAAGGAAGCTTACCACCAACTTCTCAAGGGCAATTATGAATGGGCAATAAACATTGGCTTAATCACATCCCATGTATGAATTGTAATGTGACTTGCATTTTCCCTCAAGTCTGAAATCTTGAAGGTAACCAAAACCGCGCTGCATTTGCATTGAGGGCTAGTTTACCTTCTGGTTTTTAAACCTGTTACAATAATTAAACCAAGGGCTACAAAGGTAAATCAAGACATAATCTTTCATTTTTGTTATGATTCCTTTAGTATGTCAACTCTCACATCAGAACATCTAACTGCACTTTGAAAACCCTATTTTTGAAATCCAAATTTGGTGTGAACTTCCATTTATCATTTTTAAATTTTCTTAGATCCATTATTCCATCTTAGTTCAGACCACTTAAAGCACGGTGCTCTTCTGGAAACATGCTCATCTGTTACAAACTACCAGCTTTATTCTAGCCCACTTATCAAGTGTCTGAGGAGCACAATGTTTGTATGCAATAGATGGTTGTAATAAATGTCTGTTGGATTATCCAGTGCTGCAATATCCACACCCAGTTTCTTATGTTCAGGGAGATAACTGAAGCATTATCACATCAGCATTCAAGAACAACTTCTTCCCCGCTGTTATCAGACTTTTGAATGGACCGCTCAAATGTTAATTCTGATCTCTCTCTCTCTCTCTCTATATACACCTTCTCTGTGGCTGTAATACTGTATTCTGCACAGGGTTGTGCTACCCTGAAGCACTTGGTATGGTACGATCTGCCTGAAGAGCATGCAAAACAACACTTTTCACTGTTTCCCTGTACATATGTCAACAATCAACAAGACTCAGATCAGCAACAAACGCCCTGTTGGAGGTGAGCCCGCACTGAGTACAGTCTTTGTAGAGCAGCTGTGATGCACGCTTAAGCGCATGTGGCCTCGCTTAAGAATGCTTACTCTTTCAGCAAATTTATCCTAACCATCAATTGGTGCAAATTGTTAAATTATTGTTAATTTATTATCTGTATATCTTTTGTTGCGCAAATAATGTTAAGAGTGATAAGATGGCAAACTGTGAAATATGAGCATAATTTTAAAAAAAGCAAGTGACATGACAGCAGGCAGTGATTGCAGGGTCAGATGTTGGACAGAGGACATAATGGGTACTGGGATCTCTGCACTCCCTTGACCAGACTTTACCACTTTCTTTCGTCTTGAATGATTTTTTCCGTCTTTACTGATCCAATTCTAAAACCTGTTAAGTGCCCTGTCTCTGAGCATGTAGAAGTTAGAGACTGAGGTAGTGTGCATCACTCCATAGACTGACATTAATTACCATGTTGCAAACATCTGGTGCCAATGCAGAGACGTGCTCTCTTTTAAAAATGACTTGTTGGTTCGGTTTATCTCCGTTTACTTAAAACAAAATATAACTAACAACACTTCATCTGATCACATTAAATACCTGAGTGCTGGAAAAGTAAAGGTTGTACACTGTGTATAAAATATTTGGTGCAAAGATTTGTGTGAAAAAATAAGCTGCGCTGTTTTGTTGTCATTATTATTTGAATGCAGGTGATGTTTACAGAGGTTTAAAGGAGAAGGCTTGGAAACAGCAGAAACTTCAGGGTCTGTGATTTCTCTCATAAAAACATTGAAACAAGGGGGAGCAGCAGATCATTCTGCCCTTTTCAGCTGCTCTGACACTCAATATGATCATGGCTGATCCTCTCAATGTCACAATTTTCCTTTCTGCTCCTACCTGCCAATGCCATTGATACCTGAACATATATCTCTTTCTTGAATAGTTTCAATGACTTGGCCTCCACAGTCATCTGCGGTAGAGCAATCCACAGTTTCACTGCCCTTTGAGGGAAGGAATGTTTCCTCATCTCACCCCGAAATGGTCTATTCTGTTTTCTGAGCCGTCGACCTTTGGTTTAAGACTCTCCATCCAGGGGAAATATCCTCCCTATATCTAGTCTATCCAGTCTGTTCAAGTTGTATTTTCCAATCAGATTCCTTCTCATCCTTCTAATCTTGGCCTGAGGCACTGCAGTTATGTAGTTTGGAGATGTTCAGATTGCTTTCTTTGAATAGAGAAGGTTGAGGTGAGATTTGATTGAGTTTGATGTTCAAAATCTTGAGGGATCTGTACCACGTAGAAGGGGGAAAGTGTTCCCATTGATGGAAGGATTTTGAAATAGAGGGCACAGATTTATAATAAATGCCAAAGGAAGCAATGGTAACATGAGGATGAGCTTTATCAGGCTGTGAGTGGTTAGGATCTGGAAATTGCTGTCAGAGTGTGTCTTAGAGGTAGGTTCAAGACAGGCATTCAGGAGAGATTTGGTTTGCTATCGGAAAAGGAACAATGTGCAGGGCTGCTGGGGTAAGACATGGGAGAGGCACTGGGCACATTGATCCTATGGAGAACTGGGTGCAGGGACATTGCCATGAATGGCCTCTTCCTGTGCTGCAACAATTCGGTGATTCTGCGAATATAAAATATTATCAAAAAGGTGGCAACTCCAACAGTCCAGTATTGCACTCTGGTATTGGCCTGGCAGGTGGACTGGGGCTTAAATACAGAACCATTTGACTCAGGAGGAAGTATTCTGGAAGCTTCAACTCCAGCACAACGTCTCTTCATTAGTGACATTCCAAATTCAAGAAATTTCCTTATAGTACAAATGTAACAATGTTCAATATTGTAACATGTTTGTAAAATGTTAGTCCACCTTACACTGGTTTGATATTTAGATGATACAACTTTATATATTTCAGCAAATGTTGCTGTGTTGACATCAGGACTGTTGGAGGAAAGGGACTGCACATAAAAGTGAGGCTAATTTGGCATCCAGCTAATGTTACTCAACAAAAATCCTCTGGTTAGCTTCAGACTGGAGACACTATTTTGAATTTGGATCTCTGCTTTTCACATAATCCGAATTCCTGAACTTGCACACAAAAGCTACCGCTCCAAATATTCCTGAGTCAGTCGCTGCTTTTGTAGAGCTTCCAGACTCAATACTGCTGATAATCATCTTTCTGCTATAGCTGTTGTATCAGAAGTAACAGAATAAACTTGCCGTCTGCCACCCAAGCACACAGCAATCTTGCGGATCTGTCAATCAAAACAAAAGGCTGAGTATTTCCCCACCATTTGGACATTTGTGCAGTGTCAACATCTCTCCTTCCTAAAACTAAACCTCAAGATTCTTGATAAAACCAGGGTAATTGGCAAGACACTTGGCTCCTGCACAGCATGAAGGCAAACTGGACCTTATGGTCAGCAACTGCACAAATATCAAATGTAGTCAAGTCTTTAATGTCTGAGTCAGCCGTCCACTTGTATTTATTGTTCTAGCCTTCAGAGCCAAACTGAATAAGAATGATATTTATTTTGAGCTTTTCTGATTAATTAAACCATGGTGAAAGTTGTGTCAAGATGTACCAACGCGATGCTGTGATCTGGGCTGCAGGCGGTTGAAATGCAGATGGCCGCTGTATTGGTTAATTGCATTTTATATTCTGTGACTGATGATTTATTTATAACCACGTTCAAAAAAATGATATGAGAAACAGGGTGACATGACTATTATCTGACTAAAACTTCTGGATTAGAAATTAGGCTGTGCTATCTTTCAGGAATCTCTGCCAGCCACTTAATACAGGAGTTAGGCCTCTCTCTCTCTCTCTCTCTCTCTATATATATATAGTAACTCCCTTGCTGAAAGTGGAGAGCAATGATCAGATCAGGAACTGGGTTTAAATGGCTTCAGCAGCTTTTTGCTCTTTACTCATTGCTCTGAAGCTAAAGGGAGTAACTGTGCTTCCCTCGGCTTTACGGTGCTCTCGTTTGCTTTCTCTCACTCATTGGCAGTTGACCCTGACTCTGGATCACCAGAGAGGGCTGGCAGCCCCGACATTCATATTCCTCAAAAGGGTGAGCTACCTGCAGAAATTCAGATGCATTCACAATTCACCCAAATAAATGGCCCCAGGTCCCAATACACGTTGGCTTTGGCCTCGAGATTAGGTCATGTGAAGCAACAGGATGGAACATGATTCGAGAGGATTTCCAGCCTCTTTGGTGCAAACTGCAAAAGTATTTAGATTAAGGTATTAAAATCACCAAAATAAAAACCCACATCTGAAAAGATATACAACTGTGATGTTATTATTTATGTTCCTTGCAGTAACTCCAGTTAGTATCCTGAACCTTTAAAGAAAACGCTGCCCCTTGATGAGGTAAAATGTTGAGATCTGTTGATGTTGTGGCACTGCTCAGCTCGAATGGATCGCCATTTTATTAACACTTATTAAATCCGGATTATTGCTGGGAAGGTGAGGGAGTACGGTCTCGGTACCCAATTACCTAATATATGAGATTGAGAGCTGGGAGAGGGTGGGATGAAACATTATTGCTATTGGCATTAAGACAAAGCACTTTGGCACTCAAAAATAAAATCAACGAGATGGACTTTATACCTTCCCCTTAGGAAAGCGATAAAAATATCTGATTTTAGTTAACTAAATGACTGATCAGTTTCAAATTGGCCTAAATTGAATGGCGAGACTGACTTGTGACATTTACTGTTGCCTACATTTTATTGCATCCATACACTCACCTCGGTACTGGCAAAGGAGTGAGAATAGATAGTTGGCTCAGGTGAACAAACCTCCAGAGCTGATACTGAAGACCTGATGGTCTGCCTAAGCACTGAGGTAATTCCATCATTTTTACAAAGAATTTGATTCAAATAGTGTCCAGGAGCTAAAAGGAATTTCAAGTCCATCCTGATTCCACATGAATTCTTCCTCAAGTTGAGAAAGTTCACAGGTTGCAGAAACTTTGTGAAGAGAACACCCAGAATCCCATGCTTTGAGAATGCCTCAGGGGGAGCCATTCATGGGGAGCTTGGAATTGGATTAGAGGTGCTGGAAAAGCACAGCTGTTCAGGCAGCATCCAAGGAGCAGTAAAATCGACGTTTCAGGCGAAAGCCCTTCATCAGGAATTTGCCCGAAACATCGATTTTACTGTTCCTCGGATGCTGCCTGAACTGCTGTGCATTTTCAGCACCTCTAATCCAGAATCTGGTTTCCAGCATCTGCAGTCATTATTTTTACCGAGCTTGGAATTGGCCCTGGGGAGAATATTTTGAATTTGATTGAAATATTTTGGAAGGTTCAAGTGACTTTAAGAACCTTTAGAGTACAGTTGGTCCTGCAACATCGTGTGTTTCATCAACGCAAATTGACAATAATGCGATTGAAGAATTTAGACCATTATTTCCAGAATGCGAACATTCCTCACCTACATTGGCTATAACTTGATTCTGGTCGCATTGATTTAAATGGTACTGCTATGAGGCAGTTTTCTAATAATGCATAGGGCTAGAACTATCATGTTATAGCAGAACAGCCTGTAATGGTGCACGATCCTCATTTGTCATCAAGCACCTTCAGGTGAAAGATAACAATGGACTGAATTGGACAAGATTTTGTGAAGTGAGATCCCTGGCATTCCGACAAAAAAGCCCTGTGCACACACGGGTTTCTGTTCTTCACAGCATCATCTCTGCGCCTGGGAACAACCATGCTTTCTTGTGCAATCACATGAAGATATGGATCTGTTCATCAGCGCTGGGATTCAAACTGCTGGGACAGACACTGTTGGGATTCACAACGCTGGGACTCACACTGCTGGAATTTTCAATGCTAGGATTCATACTGCTGGGATTTACTATGCTGGGCCTCACACTGCTGGAACTGACAGCGCTGGGATTCACACTGCTGGGATGGATACTGCTGGGATTCACACTGCTAGGACCGACACCGCTGGTGCTTACACTGCAGGGATACAAACTGCTGGGGCTCACACTGCTGGAACTCCTGCTGCTGGGATTCACATTGCTGGCTTTCATACTGCAGGCACTCACAATGCTGGGATACAATGCTGGGACTCATACTGCTGGGTGTGACACTGCTGGGATTCACACTGCTTGGACTGTCGTTGCTGGGATTTTTACTGCTGGGACTGACAGCGCTGGGATTCACACTCCTGGGATTCAGCCTGCTGTGATTCACACTGCTGGGACTAACACTGCTGGGATTCACAGGGTTGTGGCAGACACTGCTGGGATTCACACTGCTGGGATTCACACTCCTGGGATTCTCACTGCTGGGATTCACACTGCTAGGATTCATTCAGCTGGGATTCACATTGCAAGGACTGACACAGCTGGTGCTCACATTGCTGGGATTCACACTGCTGGGATTCGCACTGCTGGGATTCACACTGCTGGGATTCACACTGCTGGGACTCACACTGCTGGAACTCATGCAGCTGGGAATCACACTTGTGGGACTGACACTGCTGGGATTTACACAGCTGGTGCACAAACTGCTGGAATTGACACTGCTGGAACTCTTGCAGCTAGGATTCCCATTGCGGGATTTAACACTGCTGGGAATGACAGTGCTAGGATACTCACTGCTGGGATTCATACTGCAGGATTCTCACTGCTGTGTTGCACACTACTGGGACTCATGCTCCTGGGATTCAAACAGTGGGGACTCACACTGCTGGGATGCTCACTGCTGGGTGTGACACTGCTGGGATTCTAACTGCTGGGAATCACATTGCTGGGATTCACACTGCTGAGATGCACACTGCTGGGATTCATACTGCTGGGACTCACACTGCTGGGACTCACACTGCTGGGACTGATGCTGCTGGGACTTACAGTGCTGAGATTCTCACTGCTTGGACTGGCGCTGATGGGATTCATACTGCTGGGAATCATACTGCTGGGATTCACACTGCTAGGATTCACATTGCTGGGAGTGACACTGCTGGTTGTGACGCTGCTTGGATTCAAACTGCTGGGATTCACAGTCCTGGGAATCACACTGCTGGGTTTCACACTCCTGGGAATCATACTGCTGGGACACACACTGGTGGGATTCACACTGCTGGGAGTGACAATGCTGGGAGTGACATTGCTGGGATTCACACTGCTAGGGCTGGTGTTGTGGGAATTCACATTGCTGGAAGAAAGAGTGCTGGGATTCAGCATCCTGTGATTCACATTGCTGTGATTCACACTGCTGGGATTCACACTGCTCACATTCACACTCATGGGAATCTCACTGCTGGGAATGTCAGTGCTGGGACTCACACTGCTGGGATCACACTGTTGGATTCAAACTGCTGGGATTCACACTGCTGGGACTCATACTCCTGGGATTCAAACTGCGGGGACTCACACTACTAGCATTCACACTGTTGGGATTCCATCTGCTGGGATTCACACTGCCTGGAGTCACACTGCTGAGATGCACACTGCAGGAATTCATACTGTTGGGAAGGACGCTGCTGGGATTCATACTGCTGGGAATCACACTGTTGCGATTTAATTTGCTGGGATTTACGCTGCTGGAATAGACACTGCTGGGACAGAAACTACTGGGATTCACTCTACTGGGACTCGCACTGCTGAAATTCACATTGCTGGGAGTGACACTGCTGGGATTCATATTGTGGGATTCACACTGCTGGATTCTCAGTGCTGGGATTCACACTGCTGGGATTCGCATTGGTGGGACTCACACTGCTGCCACTCACACTGTGGGCGGCACGGTGGCACAGTGGTTAGCACTGCTGCCTCACAGCGCCAGAGACCCGGGTTCAATTCCCGCCTCAGGCGACTGACTGTGTGGAGTTTGCACGTTCTCTGCGTGGGTTTCCCCCGGGTGCTCCGGTTTCCTCCCACAGTCCAAAGATGTGCAGGTCAGGTGAATTGGCCATGCTAAATTGCCCGTAGTGTTAGGTAAGAGGTAAATATAGGGGTATGGGTGGGTTGCGCTTTGGCGGGTCGGTGTGGACTTATTTGGCCGAAGGGCCTGTTTCCACACTGTAATGTAAGCTAATCACAGCTGGGTTTCACACTCGTGGGAATCTCACTGCTGGGAATGACAGTGCTGGGATACTAACTGCTGGGATTCACACTGCTGGATTTTCACTGGATTCTCACGGCTGTGTTGCACATTACTGGGACTCATGCTCCTGGGATTCAAACAGCGGGGATTCCAACTGCTGGGAATCACACTGCTGGGATTCATACTGCTGAGACTCACCATGCTGGGACTGATGCTGCTGGGATTTACAGTGATGAGATTCTCACTGCTTGGACTGGCGCTGATGGGATTCATACTGCTGGGAATCACACTGCTGGGATTCAAATTGCTGGGAGTGACACTGCTGGGATTCACACTGCTGGGATTCACACTGCTGGATTCTCACTGCTGGGATTCACACTCCTGGGAATCACACTGCTGGTACACACACTGGTGGGATTCACACTGCTGGGATTCACACTGCTGGATTCTCACTGCTGGGATTCACACCCCTGGGAATCACTGCTGGTACACACACTGGTGGGATTCACACTGCTGGAACACGCACTGCTGAGACTCACACTGCTGGGAGTGGCATTGCTGGGATTCACACTGCTAGGGCTGGTGTTGCAGGAATTCACATTGCTGGGAGAAAGAGTGCTGGGATTCAACATCCTGTGATTCACACTGCTGGGATTCACATTGCTCGCATTCACACTCGTGGGAATCTCACGGCTGGGAATATCAGTGCCGGGACTCACACTGCTGGGATCACACTGTTGGGATTCAAACTGTTGGGATTCACACTGCTAGGACTCATACTCCTGGGATTCAAACTGGGGGACTCACACTGCTGGTATTCACACTGCTGGGATTCCGTCTGCTGGGAAGCACACTACCTGGAGTCACACTGCTGAGATGCACACTGCAGGGATTCATATTGCTGGGATGGACGTTGCTGGGATTCATACAGCTGGGAATCACAATGCTGTGATTTAATCTGCTGGGACTCACCCTGCTGGGATAGACACTGCTGGGACAAAAACTGCTGGGACCCACTCTACTGGGATTCGCACCACTGAGATTCACATTGCTGAGAGTGACACTGCTGGGATTCACATTGCTGGGATTCACATTGCTGGGAGTGACACTGCTGGGATTCATACTGCTGGAATTCACACTGCAGGGATTCATACTACTGGAGCTCACTCTGCTGGGATTCAAACTGCTGGGTTTCCATTCGTTCGTATTCACACTGCTGGGAAGCATACTGCCTGGACTCACATGCTAAGATGCACACTGCAGGGATTCATATTGCTGGGAGTCAGACTGCTGGGACGGATGCTGCTGAGATTCATACTGCTAGGAATCACACTGCTGTGATTTAATCTGCTGAGATAGACACTGCTGGGACTCACTCTACTGGGACTCGCATCGCTGAGATTCACATTGCTGGGAATGGCACTGCTGGGATTCACATTGCTGGGATTCACATTGCTGGGAGTGAGACTGCTGGGACTTGCACTGCTGGGATTCATACTACTGGAGCTCACTCTGCTGGGACTCAAACTGCTGGGATTCACATTGTTCGTACTCACATCGTGGGATTCACACTGCTGGGAATGACAGTGCAGGGATACTCACTGCTGGGATTCAAACTGCTGGGATACTCACTGCTGGGATTCACACTACTGGAACTGACACTACTGAGATTGACATGGCTGGCATCCACATTGTTTGGACTCATTCTGCTGGGATTCAAACTGCTGGGAGTCACAAGGTTGGGATTCACTCTTCTGGGACTCACACGGCTAGGATCACACTGTTGGGATTCACACTGCTGGAGCTCTAGCTGCTGGGATTCACATTGCTGGGATTCTAACTGCTGGGATTCTCACTGCTGGGAATCACACTGCTGGGATTCACACTGCTGGAGCTCTAGCTGCTGGGAATCACATTGCTTTCTTTCCAACTGCTGGGATGCACACTGCTGGCTGGGAATCACATTGCTTTCTTTCCAACTGCTGGGATGCACACTGCTGGGATTCATACTGCTGGAACTGATGCTGCTGGGACTTGCAGTGCTGGGATTCTCATTGCTTGTACTGGCACTGCTGCGATTCATACTGCTGGGAATCACACTGCTGCGAATTAATCTGCTGGGACTCACACCGCTGAGATTCACATTGCTGGGAGTGACACTGCAGGGACTCACACTGCAGGGACTCACACTGCTGGGAGTGACATTGTTGGGAGTGACACTGCTGGGATTCACACTGCTAGGGCTGGTGTCGAAGTAAGTCACATTGCTGGGACAAACAGTGCTGGGATTCAGCATCCTGTGATTCACACTGCTGGGATTCACACTGCTGGGACTCATACTCCTGGGATTCAAACTGTGGGGACTCATACTGCTGGTATTCACACTGCTGGGATTCCATCTGCTGGGATTCACACTGCTGGGACGCAAACTGCCTGGACTCACACTGCTGAGATGCACACTGCAGGGATTCATATTGCTGGGACTCAGACTGCTGGGACAGACGCTGCTTGGATTCATACTGCTGGGATTCACACTGCTGTGATTTAATCTGCTAGGATAGACACTGCTGGGACAAAACTGCTGGGACTCACTCTACTGGGACTCGCACCACAGAGATTCACATTGCTGGGAGTGACACTGCTGGGATTCACATTGCTGGGACTTGCACTGCTGGGACTCGCACTGCTGGGATTCAGACTGCTGGGATTCACACTGCAGGGATTCATACTACTGGAGCTCACTCTGCTGGGATTCAAACTGCTGAGATTCACATTTTTTGTATTCACATCGTGGGATTCACACTGCTGGGAATGACAGTGCTGGGTTACTCACTGCTGGGATTCACACTGCTGGAACTGACACTACTGAGATTGACATGACTGGCATTCACATTGCTTGGACTCATTCTGCTGGGATTCTCACTGCTGGGATTTACAAGTTTGGAATTCACTCTTCTGGGACTCACACGGCTAGGATCACACTGTTGGGATTCACACTGCTGGAGCTCTAGCTGCTGGGATTCACATTGCTGGGATTCTAACTGCTGGGAATCACATTGCTTTGTTTCCAACTGCTGGAATGCACACTGCTGGGATTCATACTGCTGGGACTCACACTGCTGGAACTGATGCTGCTGGGACTTGCAGTGCTGGAATTCTCATTGCTTGTACTGGCACTGCTGCGATTCATACTGCTGGGAATCACACTGCTGCGATTTAATCTGCTGGGACTCACACTGCTGGGATTCACAATCCTGGGAATCACACTGCTGGGACACACACTGGTGGGATTCATACTGCTGGGACACGCACTGCTGAGACTCACACTGCTGGGAGTGACATTGTTGGGAGTGACACTGCTGGGATTCACACTGCGAGGGCTGGTGTTGCAGTAAGTCTCATTGCTGGGACAAACAGTGCTGGGGTTCAGCATCCTGTGATTCACACTGCAGGGATTCACACTGCTGGGATTCACGTTACTGGGTCTCGTACTGCAGGGATTCTCGCTGCTGAGACTGACACTGCTGGGACTGACACTGCTGGGACTGACACTGCTGGGATTCACACTGCTGGGATTCATTCAACTGGGATTCACATTGCAAGGACTGACACAGCAGGTGCTTACACTGCTGGGATTCACTCTGCTGGGATTCTCACCACTGAGATTCATTCTGTTGGGTCTCCCACTGCTGGAGCTCTAGCTGCTGGGATTCACATTGCTGGGTTTCACACTGCTGGGAGTGATGCTGCTGGGATTCACACTGCTTGGACTGTTGCTGCTGGGATTCGTACTTCTGGGACTGACATTGCTGGGATTCACACTCCTAGGATTCAGCCTGCTGTGATTCACGCTGCTGGGACACACTGCTGGGACTCACACTGCTGGGATTCAGACTGCTAGAACTGTCAAAGCTGGTGCTCACACTGCGGCGTTTAACACTGCAGGCACTCACACTGCTGGGATTCACATTGTTGGGACTGACACTGCTGGGATTCACAAGGTTGTGATTGACACTACTAGGATTTACACTGCTAGGTCTGAAAAAGCTGGTGTTCACACTATGGGGAATCACATTGCTTGAATTCACACTGCTGGGATTCACACTGCTGGGATTCAAACAGCTGGAATAATCACTGCTGGGACTCACACTGCTGGGACTCGTACTCCTGGTATTCAAACAGCTGGGACTCACACTGCTGGGATTCACACTGCTGGGATTCAAACTGCTGGGACTCACACTGCTGGGAATCACACTATGGGACTCACACTGCTGAGTCTCGCTCTGCTGGGATTCAAACTGCTGGGACCCACACTGCTGGGATTCACACTGCTGGGACAGAAATTGCTGGGATTTGCACTGCTGGGACAGAAATTGCTGGGGCTCTCACTGCTGAGATTCATACTGTTGGGAGTGACACTGCTGGGATTCACGCAGCTAGGATTCACACTGCTTGGACTGTTGCTGCTGTGATTCATGCTGCTGGGACATACTGCTGTGACTCACACTGTTGGGACTGACACTGCTGGGAATCAAATTGCTGGGACTGACACTACTGGGATTCTCTCTGTTGGGACTGACACGGCTGGGATTCACACTGCGGGAATTCTCACTGTTCGGATTCACAATTGTGGCACTCACACCGCTAGGATTCACAATTGTAGGACTGACACTGCGGGGATTTTCACTGCTGGGATTGACATGGCTGGGGCTCACACTGATGAGATTCAAACTTGTGGAACTGACACTGCTGAGATTCACATGGTTGGGACAGACACTGCTGGGATTCACACTGCTGGGACTGACACTGCTGGGATTCTCACTTCTGGGATTCACACTGTTTGGACTGGCACTGCTGGGATTCACACTGCTGGGACAAATAATGCTGGGATTCAGAATCCTGGGATTCATACTGCTGGGTCTCACACTGCCCGGATTCATGCAGGCGAGACTCACACTGCTGGGTTACACCCTGCTGGGACTGACACTGCTGGGATTCACACCGCACGGAGTCACACTGGTGGGGTTCAAACTGCTGGGATTCACACTGGGTTTCACAATGCTGGGATTCATATTATTGGGACCCACACGGTTGGGACTCACACTGCTGGGACTCACATTGCTGGGATTCTCACTGCTGGGACAGACACTGCTGGGAATCAGGCTACTGGGATTCTCTCTGCTGGGAATCAGGCTACTGGGATTCTCACTGCTGGGATTCACACAGCTGGGATTCACACTGCTGGGATTCTCACTGCTGGGATTCACACAGCTGGGACTCACACTGCTGGGATTCTCACTGCTGGGATTCACACAGCTGGGACTCACACTGCTGGGATTCACACTGATGGTACTCAAACTGATGGGATTCACTGCTGGGATTCACACTGCTGGGATTATCACAGTGGGGAATAACATTGCTGGGATTCACACTGCTGGGATTCACACTGCTGGGAATGGCAGTGCTGGGATTAACAATGTTTGGACTGGCGTTGCTGGGATTCACACTGCTGGGATTCACACTGCTGGGACTGACGCTGCTGGGATTCTCACCGCTGGGGTTCACACTTCTGGGATTCAGACGGCTGGTACTCACACTGCTGGGATTATCAGAGTAGGGAATAACATAGCTGGGGTTCACACAGCTAAGACTGACTGCGCTGGGATTCACACTGCTTGGATTCACGCTACTGGGTCTCATGCTACGGGGATTCTCGCAGCTGAGACTCACACTGCTGGGATTGACACTGCTAGGACCTACACTGTTGGGATCCATACTGCTGGAATTCATTCAGCTGGGATTCACATTGTGAGGACTGACACAGCTGGTGCTCACACTGCTGGGATTCATTCTGCTGGGATTCTCACCACTGGGATTCACTCTGCTGGGACTCCCACTGCTGGGACCCCCACTGCCTGGATTCAAACTGCAGGGATTCACACTGCTGGGTTTCACAATGCTGGTATTCACATTGCTCGCATTCGCACTGTTGGGACTCATGCTGATGGGATTCATACTACTGGGATTCACACTGCTTGGATTCACACTGCTTGGAATCACGCTGCTAGGACTCAGGCTATTGGGATTTGCACTGCTGGACTCACACTTCAGGGATTGATGCTGCTGAGATCCACACTGCTTGGAATCTCGGTGCTGGGATTCACACTGTTGGGATTCATGCTGCTGGGATTCATACTACTGGCATTCACACTGCTAAGATTGACACTGCTGGCATTCATATTGCACGGTGTCACACCGGTGGGATTCATACTGTTGGGACTCACACTGCTGGAATTCACTTTGGGTTTCACAATGCTGGGATTCATCCTGTTGGGACTCACTGCTGGGATTCACACTTCTGCAATTCTCATTGCTGGGACTCAGACTGCTGGGATTCTCACTCCTTGGAATCACGCTGCTGGGATTCACTGCTGGGACTCAGACTGCTGGGACTCAGGCTATGGGGAGTTGCACTGCTGGGATTCAAACTGCTTGGAATCACACTGCTGGGACAGACATTGCTGGGAATCAGGATTCTGGGATTCACACTGTTGGAATTCACACTGCTGGGACTGACGCTGCTGGGATTCACACTGCTGTGATTCCCACTGCTGGGTTTCAGACTGCTGTGTTTCACACTGATGGGATTCACACAAATGGGACTGACAATTGCTGGGACTGACACTGTTGGGATTCACACTGTTGGGACTCACACTGCTGGGACTAAGGCTACTGGGATTCACGCTGCTGGGACTCACACTGCTTAGATTCGTACTACTGGGTTTCACATTGCTTGGAATCACGCTGCTGGGATTCACACTGTGGGGATTCACACCGCTGGGACTCAGGCTACTGGGATTTGCACTGCTGGCATTCACACTTCAGGGACTGATGCTGCTGGGATTCACACTGCTTGGAATCACACTGCTGGGATTCACACTGTTGGGACTCATGCTGCTGAGATTCATACTACTGGGATTGACACAGCTCAGAGTCACACTCCTGGGAATGACACTGCTGGGAGTCATACGTCTGGGACTGACACTGCTGGGATTCACAAAACTAGGATTCACTCTGCTGGGACAGACACTGCTGGGAGTCAGGCTACAGGTATTCATTCTGCTGGTACTCACACTGCTGGGACTGACACTGCTAGGATTCACACTGCTGGGGTTCACACTGCTGGGACTGACACTGCTAGGATTCACACTGCTGAGATTCTCACTGCTGGGATTCACACAAATGGGACTGACATTGCTAAGGTTCACACTGCTGGGACTAACATTGCTGGGACAGACACTGCTGGGACTAAGGCTACTGTGATTCACACTGCTTGGAATCACGCTGCTGGGATTCATACTACTGAGACTCGCACTGCTGGGTTTCACACTGCTGGGTTTCACACTGCTGGCTCTGACGCTGCTGGGATCCACACTGCTGGGATTCTCTCTGCTGGGACCTAGGCTACTGGGATTTGCACTGCTGGGATTCACACTGCTGGGACTCACACTGCTTGGAATCATACTGCTGGGACTCACACTGCTGGGACTCAGGCTACTGGGATTTGCACTGCTGGGATTCACACTTCAGGGATTGATGCTGCTGGGATTCACACTGCTTGGAATCACACTGCTGGGATTCACACAGTTGGCACAGACACTGCTGGGATTCACACTGCTGGGACTCACACTGCTGGGACTAAGGCTACTGGGATTCACGCTGCTGGGACTCACACTGCTGAGATTCGTACTACTGGGATTCACATTGCTTGGAATCACGCTGCTGGGATTCACACTGTGGGGATTCACACCGCTGGGACTCAGGCTACTGGGATTTGCACTGCTGGCATTCACACTTCAGGGACTGATGCTGCTGGGATTCACACTGCTTGGAATCACACTGCTGGGATTCACACTGTTGGGACTCATGCGGCTGAGATTCATACTACTGGGATTGACACAGCTCAGAGTCACACTCCAGAGAATGACACTGCTGGAGTCATACTTCTGGGACTGACACTGCTGGGATTCACAAAACTAGGATTCACTCTGCTGGGACAGACACTGCTGGGAGTCAGGTTACAGGGATTCATTCTGCTGGTACTCACACTGCTGGAACTGACACTGCTAGGATTCACACTGCTGGGGTTCACACTGCTGGGACTGACACTGCTAGGATTCACACTGCTGGGATTCTCACTGCTGGGATTCACACAATGGGACTGACATTGCTAAGGTTCACACTGCTGGGACTAACATTGCTGGGACTCAGGCTACTGGTGTTTCACTGCTGGGATTCACACTGCTGAAACTCACACTGTTTGGACTCAGGCTACTGGGATTTGCACTGCTGGGATTCACACTGCTGGGATTCAGGCTACTGGGATTTGCACTGCTGGGATTCACACTGCTGGGACTCACACTGCTGGGATTCAGGCTATTGAGATTTGCACTGCTGGGATTCACACTGCTGGGACTCAAGCTACTGGGATTCGCACTGCTGGGATTCATACTGCTGGCACCATATTTGAAGTTCAGTCACACACCAGTTCAGACAGCACGGTGCTCGAAAATTTTCCATGAGAAGGTAGCCATGAGATTGGGTTCAACTCTGACTGCGTAAGGAGAAAGCAACATCAAGTACCTTCTTCTGTCCTGGGTTTCTTTAGAATACTACTTCATGTATATTAAGACTGCCGTCTAGTTCTGGACTGCCCCACCCCAGGGAAAAGACTTTGTCTATTTATCCTATCCATGCACCTCATGATTTTATAAACCTGTATAAAGTCACCCCTCAGCCTCTGACACTCCAGGCAATACAGCCCCAGTCTATTCAGCCTCTCCCAATATCTCAAATCCTCCAACCCTGGCAACATCCTTGTAAATCTTTCCTGAACCCTTCCAAGTTTCTCAAGGAAGGAGACCAGAATTGCACGCAATATTCCAAAAGTGGCCTAACTAATGTCCTGTACAGCTGCAACATGACCTCCCAACTCCTGTACTCAATGTTCTGTCCGATAAGGGAAAGCATACCAAACCCGCCTTCACTATCCTATCTACCTGCAACTCCACTTTCAAGGAGCTATGAACCTACACTCCAAGGTCTCTTTGTTCAGCAACACTCCCTAGGACCTTACCATTAAGTGTATAAGTCCTGCTAAGACTTGTTTTTCCAAAATGCAGCACCTCACATTTTTCTAAATTAAACTCCATCTGCCACTTCTCAGCCCATTGGTCCATTTGATCAAGATCCCATTGATCTAAGGTAACCTTAATTGCTGTCCACTCCACCTCCAATTTTGGTGTCATCTGCAAATTTACTAACTACACCTCTTATGTTCACATCCAAATCATTAATATAAATGATGAAAAGCAGTGGACCCAGCACCGATCCTTGTGGCACTCCACTGGTCACAGGCCTCCAGTCTGAAAAACTGGACCATCCTCCACCACCACCCTCTGTCTTCTACCTTTGAGCCAGTTCTACATTCAAATGGCTAGTTCTCCCTGTATTCCATGAGATCTAACCTTGCTAACCAGTCTTCCAAGGGGAACCTTGTCAAACGCTTTGCTGAAATCCATATAGATCACATCTACTGCTCTGCCCCATCAATCCTCTTTGTTACTTCTTCAAAAAATCTCAGTCAAGTGTGTGAGACATGATTTCCCACGCACAAAACCATGTTGACTGTCCCGAATCAGTCCTTGCCTTTCCAAATACTTGTACATCCTGTCCCTCAGGATTCCCTCCAACAACTTGCCCACCACCGATGTCAGGCTCACCGGTCTATAGTTCCCTGGCTTGTCCTTACCACCCTTCTTAAACAGTGGCACCACGTTAGCCACTCTCCAGCCTTGTGGCACCTCACCTGTGACTATTGATGATACAAATTCTTGGGGAAGAAGAGGAGAATTAGAAATAGTGTATAAATAAGATGAGCTGTGTCTTTAATGATATAGAAATGCATGGAAATAAGGTAGTCACTAATAAATTGCAAACTTCTGAAGATTAAAGGGAAAATCAAACATGGTTTTCAACATTAACGTTCTGATGCTTAACATTCTTTTTGGAGGATATTTTAGAGTTGTACTGATATCTTTTCATAACTGGTGACTCTTTATCAGAACTGAGAGCAGCTTGGAAAAAGTGATATTTCTACCGAAGCTGAAGTGGGGAAGGAGGGGGTTGGTGGTGGGGGGAGAAGGGGAGAGGTGAGCAGGCAGGCGGAGGCCGAGCCCAGAGAGAAACAGATATGAAAGTCAGCAAAGAGATAATAGATAGCAGGCCAGGTTGGAAGATGTAAAGCACAAGAAGAGATAATAAGAATCAATAGTGAGAAAATGGAGTTAGCTATGCTGATTGCAACCCATATAATGTGGGGCATTGGTGAGAATTGGTCACCGTGCTGAAGGTGTGGTGTGAGGAAAAAGCAGGGAAGGATAGAATCAGGCTGTGAGCTCAATGTTAAACCCTAGAGGCTGCAAGGACCCTGAGTGGAAAATGCGATGCTGTTCTTTGAGCAGTCCTGTGACAGAAATGTGGGCATGGGAACACAGTGTTGAAGTGGCACGAACCTGAAAACCTAAGCTAATTCTTAAGGACCCAGCCCAAGTGATGCTGCAAAGTGGTCACCTGGTCTGTACTTTGCTTCCCGAAAGGAGAGGAGACCACATTGTGAGCAGCAAATGCAGTCGACTAGATTGAGTGAAGTGCTTCATGTGGAAGGTATGGTTGGGGCCTTGGATGGTGAGGAGGGGGGAAATAAATGGTCAGGTGCTATACCTTCTGCTGTTGCAGGGCAAGGTGTCATGGGAATGTGAGAAGATGTTGGGAATGGAGGAGGACTGGAGAAGAGTGTTCCGGAGGGAATGGTCCCTGCAGTAGGCTGCCAATGGAGGGGAGGGGAATGATGAAAATAGCGACTTCCGGTCCTTTGGATGTGAATGCTGGTGGGTTGATGGCCCTTTCATATCTCTCTCTCTGCTTCCCTCTCCCCTCCTCCCCTTCCCCCCTATCCACCACCCACCACAGTATGGCTTCAGCATCGCTCCCTCTTTTCCCTCGCTACTAACCGTTCTGATGAAGAGTCACCTGATTTGAAACATTATCGCTGCTTTCTCCTCACAGATGCTGTCAGGCATGTTGAGTTTCTCCAGCAAGTTCTGATCATGTTTCAGATTTCCAGCCTACGCAGGTCTTTGTTTTACCTTGATATGACTCCAATCAGTTATTAAGGAACGAAAGTGCAGGGCATTTTTTTCTGGGTCTACATTTGGATGCATTGGATTGCCTGAGTGCAAATTATTGACCAAATTCAAAAAGAAACCAAACTTCCCATCTCAGGAAGATTTCCTTCATTTTTTTTTAATCTAAAGGAGAACTGAAGTTGCTGGGGAATTATTACTGGGAGGTAAAGGCAGGCCTTATTTCATTCTTATTTATCCATAGGCAGCAAACATTGCTGGCAAGGCTAGCATTTAGTACCTTTCTCTAATTCCCCTTGAGCCCATGCTGTTGAGACATTGTAGTCAATGTGGCATAGATACACCCACGGTGCTGTTAGGCAGAGTGTTCCAGGACTTTGACCTAGCACAGTGAAGGAATGACTTTTTGAAGTCAGTGTGAAGTGTGAATGGTGGAGGATCTTGCTGGAGTCGGTTTCCTATGTGCCTGCTGTGTTTGTTCTTTAATGGGGTAAAGGTATCAGGCTGTTAGGTGCTGGCGAAAGGAGGCTTGGCGACTTGCCAAGTTTTCTGTTTTGCTATGTCATGTTAGCAGGTGACAAGAAATGTAAAGTTTACAAGTATGATGAAAGAGCAATACAAAATGGATCGAACATCCAAATACCTCTGCTTTCATCACTTTAATTTGAGTCGAGCAGTAATTGTTGTACGATTCTGTGCTTCTGAGAGGCATGGAGAATAATTAATGCACTGGGATCTGGGAATTTGACATACCGACTTGTCAATCAGCCACTGAAGGCTGCAGTTCCATTTGTTGAAGTGCCTCCGAGGATAATGCACGGACAGTCTCTGAGTTTACAAATCGTTGAGATTGACTGAATGATAAATGAGGAGAAAAGTCTACTTTATAGAAACGTTCTCTGTTCAGAAAGTACCATTATGCTAAACTGAAATAAACTGTGTGATGGTGGAGTGTTGGGGGCGGTGGTGGGGGTCGGGGGGTGGAGTGGGGGGAGCATGAGGTAATGTGCGTTTGAAATGAGTGGCACACCTGGCAAAGTTTTTCTCTACCCCTTTCATTTTCTGTCCTTTTCCAGTTAGCAGTTACCTGGGAAAAGTGTCAACCTCTCCAGTAGCACCTTGCAAGTTTCAGTCCTGCTCCTTGACTGACCATCAGAAGGAGAGGTAGATCTCATCCTTATACAGGTGGTACTTTTGCAATGGTCTTAGGTTGGGAATTTCTGGATCTTGAACCTGACGGTGCAGTTAACAATTGTTTCTTGCTCTACCTTCCTCTTCATTTGTTGATTTTTTAAAAAAAGAATTCAATATTTGTTCACCTGGAGGTCCTGGCAAGTAAGGTGGTGCAGAGCATAGGTGCTCTCTGCTCCCAGGGCCAGTAGAGGTGGCCATGACACCAGACCATGCCTGACTTGTCTAAGCAACCACCTGGGTTAGGCCTACCTCAACCACCTGGGCTATGCCTATCTCAACCACTAGGGCTAGGCCTATCTCAACCATCTGGGGTAGGCCTATCTCAACCATCTGGGGTAGGCCTATCTCAACCATCTGAAGGAACGACTAGAAAATCACCCAGAAATGACCTTCTCCACTCCACCACAGCTGGTGTCACTATCTTCTCTCTGCTACCTTATACTCCCAAATAACATCCCTGTGTAATTGACTGAGCACTGACTACCTAGTGAGGCAGATGTATGAGGTAAGCCACATCTCCAGCTTCTCCATTAGCTACCACAGTCTTTATATAAGTTGTACCCTTGCAATCTCCCCTTATTTGCCAGGTCTCGGGCAAGTTCACAGAACCATGCAGGACAGCTCTGACAGATTGGGCTTGACCGGGTACAACAGTCAATGTTTAAACAATGTTTGTGCCAATGCCCTGAACCCCGGGATGTCCCGGCTGGTGGTAAATACTTATGCCTACAGCAAGTGGGGTAATCAGGCTTGCACAGACAAATGGGATGCCATAAGGGTGTGGTACCTAGTTATGCAACAAGCTTTTGAGACAATAACATGATAAAATGTATTAGGCCTGACAGATAGAAACCCTCCATGTTATGCAATGAAAACGACACTTAGTTGATTTCTCATAAAATTCAATCCTTTGCATCTTTTTCTGATTTCAAGCTCTTTGCTCTCTATGTTTGCTAACTTGAGGGTCTTTCCATTATAAAACTAATTGGCATAAAAATACATAAAAGGATTTGATGGCTATTTAGGTTGTGATGTTAGGCAGGAATACTGGGAAAAGGCAAGGAATTGGCACAAGATAATAGCTCTGCACAATTGACTCAATGGCTGCTTTCTGCATCATAATAATCCTGTGATTCTACTAAGTATAAATAAATAGTTAGAGTAACGAGTTAACTTGGAGAAGGGTAAGGTGCAGTAGACAGAGTATTGTAGGACGTATGGAAATAGCGTCATTATCCATGGTTAAATATGCCTGTTGCGCATGCGCAGACATGGTCAGCGAAGTCACCTGAACAAGACAGGTCAGACCACAGGAAGTAGCAGTGCATGCCACAATGGCGTCCTCATGTTCCATTCACAACGGCATCATTTTAAGTGTATGTGCCACTTACTTGAGTATGGGGAGAGATGATGGAGGCTGAGGACTCTGCAGGAGAAGGAGTGGGAGCAATGGTGTGGAAGCGGGTAAGAGACGGGTCTGGGGAAGATATGTACTTTAAACCAGTCTCCATTTCACCTGGGAATGACAGAAAAGCTGACAAGAGATTGAGAGGAGTTTGAGAGAGGCAGGTTAGGCGAGAATAAACCTTACTCTTCTGATTCTATTGTGCAGGCTACTTTATTTTACATGCTTCCCGCCTCTGGAGAATGGCACCAGATTTCTTTCTGCTCTTTCTACCACCTAGAGGGGGCGTTCACAGAGTAGGCTGCCTTATGGGGAAAGCATGAGACTGAATAAAAAAGCAAAAGTGTTATATTCAGACTGGCTGGCCCGCTGCAGCTGAGAATAGGATCCAGAACAAAAGCTCTGATCACAGTTTCCCAGGAAGACGCAAGTTTCCCATGAATAATTTCTTATTCAGATCCAACTCTGTCACTGAGCTGAAGTTTCAAAACTACAAAGCACTCAGGAATATTATGAATAACCTGCAGCAAGAGCAGTTGGAGGTGACTTTCAATGACTTTTCCAGCTTGCATTAAAACAGGCCATTACTGATCACACTTTTTAATGGATTTTTATTATATTTACAATGTTGTGTTTTTATTTTTATAGATAGCTTTCAGAGATTCATAACATAAAAACCACTGCATAGAACAATTCTTAAGTCACTAAAGTACTAAGAAAAGGTCAGTTTCATCCAGAAATCAGGAGAATTTAATTGCTGTTCCTTACTGTAAGGATTCCACAGCTGGATTCTGTATTGTAGATTAGTTCCACTGTAACCAAAAGCCATCTTGTAGTTATGATGCAAAACAGTACTGATACAGTCATGTATCACCAGAAGTCAGCAATGGACTGGCAGCTAAATCCTCAGCAGATATTACACCACCTCTCTTTCCATCATAACTACTGCAGTACCCAAAACATGGTACTGTTTTGGGTACTGAACTATCGGGTGGGCAACTTTCATTAGAGCCACCTATTAATGGGGCGGAGAGATAACTTTTCTGTTTTCTTAAGTCACAGTTGTCATGAAGTTACTTGATTATTCAGAGTGAGGCAGCAGGAACTGGGTGACGGAGTGCATGGATCACAAAGATCTAGTAGCAGGTAAGACAAACAGTTAGGAAAGCTAATGGAATATTATAATTAACTGGGAAAGGCATTCACCAAAAATACAAATGGTTCCATCATTTAATATAGTCATGATTGTTCTGATCATAACCACAAATCCACATTAGCACCCACCACAAGAATCCTTCATCCCCTTGATCACCAAAAATCTATCAATCTTTTCCTTAAAAATATTCAAAGGCTCTGCTTACACCAACTTTTCAAGAAGAGTTACAAATGCTCACTGCCCTATGTAAAAAACAATTTTAAATTCCAACCCTACACCACTCACACCTAATTCGAGGTTCTATCATTAGAGGAAACATCCTTTTCACAGCTACCCTGTCAAAACCCCTCAGGATCTGATATGTTTCAATCAAGTCACCTCTTACTTTTCTAAACACCAGCAGGTATAAGACTCTATCCAACTTTTCTGTGCAAGATAACACATCCAATTTTTTTTATTCATTCACTTGTGGGCCATGGCCATCACTGGCTGAGCCAAAATGTATTGCCCGTCCCAAGCTGCCCTTGAAAAGGTGGTGATGAGCTGCCTCTTGAACCACTGTAGTCCACGTGCTGTAGGTAGACCCACAATGCCTTTAGTGAGAGAATTCCAAGGTTTTGGCCCAGTGACACTGGAGCCATGGAGATATATTTCCAAGTCAGGATAGTGAGTGGCTTGGAGGTAAACTTTCAGGTGATGGTGTTCCCATATATCTGCTGCTTTTGTCCTTCCAGATGGAAGTGGTCATGGGTTTGGAAGGTGCTGTTAGAGGATCTTTGGTGAATTTCTGCAGTCCATCTTGTAGCTAGTATACACTGTTGCTACTGAGAGTCAGTGGTGGAGGGAGTGAATGCTTGTGGATGTGGTGCCAATCTGAGTGTTGATGGAGCTCTACTTATCCAGGCAAATGGGGAATATTCCATCACACTCGCTGAAGGTGTTTGGACATAGGACACTACCCTGAAGAACTGCAGAGATGTCCTGGAGCTGAAATGACTGACCTCCAACAACCACACCATCTTCCTATGTGCCAACCAGGGAAATGTTTGCCCCCTGATTCCCATTGATACCAGTTTTGCTTGGGCTCCTTGATGCCACACTCAGTCGAATATGGCCTCAATGTCAAGGGCTGCCACTCTCACCTCACCTCTGCAATTCAGCTCTTTTGTTCATGTTTGCACTGAGGTCAGGAGCTAAGTGGCCCTGGTGAAACCCAAACTGGGCATCACTGAGCAGGTTATCACTGAGTAAGATCACAACTGACCTTGGAGGAACTGTTGGGCAACGTTCACAGCACAGAATCAGATAAGTGAATTGTTTTTTAAGTATGGCCTACAGAATGTCTGCAGTAGTGAATAGAGTGCGTTCTTTCATGATTATATGTTTTTGGAGATATGTCTCTTCATTAAACTTAAAATATAAGCCATAACCATTAATTTAATCTGGGGCAGTGTTTGTAGAAAAATAAGACGGTGTTATTTTCTGAGTCTGTAGATTGTGAAGGAGCAAAAATGGCCTTTAGTAGAGTGATATGTGCTTCTTGTCAGATGTGGGAGTTTAAAGAGAGTTTAAGGGTTACTGCGGATTATATCTGCCATAAATGCTGTTGGTTGCGAATCTTATCAGATTGAATGGATCAGTTAGAGAGACAGTTAGAAGCAATGAGGAATTTGCAACAGCAACAGTATGTGATGGATGGCAGATATAGGAAGGGGGGAAAGTCTTAGATACAGTCACATAGATGGGTTAACTCCAGGAAAGGTAAGAGAGGTAGGCAGCTAGTGCAGGAGTCTTTTGTGGATATACCCATTTCAAACAGGTATGCTGGTTTGGAAAATGTAGGGGGATAGGAAGGGAAAAGGTTGAGATTCTGAAGGGAGATTACAGAAAGTTAGGCAGAAATTTAAAAAGGAGGTTCTTGAGGGTAGTAATATCTGGATTACTCCCGGTGCTATGAGCTAGTGAGGGCAGGAATAGGAGGATAGAGCAGATGAATGCATGGCTGAGGAGTTGGTGTATGGGAGAAGGATTCACATTTTTGGATCATTGGAATCTCTTTTGAGGTAGAGGTGACCTGTACAAGAAGGACAGATTGCACCTAAATTTGAAGGGGACTAATATACTGGCAGGGAAATTTGCTAGAGCTGCTCAGGAGGATTTAAACGAGTAAGGTGGGCGGTGGGACCCAGGGAGATAGTGAGGAAAAAGATCAATCTGAGACGGGTACAGTTGAGAACAGAAGCGAGTCAAACAGTCAGGGCAGGCAGGGACAAGGTAGGACTAATAAATTAAGCTGCACTTATTTCAATGCAAGGGGCTTAACAGGGAAGGCAGATGAACTCAGGGCATGGTTAGGAACATGGGACTGGGATATCATAGCAATTACAGAAACATGGCTCAGGGATGGACAGGACTGGCAGCTTAAAGTGCTACAGGAAGGATAGAAAGGGAGGCAAGAGAGGAGAGGGAGTGGTGTTTCTGATAAGGGATAGCATTACAGCTGTGCTGAGGGAGGATATACCCGGAAATACATCCAGGGAAGTTATTTGGGTGGAACTGAGAAATAAGAAAGGGATGATCACCTTATTGGGATTGTATTATAGACCTCCTAATAGTCAGAGGGAAATTGAGAAACAAACTTGTAAGGAGATCTCAGCTATCTGTAAGAATAATAGGGTGGTTACGGTTGGGGATTTAAACTTTCCAAACATAGACTGGGACTACCATAGTGTTAAGGAGAGGAATTTGTTAAGTGTGTACAAGAAAATTTTCTGATTCAGTAAGTGGATGTACCTACTAGAGGAGGTGCAAAACTTGACCTACTGTTGGGAAATAAGGCAGGGCAGGTGACTGAGGTGTCAGTGGGGGAGCACTTTGGGACCAGTGACCATAATTCTATTAGATTTAAAATAGTGATGGAAAAGGATAGACTAGATGTAAAAGCTGAAGTTCTAAATTGGAGAAAGGCCGATTTTGACGGGATTGGGCAAGAACTTTCAAAAGCTGATCAGGGGCAGATGTTCGCAGGTAAAGGGACGGCTGGAAAATGGGAAGCCTTCAGAAATGAGATAGTGAGAATCCAGAGAAAGTATATTCCTGTTAGGGTGAAAGGAAAGGCTGGTAGGTATAGGGAATGCTGGATGACTAAAGAAATTGAGGGTTTGGTTAAGAAAAAGAAGGAAGCATATGTAATGTATAGACAGGATAGATCGATTGAATCTTTAGAAGAGTATAAAGGAGTATACTTATGAGGTAAATCAGAAGAGCAAAAAGGGGACATGAGATAGCTTTGGCAAATAGAATTAACGAGAATCCAAAGAGTTTTTACAATTACGTTAAGGACAAAAGGGTAACTAGGGAGAGAATAGGGCCCCTCAAAGATCAGCAAGGCGGCCTTTGTGTGGAGCCGTAGAAAATGGAGGAGATACTAAACGAGTATTTTGCATCAATATCTACTGTGGAAAAGGATATGGAAGACATAGACTATAGGGAAATAGATGGTCACATCTTGCAAAATGTCCATATTAAAGAGGACGAAGTGCTGGATGTCTTGAAATGCATAAAGGTGGATAAATCCCCAGGACCTGACCAGGTGTACTCTCGAACTCTGTGCGGAGCTAGGGAAGTAATTGCTGGGCCTCTTTCTGAGATATTTGTATCATCAATAGTCACAGGTGAGGTGTCGGAAGACTGGAGGTTGGCAAACGTGGTGCCACTGTTTAAGAAAAGAGGTAAGGACAAGCCAGGGAACTATAGACCGGTGAGCCTGACCTCAGTGGTGGGCAAGGATATACATCCTGAGGGACAGGATGTATATGTATTTGGAAAGGCAAGGACTGATTTGGGATAGTCAACGTGGCTTTGTGCGTGGGAAATCATGTCTCACTAACTTGATTGAGTTTTTTGAAGAAGTAACAAAGAGGATTGATGAGGGCAGAGCAGTAGATGTGATCTATATGGATTTCAGTAAGGCGTTCGACTAGGTTCCCCATGGGAGAATGATTAGCAAGATTAGATCTCACGGAATACAGGGAGAACTAGCCATTTGGATACAGAAATGGCTCAAAGGTAGGAGGGTGGTGGTGGAGAGTTGTTTTTCAGACTGGAGGCCTGTGACCAGTGGAGTGTTACAAGGATCGGTGCTGGGTCCTCTAGTTTTTATCATTTACATAAATGATTTGGATGCAAGCATAAGCGGTACAGTTAATAAGTTTGCAGATGACACCAAAATTGGAGGTGGAGTGGACAGCGAAGAGAGTTACCTCAGATTATAACAGGATCTTGACCAGATGGGCCAATAGGCTAAGAAGTGGCAGATGGAGTTTAATTCAGATAAATGTGAAGCATTTTGAGAAAACAAATCTTAGCAAGACTTATACACTTAATGGTAAGGTCCTAGGGAGTGTTGCTGACTTGGAGTGCAGGTTCATAGCTCCTTGAAAGTGGAGTTGCAGGTAGACAGGATAGTGAAGAACGTATTTGGTATGCTTTCTTTTATTGGTCAGAGTATTGAGTACAGGAGTTGGGAGGTCATGTTGCAACTGTTCAGGACATTGGTTAGGCCACTGTTGGAATATTGCATACAATTCTGGTTTCCTTCCAGAAGATAAAACATATTGAAACTTGAAAGGGTTCAGAAAAGATTTACAAGGATATTGCCAGGGTTGGAGGATTTGAGCTTTAGGGAGAGGCTGAACAGGCTGGGGATGTTTTCCCTGGAGCGTCGGAGGCTGAGGGATGACCATATAGAGGTTTCCAAATTTTGAGGGACATGGATAGGGTAAATAGACAAAGTCTTTTCCCTGGGGTTGGGGAGTCCAGAGTTAGAGGGCATAGGTTTAGGGTGAGAGGGGAAAGATATAAAAGAGACCTAAGGGGCAACATTTTCACACAGAGGGTGGTACATGTATGGAGTGAGCTGCCAGAGGAAGTGGTGGAGGCTGGTACAATTGCAACATTTAAAAGGCACTTGGATGGGTATATGAATAGGAAGGTTTTGGAGGGATATGGGCTGGGTGCTGGCAGTTGGGACTAGATTGGGTTCGGATATTTGGTTGGCATGAACGGGTTGGACCGAAGGGTCTGTTTCCATGCTGTACATCTCTATGGCTCTGTGACTCTGGGTGCTGCTTGAAAGCATTGTAGATGACACCTTCCATTACTTTACTGACGCTCAAGACTAGATTGATGGGGTGGTAACTGGCTGGGTTGGATTTGTTCTGCTTTTTGTGTACAGGACATACCTGGGCAATTTTCTACATTGCTGGGTAGATGCCAGCTTTGTACTGTACTGGAACAACTTGGCTAGGGGTGCAGCTAGTTCTGGTGCACAAGCCTTCAGGGCTATTGCCAGAATATCGTGCAGTAACAAATGCAAGTTTACCTCAACGCAAAATGATCCCAATAGGAGATCTCTTAAATATTACTTCCTATCAGCAAGGAGGGTCTTCACAGAATAACCGCACCTGCCAGTTTTGAAGACAACAGAATCCAGAAAGTTTTTAAGGACCAGCTCAAAGTATGCATCCATTTCGAAATTCCAATTGACAGATTCCACCTCATATTGTGCAGAAGGAAACGGCAAGTCTTTTTTGACAACTTTGTGACCAGATACTGCAGCAAAAACCATGAGTGTGTTTTCCCTGAGAACCAACTTACACAGAGGCTAAGCGAGTTTGTAATTGACTTCATGGTATAAAGTTCTCAGTCTCAATCTTACTCAGATCTGCCCTCTTGCAGCATAATATGCTAAGGAAGGAATGCTACAGCTCATCCAAATTTCTCAACTTGAGCTCAGACCTCAAATGCCTATAATTGTAATGTGAAATGTAAATACAAGAAGCTACAATAAAACTTAATTGAAATCTTCAGTACTATATGACCCATGGTTCATATCTATGTAATGGGAGCTAACCTAAGTATCACACATGGTCATTGCAGATCATCTGCTGGCACTGAATGGTGATGATGAAAGGATGGAATGTTTGCGGTTCTGGTGCCAATCAAGTGGCCTGCCTTGTTCTGGGTAGTTTCAAGCTTCTGGAGTTTTGTCGGAGATGCACCCATCAGCAAGAGTGGACTATTCCATCATATGCCTGCCATGTGCCGTTTAGATGGTGGACAGGTTTTGGTGAGTGTCTTAGCCTCTGACTTGCTCTTGTGGCCACAGTATTTATACATCTATGCCGTTCAGAATCTGGTCAATAATAACCTCCAGGATGGTGATAATGGGAGATTCAGTGATGGTGATACCATTGTAAGTCAAGGAGCAATGGTTAGATCCACCCTTGTTGAAAATGGCATTCATGTGGCACATACGTTACTTGCCACTTGTCAGCCCAGGTTGCCTACAGAATAGTGTTGCAATAATGTTGCTTTCAGTTTGTTTGTTAATTTAAAGTTCTAAAACTTGAAATCTTGTCACAGAATCATTACAGCGCAGAAGAAGCCCTTCTAGCACAATGAATTGATGCCAGCTTCCCAAAGAGCAATCCCCCCCAATCTCCAACACGTTCCCAACATCTGCTTGGTCCCTCATAAACTGCACATTTCCTTCTTTTAATGCCCATTGGGTTTCATTGATTGTTTCCAGATCCACAGGTAGTGAGCTTCAGTTCATCACCATTTGCTGTGGAAAAGTCCTTCACATCCCACCTCCATTGTCACAGAAGTGTTGAATCTGTCTCTCATAGTTCTGATGCAATTAGATGATGGGAATCATTTTTCTGTGTTTACCTTACTTAAGCATGTCAGAATGTTGTACAACTTTAATAATTTTCCTTTCAATTTCCTTTGTCCTAAAGAGAACAACACAGCCTTTCCAATCTTACTTTGTAACTAATAGCCTTCACCCCTGTTTTGTTAACTTGATATATTTTGTATCAATTAATTGCAAAAGAAAATTCTCACTATGAGAAAGCTCGCCTCAGGAAGAAATGCAATGTTCATGAAAGAGCCCATTCTATGCAATGAATAGAACTGTATCCATTGGATTATCTGATGATATCATTGCATTTTTTTCCTCAGGCGATAAAGTGAAAAAGAACGTTGGAAAGTGGAAGCCTCGTTGGAGCCAAGTATCTTTCTGCTCCCTGGTGGAGAAAGCTGGAGTCACCTTCTTTAGCTCATCAAATGGTAAGAAATGGGAACAAGCACCTCCAGCCTGCTTTGCCACTCAGTAACATCATGGCTGAACTGACATGCCTCTCATCCACTCTCCTGCCTTTTCCCCATAACCCTTGGTTCCCTGCTGATAAAGAATCTATCACAATCTTAAACATACACAAGGACTCTGCCCCATAGCAATGAGTTCCAAAGGTTTACTGAAGTAACTCCACAGAGCCTGGTATCCCATCACAAAGTCACCCTTTATTTACATGTGGTCAATTCTTGACCTGATCCAGCTTCCTCAGTGAGAGGAGCCTGTGAGACTCCTGTTTATACTTGTCAGCCAGGGCTCCTTAATTGGACCAGATTAACAGCCCCAATCGGGGAACTCATGTTCTATGAGGTCCACCTGGCTGACCTTGTTACAATCACTACCTCCCTCCGCCATGGAGTCTGAGGGCATGGGCCTGTAGCTCCTCCTGGGGCATTTCAGCACTGGGTCAGGTTCCTCCAACTCTGCCTCTGAAATGGGCAGCGTGTAACACACAGTAGCTCGCCTCTTATGCCTGAAACATCTCTGAAGAAATTCATTCTCCTCTTCAGGCAGCAAAGGCTTCAAGGTGGTGATATCCACCATGTCCATCTCAGATTCCAAGGTACCCTTAATGCTTGACAGGGAGAGCCCACGGGTTCCAGAACAGTCAGAAAGGCAGTTAATGAACCGGACACTGTTTGCTCCTGCACCGTTTGTGAGTTTGCAGCTTTTATATGGTCCATGTGAATGTTCAGAACCATCGCACCTCTCCAAACTTTATACATTACTGGACCTGGCCTCATGTCAACCATGCCTCTTACCCATGCAGGGCCATTCCCGTGGTTCCTACCCCAAACTTTTTTACCTGAAGTAAACTGTCTTTCTCACTTAGCAGAGTCTTGTGTCTGGCATTGGTGGTCCTAATGCCATTTCACCCTCCCCACCAACTGTGGAACTATCAGTTTTAACCTCGCATGGAGTCCTCCCCCCATTAGCAACTCTGCTGGAGCTATGATAGTTGCATGAGGAGTGGTGCTTTAATCAAGTAGGAATCAGAACAGTTTGGTATTAACTGAAGCTCTAAGCTGTTTCTTTAAGCCTGCCTTCAAATTTTGGAATGCTCTTTCTGATGGATGGTTTCGAGCTGTCCTTATGTAGCAGATACAATTCGAGTTTACTCAAATTTCCTGCTGGGAAGTAATGGCCTGTTGTTTGTGAGCTACACCTTCTGCAGTCCATTTACGCAAAAGATGCATGTGGTTTTTCTATCATCGTCCCCATGTTTGATGAATGAACTCTAAGAATGTCCAGCCACTTCCAGTGAGCATCCACAATGACTAAAAACATAGAGCCCATGAAAGGACCTGCAATGTGTCACCAAATCCAGGTTTATCCAGCCACTCCTATAAATATGGCGAAGCTGCATGTGGGACGTTTTGCCCTTGTTGGCACTCTGGGCACTGCCCCACCAAAGCAGCTATGTCTGCATCCAGTCCTCACCAGCAGGCATAACGTCTCACCAACATCTTCATTTTAGGAACCCTTGGATAACCCTGGTCAAGTTCAGCCAATATCTGGGTGAGACATGTGCTCGGGACAATCATTCTTGCTCCCTTTATTAATATGCTGCCATCTACTGTGATTTGGTGTCCCTGGGTCCAAAACGTCTTCGATTCTGATTGTGAAGGCCCTTTGGTCTCCCCCACCATCACCAGCTGTTTCAGTTTTGCCTGGACCGGATCTTTCTGCTTCCAGAGTCTGATATTGTCAGCTGTGACTGGAAATATGTCCAGAAAATTTAAAACCATTATGGACTCTTCCAAACGCAATACGATCAGAAGTGTATCTGCCAGTGGGAGGTGGCTCAATGCATCTGCACTTGCTACTTGGCCTCCTGGATGGTGTACCAGCTTGTAATTGTACACACTTACGATTAGGGCCATAAACTGAACTCAGCTTGAAGAAATGAGTAGCACGACTGTGTCCTATTTAAATAGATCTTGCAGGGGTTTGTGGTCTGTTGTTATTACAAATTTACATCTACAAAGGTATTGTTGGAACTTCCTGACTCCACATATGGCTGCCAAACCTTCCTTCTGTATCTGGGTCTATCTTTGCTCTGCATTAACCAAAGTCCTGGTGCACACGCTATTTGGCATTCCTCTCAATTGGGGCTAGCATTATGATGATGAGGGAGATGATAGCTGTATTTTCAATTCCTTGAAATTTATGGCTTGGCTACATGACCATTTCCAAGGCTGACCCTTTTTGAACAGTTGATGTTAAGTTGCCAGGATGGAGGCCAGGTTATGTCTGAACTTCCCGTAATAATTCACCAGCACAAGGAAAGACCAAAACTCCGGTAAAGATGTGGGAGCTGGGACAGAGTTGATTGCCCTCAGTTTATCTTGCAATGGGTGTATCCCAGCCTTGCCAATTCTGTAGCCCAAGCAAGTCACTTGGGATGTCTGGAACACACATTTTTCCCTTCTAAGGCGTACACCCACCTGGGAGAAATGGCTAAGGACTATGTGCAAGTTCTCTAAGTGCTCCTTATTAATCTTCCCTGTTACTAGCACATCATCTAGATAAATGATGGCCTGGGGTAGGCTTTATAAGATGTTCTCCATCATCCATTGAAAGATTGCACAGGTTGACGATATCCCAAATGGCAGTCTCATATATTGGTCCAAATCCTTGTGGGTACTAATTGTAGCATACTTCTGAGAATCCTCACATAACTACAATTGCATGTACACATGGCTCACGTCCAGCTTTGTGAAGGACAGCTCCCCTGTCAGCTTTGCGTATGAGTCCTTTATGTGAAGGATTCGATATTTATCCAGCTGGGAAAAGTGCTCTATCATTTGTTTAAAATCCCACGAAGGCGAACCAACCCATCAGGCTTCACAATCGGTATGACCGGTGGGGCCCGTTCTGCCAACTGGACTGGTTTGATGATTCCTTCATGTTCCAGCTTTCTGATTTCTCACTCTCCTATCGACACTATCACAAATGGCACAAGGCAGGCTTTGAAGAATCATGGAATTGCTTCCTGGTCAACATGGAAGGTGGTTTAGGCTCTTCTGATAGCCCCAAGAGCTTCTGGAAAGCTGAGGTTTTGCACAAACTTAAGGGTTGGAGTCCCAGTGGGAATATTGTTAAAGACTGGTTCTGTGATCACTGAAACAGCCGCATAAGTATCAACCTCCATTAGAACTGGTTGACCATTTAACCAGATGTTGATTTTGAATGGTTCTGATTTGGATGTTGCCAAGCAATGTAACTGTTCTAAACTAGGTATAGATGGACTTTTCAGTGTATACACTCTCCTGGATACTTACCTATGAGTTCTCTGACTCAATTGTGGACTAAAAAAAAATTTCAAGGTCGCTCGGTAGCTCAGTGGTTAGCACTGCTGATTCCAGCCTCGGATGACAGTCTGTGTGGAGTTTGCACATTCTCCCTGTTTCTGTGGGAGTTTCCTCTGGGTGAGTGGGTTTCCTCCCACAGTCCAAAGATGTGCAGGCCCAGTGTTAAGAGCATTATTCTGAGGGAAATGGGTGTGTGGAGTTTGCACATTCTCCCTGTTTCTGTGGGAGTTTCCTCTGGGTGAGTGGGTTTCCTCCCACAGTCCAAAGATGTGCAGGTTAGGTAATGGCCACACTGAATTTCCCAGTGTTAAGAGCATTATTCTGAGGGAAATGGGTCTGGGTGGGTTACTCTTTGGAGGGTTGGTGTGGACTTGTTGGGCCAAAGGGCCTGTTTCCACACTGTAGGGAATCTAATATAATCATTCAGACCTGTGGGGCTCTTTTGCTGTCTCATGTCTGCGTACCAGCAGCAAATACTTTGGCTTGCCGGCTCGAATTCTGAAGAAACCTTTAACCGTTTGTCCGAGGCTTGGCTTTGTTTTAAGGGTTTTACTGTGAGCCGACCTAGAGTCCCTCCGATCAGGAGAAATCCTGATTGACACTATGCAATTACTTTCACCCAAGTGATGTTCCCCAAGCTCAGTCAGACTGGCAAGGGTGTCTATTTCCATCGGAATACCCCCATGTGCTCCATTTGCCACAATTTCCAATGATAAAGCCAGTGCTGTACTGGTTTGAAGTCCAGTTTGGCTTTCAGCTCATAGGCACTTTTGCTTGGTTACATCATTAATCCCACATACCAAACGATCTCTCAGTGTCTCATTAAGAGTTAAACCAAAGTCACATGCTTCTGCCAGTCATCTTGATTGAGTCAAAAATTCCAATACGGATTCCTCTGGTTCTCGAATTCTCGTGTAAAACTGACAGTGTCTCAGAATTAGCAGAGGCTTGGCGTCATAATATTCCTTAAGTAAATCCATTAACTCTTGAAAGATTTTAACACCTCAGGGAAAGCCAGACTCCTAATAACCGGAAAAACTCCAGGTCCAGAGGCTGTCAGGAGAATTACTCATAACTTTTCATCCATCCCAATGTCATTTATCTGGAAAAAAAATACATTCTTTCCACATACTGGGCCCAGTCTCCCACAGCAGGATCAAACAAGTCAAGCTTCCCAGATAACAGCATGATGCCAGAAATGCTTACACCAACTCAAAGATGACTGTTGTGAGTGAATTTATTCAGGAGCATGCTTTCCCCCCTCATTTCCAATTAAATAACTCCAGAGAGACAAGTATCCTGTCACAAAGTCACCCTTCATTTACACCGATCCAGCTCCCTCTGACCCAACTCTCAGATTGTACAGAATCTCTGACACTCCTGTTTATATCTGTCAGCCAGGGCTCCCTGATTGGATCAGATTGACAGCCCCAATCAGGGAACTCATATTCTATGAGGTCCACTTGGCTGACCTCATTACAATCACTACGTTCATAATCCTCAAAGAGAAGAATTTCTTCCTCATCTCTGTATTAAATTTGTGCCCCTTAATTCTGAGGCTATGCTCTATGGTCCTAAACTCTCCTATGAGGGGAGATAAGCTCTCAGCATTTACCATGTCAAGTCCCTTAAAAATCATAGATGTTTCAATCACCTCTTGTTCTAAATTCCAGTGAATAGAGTCCCAACCCGTTTACCCTTAAAACAATCCCTTCACATGTCGTGTGAAGTTTCACTGAATTGACTCCTCTGAAATAAAATCTTTCTCTAAATAAGGAGACCAAAAGTGCTCACAGTATTTTAGATGTGGTCTCACCAGCACCTTGTACTGTTGCAGTAAGACTTTTCTACTTTTATACTTCAACCCTTTTGAAATAAAGGTCAAAATTCCATTAGCCTTCCTGATTACCTCCTGTACCTGTGTGGTAGCTTTCTATGTTTCATGGGTGAGTACCTAAGTCCATTTGTGTTGTTGCTTTCTGCAGTCTTTCTCTATTTAAATAATACTCTGTTCTTTCGTTCTCCTTTCCAAAATGAGCAACTTCACATTGTCCGACATTCTACACTATTGGTCAACTTTTTGACCACTTACCTAACCTCTCAATATCTCTCTGTCTGTATCAATCCATCCATGAAGCAGTTTTCATCCCTTCCATGTTATTTGGTTGTGACATTTATGGACAGCAGTTACCTTTTGTTTTCTTTCCTGGAAAGGTATTTCTGACGATAAGTTTTGTAATCCCTTATTTATTTTCAGCTCTGGCCACGTTCTGATCTCCCTTTACTAGAGAGAGCTGTGTGTCAACATTGTACCAAAATGCTGTGGTCCTGTAAACGCTCACATGTCGAGAACTCAGGAAAGAAATGAGGAAAATTGGGGCAGCAGAAAGAATCAAAAAATGTCAATATTTTTGAACAAAATGAATCAAATAAAAATGAAAAGCAGGAGCACAGATGTGGGTTTTGAGGTTTGAATTATTACTGTTACAGATATTAATCTCAAGGCTTGTGTCATTTTCTTCTGTAAGCAAGCGATATGTCTTACTTAAAAGAAGGGAGAAAATAAATGCAAACAGCAGGCAATGGATTTCACTGCAAGATCAAAAAGTAAAGCCTGAACTTCAAACTTGGTGTTTCCAAATCAAGAACAATTTGCTTCTTTGTCTAAGAGCATTACTTTAGACCCTGGTGTAAGCAGTGTTTATTTTCATTGTGGGTGGGATTGCAGGAAATTTTTAAAGTAAGATCACACTTGGGACATCAAATGAACATTTTTTTTTTAGGTGGCCCATCAGTGTAACACACAGACGTCTCGACGTGGTGAGCCACAGGCCTTTGGAAAAGTCGATCACCTTCAGGGAGTTTGGCCCATAACCAGGTCCTGATTCCATCCGTGAGTGACTCAGAGGAAAGGCGAGGCATACCATCACTTTGAGGGTCAGGAAAGCTGAAGCCTGGGTTAACCCTGGCAGAATTGCTTGGGGCTATGGTCTGAGAGAGAGAGAGAGAGAGAGAGAGAGAGCGATCTTGGCTGATTGCCTGGCAGCAGGTTGCCAAACCTTCCAGTTTGGCTGGAGAACAGTGCAAAGCGCGAGGGGACTAAAGAGCTGTCGAACTATTATGTTTCAAATTACATTTTTTTAGAACTCTGCAAATAAAAAGAAAGTGAGAGCTGTTTCTAACATGGAAATAATGAGTGATTGCACACAGCTGACCTTTATTTCCTGTACTTAATAGCAGTCAAAACCTTTTTTTGTCCCTTTTTTATTGCATAGTTTATAAGAGTATATTTTTAAGATTCTAGTTGGCAGATCTAAGTTATTAATATGTGAGTTAAATGTAATTGAAAACAGTTAATTAGGAGAGTTACTATAATAGAAAGAACTACAATTGTATGTGTGTGTAAAAAATGTTCATTCATATTTTAAAAACTGCTCCTTGTTGTTTTGAGGGAAGATTGTTTTCTATAAAATTGTTAGATCCCTTGTTGTCAAATGTTGTCATATAATTTACATTTGTTAGCTGATTTTAAAAGATGTACATAAAGTGTTAAAATGATTTAAAATATATTAATTTCAGCGCAGGAGCACTCATTTCGCTCCAGCCTTTACTCGATTGTGAATTATTTCTGTTACTGGGCACTATCCTGCTGAGATTGCCTTGTGTTCAGACAGAACAAAATTAAGCTCTGCTGTGCGGTCCTGCTCAGTCTAGTGAAAACAAAAAGTGTTGGAGATCACAGTGGGTCAGGTAGTCACAAAGGTGAGACAGCAAGCTAATGTTTTGAATCTAGATGACTCTTCATCAGAGTTAAAGTGAGGTGTGGAGAGAGGTAGCATTATATGCAATAGTGGGAAGGGGAGTTAATCTGAACATCCTTTCTCTCCCAGCACTCTAACCCCCATTCCGCCCCCCACACACACACACCTGCGCCCCCCCTCCACCCCCCCCCCAACTCCCACTATTGCGTATATGCTGTTCACTCTACGCTTCACTTTAGTTACGGTGAAGAGTCATCCAGGCTTGAAATGCTAGCTTGCTTTCTCTCCATGGATGCTGCCTGACCCATTGTGATCACCAGCATTTTTTGATTTCAGTTCAGATTCCAGCATCTGCAGTAATTTGCTCCTGCTCAGTCTAGTAACTAGTCTATACTCACTGACAGGCACATGCATCAATATTGGTTGCTTGCTTGAAGTGTCAGGGGTAACTGGTGTCCTTGGAACTGTTCACCAATATTGAGACTACACCTTCAGGAGAGGAAGGAAAGAGGGGGAAGATTGGGGGAGGAGGTTTAAACAAAAAGTTGGCAAGGTTTTCAACTCACACTAAGTATCCAAAGGATAATAGGCAAAATCCAACACCAACCCACCTGCTGTGAACATCTTGTCTTCCAGAATCAACTTATTTTAGGACCCACTTTAGACCAGGAAATGGCAGATTTGAGAATCTCCCTTCCTCCTACGACTCTTTTTACCTTCAAGTATTTAGCCAAGTTTAACCATTTCCTCCATTTCTGAATCTGTTCACCTACCCTCACTGCCATCTGTGAAACTCCCTGGATCATATCAAAGTTTCCGTATAAATACAATTTGTTAGGAACAATTTCAATATTGTTACCTGAGTGGTTACCTAGTGGAGGGAAGCACTCAGTTTTTACACAATCCCAATCTTCATTCAGTAAATCTCAGTAGGACAACAATTAGGTAGGTTCTGTAAAAGCTGATGATTCCAGCAATTAAAGATTAAAACCCCATTTCTCCATCTCACCACAGTGTTTCATTACTTTTTTTTAATCACTTCTCTGACCTATTTTCACTTGCCTTTCTTCAAGCAGAGGGTGTTGGGTGCGTGGAATGAACTGCCAAAGGAAGTGGTGGAGGCTGGTACAATTACAGCATTTAAAAGGCATCTGGATGGGTATATGAGTAGGAAGAGTTTAGAGGGATATGGGCCAGCTGCTGGTCAACGGGACTAGATTAATTTAGGCTATCTGGTCGGCATGGACAAGTTAGACAAAAGGGTTTGTTTCTGTGCTGCACATGTCTATAACTCTAAGATGGGCCTATGTTGACTTCGTAGGTTAGAGGAAGTGAAATATATGTTAGTTTTCATTTATATAATGCCCTTACCGAAAAATATGCTGAAGCACTTCAGAGAAATGTATCAATAAAATGCAGATGCTTAGCCAAACATGGCACCAAGAACTTGCTGAGAGAGATGAGCTTTATTAAAAACTTTCAAGGGGCAAAGTAAAGTGAGAATACAAAACATTTCAGGGAGAGAATTTCAGGGTGTGGAGTATAGGTAAATGAGGGGAAAGAAAAATAGCCAATAGGAAAAAAGAAAGAAGAATGAAGGGTTTGGTGCAGTGTGGTTGTGGGGCTGAAGGAGGTTATAGCAAGAGGCAAGTTTGTGATCTTGAATAAGTTTAAAAGGTGATTCATCAGGTTAAATTTAGCTATCTAAGTGTTCAGAAGCCAACATTAATATTCAAGAACAAAGATTAGGATTTGGCACTGACCTTTTGCGCAAATTGCATTTATTGGAAATAAGGGAGACCAGTAACAAAACATTAAAATTGGTAGGTCTGAACTGACAAAGCTGAGTTTAAAGTCATAATAAAAGGTTCACAACAGGTGGAATTTTCCCTTCGTGAGAAAGATAGGAGAGTGCCGAGAGACTCACAGTTTGTGTATAAACTTTTAGCTTGGGTACTGGTTGCTGTCATTGTGGGAATGTTGGCCAAGCTAAAAAGTTGATTTGCAGACGTTTTATCCCCTGTCGAGGTGACATACTCAGTGCCTCCTGTGAAGTGCTACTTTACTGTGTCTTGTGGAATTTATTTAGGTCCGTTCCTGTTGTTTCTGGTTACCAGTTCCGGTTGTTTGTTGTCGTGGCCAGTATATTGGGTCTAGGTCTATGTGCTTGTTGATGGTAAGTGCCATGCTTTTAGAAATTCTCTGACTGTCCTCTGTTTGGCTTGTCCTATGGTTGTTGTATTGTCCCAGTCGAATTTGTGGTCCTTGTCATCTGTGTGTGTGGCTACCAGGAGCAGCTGGTTGTGGTGTTTAGTGGCTAGTTGGTGTTCGTGGATGCAGATTGCTCATTGTCTGTCTGGTTGTCCTATATAGTGTTTTGTGCAGTCTTTGCATGGAATCTTGTCAACTATGTTAGTCTTGCACATGATGGGTGCAGGGTGTTTTGTCCTGGTGAGAGAATCAAATCATCTGAATTTTTTCCTTGTTCACTCACGGGCTGTTGGTGTCCCTGGCTTGCCCAGAGTGCAGTGAAGAGCAATCCGCATTGCCTCAGTCTGGAATGACTTGTAGGCCAGGCCAGGTAAGGATGGCAGATTTCCTGTATTCCAGATTTCTTTTAAATACATTCAAATTTAACCATCCACCGTGGTGGGATTGGAACCATGTCACCAGAACATTAGCCTGAGGTTCTGCATTACTAGTCCAGTGACATTGCCACCACCTCCCTTGACATTGAGATAAGTCTTTGCAATTTACTCCTCCAGCCCTCTATAGCAATTCAGAATCTCACCATTGAGTAGAAATTACCTTATTTCCATGCATTTGCATCAGATATAAGTCCCAAGTTCTGTATTTATATGGCACTTCCAATTTCCTTTCCCTCTCTGAGAAACTGGACAATGCAAATTTCTGACATTTAACCCCTAGCATTCATACCTGCCAGCTCCATGCTGAATGCTTATCATAGCCATTGCTCAGCTGCTCCTTCATAACACTGTCCCTGCATGCTCTGTGGGATGCTGTCCTCCTTGATTCATCATCCACTCCAGCTGGCACTGCCAAACCACCAGCCTCACCACATCATTATGTACTTTAGCGCTTTACTTTCGAGCTCAAGCACACCAAGTGATCTGCATGCTTTTACCAGGTTGCTTTGTGTATATGGCCAAACATGTTTCTCATGCATCTACAGAAGATTGCAATCATGAGAGAAATGGTACTGAGAAAACCAATAGAACTATGGGCTAACAAATTCCCAGGTTCTGATGGATTCATGCTGGGATCTTAAGGAAGGCAGCTAATGAGACAGTAGATGCTTTGCATTATTTTTCCAAAATTCACTCAATCCTGAATAGTTTCATCAGCCCAGAAATATAACCCCGCTATCAGAAACTGTAGTCTAGTTAGCATAACATGTGTCATGGGGAAAGTGTTAGACTCAATCATTGTGGAGTTTAAAGGTAGGAATTTAGAAAAGCTCAAGGTGATTAGAAGTTTGAAAGATGAATTTATTAGAGGGAACTCATGTTCAATCTATTTATTGGGGAGTTCTTTGAAGAAGGAACATGTGCTTTGAATACAGGAGAGCCTGCTGATGTGCTGGGCCTGGATTTCCAGGAGGCATTGGACAAGGAGCATTTGCTTTTCTCACATAAAACGTTGTGGTGCAAAGCAGGAGCACATGGTGAACGGGGTAACAAGCTAGCATGGATAGAAGATTGCCTGGCTGGCAGCAAACAGAATCTACGCAAATAAGTATTTTTTAATTGGTAAAATGTACTCGTGGGCTCGCGCAGGGCTCTGAGATTCAGCCTGAATGCTTTGCGATTTATATCAGTGACTTCAATGAGAGGATCGAAGGAATGGTGGCTAAATTTGCAGGTGATATAAAGATTGGTAAAAAAAAAATGCGTGTTTTGAAGAAAACATAAGGAGGTTGTAAACAAAGATAGCTAGGTTGAGTGATTGGACAAACATGTGGCCAATAGAGTCTAAGATGGGAGAATGTGAAATTGTTCAGTTTGGCAGGAAGAAGAAAAAACATTGTTTTACCGAAAGGAAGAATTCCAAGGTGCAGAGGGATTTAGTTGTTCTGATACATGAGTCATGAAGAAAATTATATGCTGATACAGTTCATAGTAAAGATGTTAATGGGATGTTATTGTTTATCAGGAGAGAAATTGGATGGAAAAGTAAGAGTGCCGTGCTTCAGTTATACAGGCCATCGATGAGACCACATTCCAAATACCATGTGCAAGTTTGGTCTCCTTATTTAAAGAAGGATGTTAGTGTGTTGGAGACAGCTCAGAGAAGGTTTACTGGATTGATACCAGGAAGGAGCAGGTTGGCTGATGAAGGAAGGTTGGATAGGCTGGGCTTTTTTCCGTTGGAGTATGGAAGTGTGAAGGGTGACTTGATTGAAGCATGTAGCACCCTGAATGGTTTAAGGCTGTGAATGTGGAAATGATGTGTCCTTTTGCAGCTGAGCACTGAACAAGAAGCATTGTTTTAAAACTGATGGTCACCCTTTTCGGAAAGAGAGGAGAAATATTTTCACTCCGTATTGTTGTACAACTTTAGAACTCCCTCCCTCAAAAGCTGGTGGAGGCAGGATCATTGAATACTTCTAAAGTGGGATTAGATATATTTTTGTTATGTAAGGAAATCAGGTCATTAAAAGTTGATTAGAACGTGGAATTCAAAAACTGGTCAGCCATAATCTTCATGAACGACCATGCAGACTTGAGGGACTAAATGGCCTAATTCTGCTCCAAAATCTTTTTGATAACACAACTTTGGACCTGTCTTTACTGTCTACAAACATTACCACTTTGTCTTTTGGTCTGTGATACCTGTGACCTTGAATCTCCCTCAGCTTCTAACCTTCTCCTGGCCTTCAATTCTCTTTCGCATCCTCTTCCTCATCTTTTCCAACGTCCATCAATGTTCCACCTCTTCTCTCTTCATTCCTGAAGCAGAACCATATTACATGCAAAATTTTAATGCTGCTTCTCTCTCCACTGATATTGGCAAATCTGCCAAGTTTCTCCAGCACTTCCTGATTTTGCTACCTGATTTTGATACTTGACTTCACGCTGTAGCTTGTCGGAGATCTTTTGGCACATTTAAACCCTGAAATCTGGCAGGCAGAGCTGTCAAAAGAAGTGGATTAAATCTCACTGACAAGCTTGCACTGTGAGGATGAACACCCAGAACAGTTAAGTGCCACATTTCTCAAGAGACCTGATTTAGAAGCCAGGTTGAGAAATGCAGACAGGGTGAGATAAAAGGAGAAGAGTAGCAATTTGATGGTTATTGCCACATCTCAGAAGATTTAACCCAGTGCATGTTTATATAAAGATAGCACAAATCTGGAATCTAACCCCTTCAAAATGCTGGACCAAATGGAAATTTCATGCCTGAGACTGACAGATTTTTGTTAATAAGCATATGAAGGAAAATGCGCCAAAGGCAGAATTATAGAGTAATACAACATGGAAACAGATCCTTCGGCCAAACAGGTTTCCCAAACTTAACTAGCCCCATTTGCCTGCAATTGGCCCTCCCTGTTCATGTATCCATCCAAATGTCTTTTAATAGTATAATTGTACTCACTTCTACCACTTCTTCAGACAGTCCATTCCATATACACATCATCCTCTGCGTGAAAAAGTTGCTCTCAGGTCCCTTTTAAATCTTTCCACTCTAACATTAAACTTATGCCCTCTAGATTTGGACTCCCCTACCCTGGGGAAAAGACTTTGATTTTATAAACCTCTATAACATCACCCCTCAACATCTAATGCTTCAGTGAGAAAATCCCAGCCTTTCCAGCCTCTCAAGCCCACTAGTCTTGGTAACATCCTTGTGAATCTTTCCAGTTTAATAACCCCCTTCCTATCGCGGGGCAACAGAATTTTATGCAGTCCTCCAAAAGTAGCCTCACCAATGTCTTATACAGCTGCAACATGACATGCCAACTCTTATACTCAACGCTCTAATCAACAAAGGAAAGTGCGCCATTTTTCACTACCTTGTCTACCTGTGATGCCTTTCTCAAGGAACTATATATCTGCACCCCTGGGTCTCTCTGTTCAACATTACCCAGGGCCCTACTATTAATTGTGCAACCTCTGTCCTGGTTTGTCTTACTAAAATGCAACACTTTATATGTATTTGCACTAAACTCCATCTGCCATTCCTTGGCCATTGGACCAACTGTTCAAGATCTTATCACGCTCTTAGATAACCTTCTTACTGTCCCCTACATCACCAATCTTGGTGTCATCTGCAAACTTTCTAACCATGCCTCCTGTATTCCCATCAAAATCATTCATATAAATGATAAACAATAGTGAACACGGCACCAATCCTTGCAGCACATAATGGGACAGAAATACCGATTCAATCATGGTCTCATTAAATTGTAGAACAAGTGGCAGGGCCTGAATGGCCACTCCTGTTCCGAAATTCTTAGAATAATGAACAGTATCCGAAAAAGACTTAACACCCAAATAGAATAACTTGGAGTTATTGTGAGATGTGTGTGCGTGGACCGGTGTCATTGAGCCAGGAGGGGATTTCTCATTCCCCCAAACACTTTATGCTAATTTATCCTACTCTTACAAAGATGCAGTACTCAAAAGAAGTCAAGGGATTAACATTTCAGGACCACTTCCAGCTCCTGTCAGCTTCCTTTGATTATGTGCTTTGCCACATGTGTAATAGTCACAAGGTTTAGTGAAATTGAGTGTTGAGTGCATCCAGTGTTTCATTAGTTTAACATGCATCATGCAGCTAGGCTGGATCTTAAATATTCAACTTGAACGAAAGCCCTTTAAAGTACCAATCTAGTAACAGATGACAGTGAGAAGTAGCTTGTATGTGTGCCCTGATACACTGTGACCAGAGCAACTTGTAACCAGGCAAAGAGCTGTAAGGTTGTCTGAATGGTTTAGATGGAGTGTCTGTGAAAACACTGTGTAGTGTGTACACATGAGTAGCTTAGCCCATCAGCGTCCTTCAGGTGGGAAACATCTTTCGCCAATCTCTCCGACACAGGATGCTCCTCTGTGCCAAAGATGATTAGCCTTTTTTGCATTTTCTCCGCCCACAGCCAGTGCAGTACCCATATACTGTACCTGGCTCCCTTTGGATTGTGGGATGGGGGTGGGTTGCCTATTCTGTTGGGAAATCCAGTGCAGGCCTTTGCATTCAATTGAGGTGGACTAGGTTAAATTCAAACAGCAGCTGTCCAACTTAAATTGGCATTTATAGTAAAACTTGTGTGAACATTTCTCTCAGCCAGTCTGCCAAGTTGGAAGGAGCATTGTAGCCATTATTTACAAACCCCAGATATCATCATAAGTACAAATACCAGAAACACACAGATTTGCAGCATTTATTGTTTCAATTGCCTGCAAATTAGAATATCCACCCAATAAAAGTATTGATGTTAACAGCCTTAACTTGCATGATATCCATTTACTGGAGCTTCACACACATTGGAGAAAAATTCTAATCGTTTAATCATGTCTTACAAGAAGTGGATCCCTCCATACTAGAAATTGAAGGCCATAAAAGTATCTTGAGCAGCTCAGTCCAATCCATATTTGATATGTAGGAAGTAAAAATTGGGAACTAGCAATTGCACATCTTCAAAACGGAAATTTGAATTATGCATTAGATTTTACGAGAATGTAAGTAGTCCCCAACACTGGAGTTGAAAGTGGGTCTTGAGCCAGCACAGATGGGCACTAGGTACCCCCAACTGATTTGATCATTGGCAGCCAATTAAGAAGCCACTCCTGGGACCACTAGGCATGAACTGAAATACTTGGTGCCACGATGACAGGGAAATGTCAACATGACTAACAAGGCTGGAATTTGTTGCCTCATCCCTAGTTACCCCGAGACAGACCAAAGTTCTTCTAGAACTGCTGCAGTCCACCTGGTAAGGGTATGATTTGGCAAATGCTCATGGCCAACAGCATCCGAATGGACTCTGACACTTTATCTAATTCCCTTATGGGGTGTAGGTTTGTTTGCTGAGCTGTAGGTTTGATATCCAGACGTTTCATTACCTGGCTAGGTAACATCATCAGTGGCGACCTCCAAGTGAAGCGAAGCTGTTGTCTTCTGCTTTCTATTTATGTCTTTCTCCTGGATGGGGTTCCTGGGGTTTGTGGTGATGTCATTTCCTGCTCGTTTTCTGAGGGGTTGATAAATGGCATCTAGATCTATTTGTTTGTTTATGGCATTGTGGTTGGAGTGCCAGGCCTCTAGGAATTCTCTGGCATGTCTTTGCTTAGCCTCTCCCAGGATAGATGTGTTGTCCCAGTCGAAATGGTGTTTTTCTTCATCTGTGTGTAGGGCAATGAGGGAGAGAGGGTCGTGTCTTTTTGTGGCTAGCTGGTGTTCGTGTATCCTGGTGGCTAACTTTCTTCCTGTTTGTCCTACGTAGTGTTTGTGGCAGTCCTTGCATGGAATTTTGTAGATGACGTTGGTTTTGTCCATGGGTTGTACAGGGTCCTAATGAAAACTAGCTGGAAATAACATCACCACAAACCCCAGGAACCCCATCCAGGAGAAAGATATAAATAGAAAGCAGGAGACAACAGCTTCGCTTCACTTGGAGGTTGCCACTGATGATGTTACCTAGCCAGGTAATGAAACATCTGGATATCAAACCTACAGCTCAGCAAGCAAACCTACACCTTAAACCTCAACCTGAGCTACAAATCTTCACAAACCTTGCAATAATTCCCTTATAATGGGAACATTGACTGGTGGGTTGGTGGGTGGGTGGGTGAGAGTGTGGGATAGCACGCATGTCTGGGGTTAGGATGGTAGATAGATGTGTAAGCTTTTGGGGAGGGATGGTCAGCTTGAGTTAGGAGGGTGCAAGGCTGGCAGCGTGTTAGGTCAGGGGCTTTGGATCAGATCAGGTAGGGGATGTGTCAAGTAAGCTGTGTGTCAGGTATCGAGAGTGTGGTGCTGGAAAAACACATCAGGTCAGGCAGCATCCAAGGAGCAGGAAAATCGACATTTAGGGCATAAGCCCTTCATTAGGAATCCTGATGAAGGGCATATTTTGAGTGCGAGCAGCAGCTGAGTTTAAACGAAGGCTCCAGCTAAGGTGAGACAGTTTGTTTTAAAATTACTTACCGGCAGCGGTGTTTTTTTTTCTCTTCACAGAAAGAGCGGGAGCAGCAGGGGGAAGTGACGACGACCAGAGGGGCAGCCGGAAGCTGGTGTAGCGCAAGCTTACCTGGGTAGGTTTTTTTTCCTATAAAAGTGCGCAGGAGAGGAACCCGAGGCACTACAGAGGTAGTGCCTCCCATCCTCCCTCCTCCTCTAACCTAATAATAAGACCCGTTGTGGTAAGTAGGTAAGTGCTCCATTTTGCTTGCACTATTCTTTAGACCTATTTTTTTTATAAAAGGTTACTTTTAGAGGGATGGCAGTGAAGACAATGCAATGTTCCTCTTGCAACATGTTTGAGGTGACGGATGCCATGGATGTCCCTGCTGATTACACTTGCAGGAAGTGCACCCATCTCCAGCTCCTCCAAGACCGTGTTAGGGAACTGGAGCTGGAGTTGGATGAACTTAGGATCATTTGGGAGGCAGAGGGGGTCATAGATCGGAGCTTTAGGGAAGTAGTTACTCCAAAGAT